>NC_056747.1:416355400-416702697 GCF_019279795.1 Protopterus annectens | reverse complement strand
ATACGGACGACCACTCCTCGTGCGTCTATTGCCTAGGTGCTAAACATCTGCAAGAGTCGTGCAGTGTATGCCATGCGTTCTCTTCTAGAGTCCTCCAGGAGAGGAAAAACAAATTAATCCTCAAAGGATTAATCAAGCCTTCCTTAGAGGAGGCTTTATCTTCCTCTCCGTCTCCTTCTAAAAAGAGGAAAGCGTCTGCTCCGACCAGTCAGTCGGAACCGACCGCTAAGAAAACTAAGCAGACTTCTCCATCGGCTCCACGGACATCGGAGCCGAGGTCGGAACTGTCTGCCTCCAGCCTTGACCCCTATGGCTTCGGAGCCGAGGTCTGGGGCATCGAGAGGCGGGTCACCCTCATCGGCTCCACTGATATTGGAGCCGATAAGGGTTATCGGCTCACTCTTCCCCCTCGGAGCCGAAGTCCTTATCGGCACCGAGGGAAACTTCCTTGAAACCTTCCTCTGAGCCGATAATTGTTGAGTCATTTCGGAGCCGGTCCCCGAGCCCTTCGGAGCCGATCGGTTCGGGCCCGATCGGTATCCTCGAGATCATCCAAGATGTCTGATTCGGACATCGACAGGGTGCTCCTTCGACTCTTCCAGTCTCCGGTGTTCCAAAAGATGGATGTTCTTCATCTCACATTGCTGCAGTCATAACCTGTGGGTAGTCCGCTGTCCTCGGTCGGCCTGAATACCAAAGTGTTAGGCTGGCGTCGGTCATGGTCGCTTAGATCTGACGTCAGTACGCCGTGGTACTAAAGCGCATGACCGACGTCATATCCTCAGTCTTTCTTGCTGCATGGTCCGAAGCAGAAGCAGCGTTTGCAAGTGCCGTTCGGCGTCCTGAAATTTTCGTATTCTGAGTTTCAGACCGAAGACCAAGTTGGCTAAGTACCCGTTAGAATATTTTTGTCTTTTCTTGCCTCAGTTAAATCCGGATGTCAGAAAAAGTGAATAATTGTATTTCTTGTGGGAAACGGATACCTCATAGGGATTACCACTCTCTCTGTATTCCTTGTTTAGGGCCTGAGCACGACGTAGTCGGGTGTCGCTTTTGTGCTAAATTTAATAAGCGCACCATTAAACTTAGGTTAGATTGTGCTAGGCTTGTCTTCGGTAAGCGGTGTAATTACAATATGCCGTCAGATCCTCCGCCCGCTACCGCGAAGAAGCGTAAAGAGAAATCTCTGAAATCCAAGCAGGATGAGTCGTCCGTTCCGGACGCTGGTTCTTTAGAAACCACGGTGGAGTCTGTGGATCCGGCCGAGGTTTCGGTTGAGTCTCAGGGGGAACCTTTAGTTTTGCAAGATGTGGCCTCTCAGGAGTCTGGTCAGGCTGAGGGGGCCTCTCAGGTTGCTGTGCTTCCTTCTTTGCATAAGGTGGTTAGGCCTTCTCCCTCTGTCTCTAAGGTACCTTCAAAGGCCAGGCCTGGTTTGTCTTCCTCAGGTGTCAAGTCCTAGTTCTGCAGGTTCTGTGCCTAAAAAACACATGCTTAAAATGGCAGAAGATTTAATTACCTTGATTAGAGGTTCTATGCCCCCTCCAGATAAAAGGCCTAGGGTGGAGCCAGAGGTGGAAGGATTGGAACATTCTTCAGATTATTCAGAGTCTTTGGCTGAAGACATTCAGGATTTTCCCCCTTATTCTGATTCTGACGCAGAGGATTCTAGTCCCTCTGCTTCTCCTCCAGAGGATTTTTCTTTTTCAGAAACCCTGCATTCTATGAGGGAGCATTTTAAATGGGAAGGTCAGGATTTCTCAGATTCCCGAAAGAGACTTGGGGAATTCTTGTTTTTACCACAACATAGGCCCTTGGCTATACCTCCGGTTTTGGATGTTGTACAGGATGTTTTCTCTGAGGCTTCCCTTAATCCAGACTCTTTGCCTCCTGCCCCCGTTAAGCCAGGCCGGTATTACAGGGTGCCAGAGGCTCATAAATATTTGTATAAGAGCCCTAGGGCTGACCCAGAAACTATTAGCCAGGGACCTAAGGGTGTCAGGGCTTCTGTTGTGAAGAATCCAGTTCCCATGGATAAGGACTCTAGAGCTCTGGATAGGTGGGGTAAAAAAGTGTATACCTCTTCCACTCTTGCAATGAGGGCTTTAAATTGCCAGTTTCATATGCTGAAGTACCAGAATTTTCTTCTTAGTCAATTGAAATCTAAGGTGGATGCTTTAGCAGAGGGCATATAGTGTAAATTACAGGATTTGGTTCATGCCTCTGATCAGGTGGGTAAGCATTCTTTGCAGTGTGGTTTTGATGCTCTGCAGGCCTCTTCCAAGGTGGCTGCCACTGGGTCAGTTATTCGTAGGCACGCTTGGCTTAAGGATCAGAACTTGTCAGAGCATGTTAAAGCTCGAATTTTGGATGCTCCCCTTCAGTCTGAACTTTTGTTTGGTTCTCCTGTGGAGTCAGTCTTGAAGAAAATGGAGGACAAAGCTAAGTCTATGCAGACTGTTAAAGATTTTTTACAGGTGCAGCCCCCTAAGTTTAGCAGAAATTGGCCTACTAAGGGATGGGCTTACCCTTCTGATTTACAGTCTAGGGGCAGATCTAGACGTGGTAGGGGCAGAGCTCATGCACAGGGTTCTTTTAGGCCTAGGACGTGGAGTTCCCCTGCACAGTCTACAGGTGAGGGCAGGGGCCAGTCCTTTCGTAAACAGACACAATGACCTGCATCTTCAGCTGCCCGATCCTTGCTGTCTGGCAGCTCCTCTGGGAGGAAAGTTGGCACTTTTCAGGCAAAATTGGCTTTTAGTCGCCCAGGACAAATGGGTGTTGGACATTATAAACCGAGGCTACAAGTTTTATTTCCACACATTGCCCCCTTTCAAAGGCATGCCAGACGTTCCTCCTCAGCAAAAGGCAGAGGCTCACAAACAGATTTCTTTACTTCTTCAAATGGGAGCTATCCAGCAGGTACCTCCATCAGAGGTGGGCCTAGGATTTTATTCTCGCTTGTTTCTTGTACCAAAGAAAGGAGACACTTGGAGGCCAATTCTGGATTTGTCTATTCTCAACACATACCTGGACATTCCAAAATTCAAAATGTTGACTTTGCAACAACTTCTACCTATGCTAGGCAAAGATCACTGGATGGTAACTCTGGATCTCAAGGAGGCTTATCTTCATATTCCTATCAGGCCAAGCTGCAGGAGATTTCTGCGTTTTCGGGCTGGGACTTTACATTATCAGTTCTCTGCATTGCCCTTTGGCTTATCTACTGCGCCCAGAGTGTTCACAAAGGTTCTGGCTCCGGTGATAGCCTTCTTACGGTTAGGAGGAAAACAAATTTATCCTTATTTGGATGATTGCCTGATTCTTGCTCAAGACAAAGACAAGTTACTTCACCATCTTCAGTATGTTATGGCACTGTTACGGTGCCTAGGGTATTCTGTGAACGAAATAAAGTCCAGTCTAGTACCCTCTCAGGACATGTGCTTTCTGGGTGTGAGACTGAATACAGCCTCTCAGATGGCGTTTTTGACCCCGGACAAGCAAAGAAATCTTACCCTTTACTTCCAAAAATTATCTCTCCTGTCCAGGCTGACTGCAAGGACAGTCCTTCAAGCCTTGGGGTTCATGGCATCTTGTATTCTGGTGCTTCCCAATGCCAAACTGCATATGAGGAAGTTACAATGGTATCTCAAAAGTGTATGGACTCAACACTGCCACGATTTGGACACTGTCATTCAGATAATACCTTGCATTCGGAAGGAATTTTTGTGGTGGGCTCAGGAATGTCACCTAAACAAGGGACTCTCTGCGACCCGACCAGAGGCGAGTCAGATCTTAACGACAGATGCCTCGGACAAGGCTTGGGGCGCACACCTCAATGGAAAATGGGTTCGAGACACGTGGCCTGCCAGACTTCAGCATTTGCATATCAACATGAAGGAGATGTTAGCAGTCCAATTTGCATTGATGGCCTTCAAGGATCTACTTCACCCAGGACAAGTGTTGATTCAAACAGACAACACAACTGTCATGTGGTACATCAACAAGCAAGGGGGGAACCCATTAGTACCCACTTTGCAGACAAGCTATGATTTTGTGGGAGACTGCTCTGTTTGCACCTCACTCTTCAGGCAAGGTTTCTGCCAGGAGCACAGAACTCCTTAGCGGATGTTTTGAGCAGACAGATGGTGGATCCCCACGAGTGGAAATTGGATCCTCATGTCTTTCGACAGTTGACAGTGGTTTGGGGGACTCCAGACACAGATCTGTTCGCTTCTCCACTAAATTTCCAGCTACCAAAGTTTTGCACAAAGATGTTTCATCCAAAAGCTTGGAAAGTGGATGCTCTTTCGTTCAGTTGGAACAATCTTCACGTCTATACCTTCCCTCCTCCTGCCTCTCCTTCCCAAGGTGCTCTTGAAGGTCAGACAGGACAAGCCCTCCATGATTCTTATAGCTCCAGATTGGCCTCGTCAGCACTGGTACCCTCTGCTGCGGAGTTTAGTACGGGAGCCTCCTTGGCCTTTGCCAGCAAGTCCACACCTTTTGTCTCAGGCAGGCAGTCATTTCATCAATGTCAGGATACAGTCCCTGCATCTGACAGCCTGGCATATTCTGTTCTAGACCCTGGTGGGTCGCAGCTTCCTCAAGTTTTGAATGTTATTTTGGAGGCCAGACGGCCTAGTACAAGGAAGGTTTATGCTGATAAATGGAGGAGATTTTTTCTTTGGAGCAAAGCAAAGTGCTTTGATGTTCCAGTACCTAATTTGAGTGTTTCACTTCAGTATCTTACAGAATTACTAGACAAAGGTTTGTCTTTCTCCTCTGTAAAAGTTCATGCTGCAGCCATTTCTGCTCACTATGACTGTGACCCACCTTTATTCTCTCATCCTTTGTTCAAGCAATTTCTTAGAGGGGCAAAGAACATAAGACCCCCACGTAGAGCTCCTACTCCTTCCTGGGATCTCAATTTTGTGTTGGAGAAACTCACTTTATCTCCTTTTGAACCTGCAGCTACAGCTGAGTTGAAGTTTTTGTCTTGGAAAACAGCTTTTTTGTTGGCCATTACGTCTGCTAGAAGGGTATCTGAATTACAGGCTCTAATGGCAGTTGAACCCTTCCTAATATTTCATAAGGACAGGGTCTCTTTGCGTACTAATCCTACTTTCATACCTAAAGTGGTCTCAAATGTGGCCTTGAACCAGTCTATTCATTTGCCTACTTTTTATGCTGATCCCCAAAATAAAGGGGAAAAGATTTTGCACTCTTTGGATATTCACAGGCAGTTGCGTTATTATTTGAGCAGAACTAAAGGGTTCAGACAGTCTCAACAGTTTGTTTCTTTTGCTTTGGGTTCTCAGGGGAAACTTGTTTCTAAACAAACTATTTCTAAGTGGATTGGTCACTGTATTGCTTTTTGTTACTCTCATCATGGTAAGGAGATTCCGGCTGGAATCAGACCTCATTCCACTAGGGCTACTGCCACTTCTACTGCTTTTCTGAGGGGTGTAGCTACTAAAGATATTTTGGAGGCAGCTACTTGGAGTTCAGTGCACGCTTTTTCTAAACATTATCATCTCCCTCTTTATTCAAAATCTAGGGCTGGGTTTGCCACTGCAGTTTTGCAGGGCATGTTAGCAGCTCCCAATGCTTTATGATTTTGCCAACCTCCCTTTACCTTTGCTTTGGGATTCTACCCACAGGTTATGACTGCAGCAATGTGAGATGAAGAACATAGTACAGTTTTGTACCTACCATAAATGTAGATGTTCGAAGATCCACATTGCTGCAGTCCAATTTTCCCTCCCTCCTTCCCCACTGTAGTTTGGGGTGGTTGTGTGGTTTGGGTTGTAGATATGGATTGTACATAGGTGGTTGGATGTTTTCCTGTTTTTTGGCTATGGCCTTTCTTTTTAGGGCCTTCTGACATCTGGGGCAAGAAAGACTGAGGATATGACGTTGGTCATGCGCTTTAGTACCACGGCGTACTGACGTCAGATCTAAGCAACCATGACAGATGCCAGCCTAACACTTTGGTATTCGGGCCGACCGAGGACAGCGGACTACCCACAGGTTGACTGCAGCAATGTGGATCTTCGAACATCTACATTTATGGTAGGTACAAAACTGTACTTTTCGGCTCCAGCCCATTTGGCTTGGGAGCCGATGGTCCACTCCCCTACTGTGTTTCCTCCTCCAACAGCTTCGGCACCATTGGAGCCGGTGCTGGTGGAACCAGTGGAGGTGTTAGGGTCCGGCCCGACCCTTGCTTCAACTCCGGCTCTTGGGTCGGAGTTCAGTGCACGGACTTCTTCCTTCGGCCCTGGGGGGAGGCTTCGGGATTGATGCTTTCGGTCCCAAGTCTCCCTCTTGGTGCGTCGGCGGCGGGAGTACCGTCCACTGTCGTGGCCACGGAGGGGGGACCCTCCCAGGATTCTGGTGGTCCCGCCTTCAGGGCTATGAGGAGTGCTTTAGCCAAATCTTCCTTGGCTACCTCCACAGTTTCCCCAGCTCCTTCCCTACATTTGGAGACTGGGTCGTTGGCAGTCCCCCTGTCCTTAGATAGCGGAGCCCCTGGGCCTCAGGTTACCCCCGCTGGGGTTTCTCCCCCTCCTGGAGGTCCTTCTGAAGCCTCTTCGGAAGAACCTCCCAGGAAGAGAACGTGCAAGAGGAAGCACGTTGACTCCCCTGATGAGTCTGACATCTGACACTGATCTCTATGATGCAGAAGGGTCCCCCAAGTCGTCCTCGGATGATGTCTCCTTTGCAGACATCCTGGAAGCCCTAAAACAACGAGGCGGCTGGCAGTCCAAACCTCCCTCTGCTGATGAGGGTGTTCCTGAAGGCCTTCGGGGCTCAGCCCTCCGCCTCCTGGGTGTCTCCGCCCTTCCCACGCCCTTCGACAGATCAAATCCAAGAGCTCGAACACCCAGACTCTGTGGAATCGGTGCCCGCTCGTTCGAACAAATTTCTCTCTGCGCCCCTGGATAGAGAGTTCCTTACGAAAGGTGTGGCTGTGGATGCTATGGTGGTGGCATCTGCTACCCAGCAAGATGTAGCCGAGGCTTCTACGTCCATCCATCCTCCTAATAAGGAGTCTAGGAGCATGGATCGGTACGGAAAGCGCACCCTCAGTTCAGCGGCCTTTACACTGAGGTCCTTGAACTACCTGACGCACTTTACGAGATTTCAGAGGGAGCTATCCGATACCCTCTTGGGTAACCTGCCTGAGGAGCTGGCCCAGACGGTTGCTCTCAGCTGGCTACAATGTCGTCCATTTCGAACTCGTCTATGAGGCTCATTTCGTATGTGGCCAAAGGGGAAAGTAGAGCGGCGGGTACAGGCATTGCTCTACGGAGACAAGCCTGGCTCCGCCTGTGTCATTTCGCGGAGGCCTTTAAGTCTCCATTTGCCGACGCCCCCTTTGATGGATCCTCCCTGTTTGGACCAAAGGTATAAGACACACTTGCCCGCTGTGAACAGGAAGGTAAGACTCTGACTGCTGTAGGGGCACGATTTTCCACTCCCTTTCGGCCTTATCCCAAGGCTAAAAGAGGAGGGAAAATGTGGTTCCGTAGATCTCAGAAGCCTTACCCCTCTCAGCAGGAAGGTTCCCCCTCCAGAGGCAGAGGAGGGAGAAATTCATCTGGAAGACGCCGTCCCAGAGGCGGCAGAGGCCCTCGCAACACTGGAGACCGCGAGTCCTTTCGTGGCTCTTCAGCTTTTCATAGTCCCTGAGGGATTGCCCGGCTGTGCTGCTCTGGAGCCAGTCGGGGTTTGTTTCTCGAAGCACCTGAAGGCCTGGGAAGGGATCACTCAGGACCGATGGGTGCTTCGGATTATCGCCGGAGGTTACTCCATCCCATTCTCTCACCCCCCCCCCCTCAGTCCAAAAAAATCCCGGACCCGCCACCCAGTCAACGGGATACCGCAGCCTCAAATTTCAAAGCTGCTGCAAAAAGGAGTCATCCAACCGGTCCCCGCAGACCAGATCGGATTAGGGACTTACTCCAGATTCTTTTTGGTGCCAAAAACGACCGGGGACTTGAGGCCCATTTTGGACCTAAGCATCCTAAACCGTTCAGTCTAAGTCCAAGTTCCGAATGGTCACTCTACAAACCATTCTCCCATTGTTGAGAGGGGTGTTTGGATGTGCTCCATAGATCTCAAGGATGCGTATTATCATATCAGGATACATCAAACGTCCAGGAGACATCTGCGCTTCAGCCTAGGAGGCAGTCATTTTCAGTTCCATGCGCTGCCCTTTGGTCTCACCACAGCCCCCAGGGTGTTCACCAAATGCTTGGCAGTAGTGACTGCTCACCTGAGAAGTCTAGGATTCCAGGTGTTTCCGTACCTAGACGACTGGCTCCTAACTGCCACCTCCAAGCATCTACTTCTGCGGAGCCTACGAGCCACTATATCACTGGGCAATTCCCTTGGAATCACCTTCAATTGGCCAAAGTCTGTGTTGCGGCCATCTCAAAGAATAAGATTCATAGGGGTAGAGATAGACTCAAACCAGATGCGGGTCTATCTACCTACAGACAGAATTCAAACCATTCAAAATCAAGTTCGAGCCTTACTCCCCAGGTCCAAAGCCCCAGTCAGAATGGTCCTGCAGCTATTGGGATCCATGTCTGCCACGGTTCTGCTAGTTCCATTGGCAAGGTTGCACATGAGAATTCTCCATTGGCTTCTTTCAACTCAGTGGTCCTTTCAGGAACTCCCTCTCAATCACCTCATATGGATCACGGAATCTTGCAAACGGGACCTTCGCTGGTGGCTAGTGCCCTCCAATTTGGATCAGGGACGACCCTTTGTTCTTCCTCCTCCGGCGGCCACTTTGACCACGGACGCCTCCCAGATGGGGTGGGGGGGCATTCCCTGGGCAGGTCAGTCCAAGGCAAATGGCGCCCGGAAGAGACTCCTCTTCATATCAACATCCTAGAAATGAGGGCAGTACTCCTGTCCCTTCAAGCCTTTCACGATTATCTCCCTCAGGGCGTAATTGCTGTTCACTCGGACAACATGTCAGTTGTCTGGTACCTGAACAAACAGGGAGGGACCAGATCCTGTCCTCTTTGCAGAGAAGCCAATAGAGTTTGGGAATGGGCAGTCTCGACCAAACGCTTCCTAGTGGCTACTCACGTACCGGGCAAGTCCAATGTCATAGCCGACAGATTGAGCAGAACCATCCTCTCTCCTCACGAATGGTCTCTGAATATGACAGTTGCAAGGCAGATTTTCAGCGAATGGGGAGTTCCGTGTTGCGACCTCTTCGATTCCTCTGAATGCAAAGTGCAAAGAATTTTTCTCCCTAACCCCGGCTCTGGGGAAGAGCCCAATGGACGCATTAGTCCATCCTTGGCCCACCGGCTTGCTTTATGCCTTCCCTCCAGTTCCTCTCCTCCCCAGGGTGATTCAAAAGCATCTCTCTTAGGGAGCAAGATGATCTTAATTGCTCCTTACTGGCCTCGTCAAGTGTGGTTCCCTTATCTTCGGAAACATGCTCTGGAAGGTCCATGGTTCCTGGACCAGGTCCCAGACCTACTGATTCATCAGTCGGGACTATTACACCAGTCCCTACACACCTTAAAATTGACGGCCTGGCTCCTCCTCTTCCGACGATAGTCAGGAGTCGTACACTGGATCCAGATGTTGTGCACATATTATCTTCAGCCCATAAGTCTGCTACAAAGAAACTGTATTCTAGCAAATGGAAAAGGTTTGCTATTTGGGCTCAACTCCAGGGCCTGGACCCCATTTCTACTCCCGTGGCAGAAGTACTAAAATTTCTGACCTCTCTTTTCAGTTTCTACCATCAAAGTACAATTGGCAGCAATTTCTAATTTTCATGAATCCATAGACCCACCGTTAATGAGTAACAGATTGTGTAAGACCTTCTTGAAAGGTGCTGCTTTAAGACCTCCGATTTCTCATCCTGCACCTCCATGGGATCTCGATATAGTGTTGCGTGCCTTGACTTCTTTCCCCTTTGAACCGGCAGCTACCTGTGATCTAAAGTTTCTATCATGGAAGACAGCCTTTCTAGTGGCGATTACTTCAGCCAGAAGGGTTTCAGAGCTTCAAGCTTTCAGTGAAACCCCCATACTTGGTTTTTCATACAGACAAAGTATCCCTCAGACCAAATCCTTCTTTTGTTCCTAAAGTTTGTTCTACTTTATGCTTGCAACAATCGTTAGAGCTTCCAGTTTTTTTCCCAAAATACTCTAACAAAGCGGAGTTTATATTCCACACACTATATGTCCACAGACAGTTACATTTTTATTTAGATAGGACCAAACAAACAAGGAAAACAGATCCGTTGTTTGTATCCTTTGCAGAGAACAAATTGGGCAACGCTTTCACAAAGGTCACTATCGCCAAATGGATCAGGGACTGTATTACTCAAGCTTATATTTATTCTAACAAAGAGCTTACCACCTCTGTCAAGGCTCATTCTACAAGGGCTATGGCTACTTCGGTAGCATTTCATTCTAAGCTTGCTATTGGTGACATTTGTGCTGCGGCTACATGGTCTTCCCCGCACACCTTCATTTCCCACTACAAATTAGATGTGGCGTCTAGAGGACGAGCTTCATTTGGTTCCACAGTGCTCAGGAGTGTTTTCCAGTGAGCCACCCGGGATTTGGGTGCTAGGGACGCTGTCCCATCAGTCAGAATGTAGGCGAGATAGGATCACATAACATCTTTTAGTTATGTACTCACCATAACTTCAGATGTTTGGGATCCATCTGCCACATTCCTAATAACCCACCCTCCTTCCCCCTTCCTTGGAGATCAGAGGATATCAGAAGGTCCGAATCCTGTTTCATCTTGAAACATCTAACAATGTTATATAAACAAGTTGTGCATGTGTGCATGAATGCGGACAAACAAGATCTTGGGGGATTAGTGGTGGTGCATCCTGGGATAAAGATAGCTCAGCCAATTAGAGGCCTCGCTCTATAGCATAAGCGTGCCGAGTCGGAGCCGAGGGATCGGCTCCAAACCCATCAGTCAGAATGTAGGCGAGATGGATCCCAAACATTTGAAGTTATGGTGAGTACATAACTAAAAGATATACTCTAGCTATGTAAAACTGCTTTAAGCTGAATAATCTAAAAGAAATGTATATAGTCTACCACTACAGTAGGATCTCTTGACTGCAGTTGCCAGGTGGTGATCAAAAGAGAGGGAACTACCAAGTGAAGTCCCCAGATTTCTGACTACTTTTTTATTTGGTTTAATTTCAAGTTTTTTTGGGTCTCCAGTACCATGACAGGAATGTATGTCATTCCTAAGTCAGTGCATAAGTGAAGTTAGTATTGTCTGTCTTCATTAGCCAGAAGTGCTTTTCTCTTCTCAATACCTATGATGTTCCCAGAATTGACTGTTTTGAATTCATTCTGAGTTGCATGTACTGGTGGCATACCCACGTATGACTCTGGATTCTGTTATTAGATCAATGTTCCTACTACTGTTGGAACTGTCCGGTTATTTTTTTTTATACATTGCTCTTGTTTCTGCCTGGAAATCTTTATTTTATGATGAGTGTCTTACATACACACAGTCAAGTTTAGCAGTTTCAGTCATTGATGCTACTGTTTGCTTATTTTCATGGACTTGCAGTATCTCTTTCTTGCAGTTTGTTTTTTGAACAGTTGGTAATGGGTGACCCCATTTGATGTACACTTCATTCTCTATAATTTGTGGTTCATGTTTACAGTTCTTCTTTGCTACTTCTGTATTGTAGTGTTTGCGTAATCTCCAGTGCAACAGTCTTGCCACATAATTGTTTGTATGCAGGCCCTGTGCCATGATTGTAGCACACTCTGCAAGATGCATGACTGTTTCCCTTTTTTTTTAACTGAATTTTTGTTTGGGTGCTTCTCCCACACGTTCGTTGGAATCTCTAAACCCGTGTACATAGCCCACTATCTTGGGCTGCCATTGTTCACCTTTCATATTTTTGTTTCAGTTCACCAGGCTTTAACCATTACGTAGTCTAATCCTGATTAACATAAGGTTATTCCAGGTGATCTCTATGCTTAAGTCTATCTTTATGGCTTTTCCCTTTTTTCCTTCTCATCTGATCCTTATTTATTTACTTTTACTTTTTTTGCCACATTCAGTTACTGTCTTGTTTTTATTTACTTCTGGTTTGGTTTCCATTCCTGCATGACACTGGAATGCTTCTGCTAAACTAAAGAGAGGTCAACTTAGAGTTCCTCTCCATGGTTTAAAACTTTTGTAGTGTTTGGATATGATGATGTAGCAGATATCTATGCAGTCCCATAACCGCAGATCTATACATATATACAATTTTGAGGAGGGCCATAGCTCCTTCAGAGTGAGGAATATGTAATTTTGGTATACACTGATTTTTTTATATATTTGAGCTTGAAGCATTTTTCTTTTTCTCCTGTCCATCTAATCCAGTACCTTGAGGGGCCGGTCAGTCACACCAAAACTGTAAGAACAAGAAAAGCAATTTTTTTAGCTTGGACTTTTTTCCTAGATAAAGGCTTTTTTCAGTATTGGTTTGTCTTGAAGTATTCCTTAGTTGGTTTTATTTGGGTTTGTTCATGTTTTACTGCCAATCCTTCATTAATTCTCAAATATTTGTATACTCCCTCCAACTGCTGAAGTTCCTGTGTATCATATTCCTGTCACAGATTGTTACCTTCTTGGTACTGCAGCATTCTTTCTTTAAACATCGCATTTGCACATTTATCAAGACCAAATGACATTCTTGTATTTCTGAGAGATTTAACCACTTGCAGTTGTACTTTCATCTCTCTATCTGAAGAACTAGACCGTTTTAAGTCATCCACAAAGAGTAGATAAGTCTTTAAGCAAGGTTGTTTTCTGAGAGCCAAATTATAACCCTGACTCATTCATCCCTCTGCTGAAACAGGTATTTACAAAATTGTACTTTCTTTGATAGACTAATTCCCCATTTTGAATCTGTTTTGAATTTAAAACTTACAAAATGTACTTTAAGCAGAAGTCCCATATCCTGTGATTTTTTTGTGTATGTAGTGTTGCTTTGCTGCTCATGTTTAGTTGCACAAACCACTTATAGGTAATGGATTAGAGTAGTTGTCCATTGTGTCTGGAGCTACACTACTTTCTGTGTGCATGTTAGAAATGCAGTGGCTATCCTGAAAGTGCGTTAATGTTTTGCACACTTTGCCGTATATTTTTTTCCTATACATGGTGTGGGCGATAGTCCACTAATGCACAAATTACCTACTTTACAGTACTGTGGACCATTGCTGCTTTATTTTACTAGTAGCTTTTATGGCATGGCCTTTCATTGCTTAAGGCTTTTGTTCTGCATGTGGGAAAAGGTAGGTTATGAAGGATTCTTGTGGCCTGAGTAATTGAAATCCACCAGATTTGTATTTGAGTATGAATGTATGAAATGCTACATGTTAAAGTACAGCCAGAATTATTGTAGAAGCTGCATGTGAGGTGTACTCTGTATTTTATCTTTGAGATGTTGAACGTCTTGAGTTAATTTGCATTTTTTTTCTTTTGTAGGATTATCTTAAACATTGTGATGAAGGCAAGCATCTCTTCCTATGATCTGTCGGATTGTTTGCCCAGTTTAACTGCCTTTTGAAATTAGAAAAAAAAAAGTTTATAACCGGTGGACTCTGTACTTAAAAAGAATATATTGAGAAAAGTAGCACCTGCAACAGTTTTGGAGTTCTGAGGATGTGGTCAGCTGACATCAAGTTTAGCAGCATCTAACAAGCATTTTCATTCCCAGCTATATTGTTGAACATAGTTATAAACAAGTATGACCTGAATTTTTTTTTTTGTTTTTGTTTTTATTTATTTATTTTTTTTTGCAGTTGTAAATGCTTGATGCTTAGTTACCCTGATCTGTCATAGTAACATATGGCAATAGGTTGGACTCTGCTGATTACTGGCAAATAGTTTGGCTTCTGTACAGTTGCTATTTTCTCACAGTAATGTGGCAGAATTTAATGTACATATGAGCACTGCCAGATCGCTACTGTTTTAGGGATATTTTAGGTTGCCCTTTTGTGAAGAAACGGTTAAGTTTATAATGTCTGATTTTGAGTCAGTTGGTTCTTTCTTCACGTATCTGTGGTGGTTTTATAAGAGGGAATTGGACAATACCAAATTGGGGGGACAAATTCAGTTTTACTGAAACAGTAGTCACCTGAACAGAAATGTTAGTCTAGGCCCTTCTAAGAGTTTGCACGTCATCCGAGTAAAAGGTAAATTAACTTTTGAAAAGCTGCATTCCAATTTTTTGTGTTGCCAGTTTCCAGTTGTATTTCTCTTAATCTGGGAGTGCAGCTTAATATATGGAAGAAAAGTTGTTTGTTCTTTCGGCTTTTCCTGGTTAGGGGTCGCCACAGCGGAACTCCAGTCCGCTAATGATTGGCAGTAGACTTTTACTGTGCTGAGGTGCCAGCCAGACACCCAACCTTCAATGAAGGCATGCCCATTCACGCATGTCTTTCGAATGCCACTCAAACGCCGGGAGGACATGCAGACTCCACACAAGGTGCTCCTGCCAATAATCGAACGGGAGAACCTCTTGCTTGTACCACTGCACCACCGCAGCTTTCATGTCCAACTTAAATGTACTCTTGCTTTCAACAGCAATGTTGTGCTACATGTAGTACAGTATTCTAAAATGTATTTGTAGTTATGTCACCTTGATTTTATGATAAATTGTATAACATAGTTGTGCGTTGTAAGTAAAAATTAGATATGAAAGATATATAA
This sequence comes from Protopterus annectens, assembly GCF_019279795.1. Taxonomy (NCBI): domain Eukaryota; kingdom Metazoa; phylum Chordata; order Ceratodontiformes; family Protopteridae; genus Protopterus; species Protopterus annectens. Next base: position 416,687,961 of record NC_056747.1, on the reverse strand, counting down.
TCAGCTGCTTGTGTTGTGCTAAAACCTTTGAAGTTTTAGCTGTCATCCTTTCCTTGGCCTTATAAATTGGAAGCTTTCCTTGATGTGAGCATACATATCTCATCTTCAGAGCTGGCCTCAGTGTAGCAGATCATACTGTTGTATGGCTATGTTCAGAACTGTTTTTCTTTTTTCAAACAAGTAGAATACATTCTTATTGAATTTGACATTTTGTTTATATAAAATATTGACATTGCCCTTTAATTCCATTTTCTGAAATGTTTATGGTCCCATTTCTGCTGATTTGAGGTGATAGAAAAAACATTAATTGAAGTTACAGAAACTGAATAGACATTCTAATTCATTTTGTGTGATGTTTTCTTTCACTTTCAACACTTATCAATTTAACTGATAATTTGTTTGCAGAGTAGTTTTGATGCAGTTAATATAGTTTTATGGATTTTACTTTTGGGTATACTTCACACATGCACACACACTGTTTAGTTAACTTGAAGTTCCATCATTCTGTCTTGTTTGATCTGTTTGGAATTCAGTGAGGACTGTTCATCTCATCTTTGTGACTCCAGGTGTCCTGTCTTAGGGTACCTTTTATATGTTCTCAAAAGTTTTATTTATTTTTTTGTTTCTCACACCACTGTATCAGAACTTGTGTGTTACACAGGCTGCAATTTTGGTGTTGCTTTTTGTGTCTTGGGTGCACTAATTTTGGGGACCTTATTGCAAAAATGATGACTAGGACTCCTGTTCCACTGTGTGACAAAGTTGTGCAGTAGACTGTCATGAGGCTGTAGGAAATGTTAAGAACACACACTGGCCAGTGTATACTCTGCTTAACTGTGTGCAAAACAGTCACTTCAGAACACATTGCCTGACATTTCAAAAGACTTCCTAGTTTTTCCACTTGAGGGACCAGCAGCAACAGTAGCTTGCCTTGCTTGACAAGTGTCCTTTACGAATGGACATTGCTTTATCTGGGTGTTGTATAAACAAAGGGGTAGACTTGACTTGTTCCACAACACTTTGTCCATCCTGTCTGATGTTGGGGGGGGGGGGGGTTGATTTTATCTTAGACTAAAGGTTACAACAGAAACGCACACAGTTTGCATTGGAGATTTTTGTGGAGCTCGTTCAGAACGTCTCTGTTAATCACAATGATCACTGCTGCAGAATAACTCGTTAAATCATTTGATTACTATAGTTGGACATCAAACTGTCTACTCTGACTTCCTTTTTCAGATATTTCCAGAGAAGAGATGGGAGTTTTAGCAATGTGGGTGCTTTGTACTGTGCACCCTTGGAGTTGTCTGTGGTGCTGTTTAGTGTTTGTCTACACCATATGGTTGAGATGCGTCTCAACATGTAGATTTCAGTTTCAGACACCTTAGCTGCTTTGAGTGTGACTGCTGCTGTTTGTAGGATGTCCTTCAAGGATGCATCTGCAGTCATAACATATGGGTTGTCCTGCCTCAGGCAGCCCTTCGGTCGGCCGGATTCCAAAGTCTGGGTCTGGCCTCGGCTGATGTCGCACTTTCCCCGACGTCAGAGCGTCTGGTGTATAAAAGCATCAGCCGACGCCATTTTCCTCAGTCTTTCTTGCCGAGCGCTGCCCAAAGCAGAAGCTGTTCGCAAGTGCCGGTCGGTCAGATCCAGAGATTTCAGCTACCGAAGACTTCGAAAAAAGCTAAGTACCCCGTTGGGGACTCTTTCTTACCTCAGCCGATGTCAAAGTGAATAATTGTTTAACTTGTGGGAAACAAATACCTCAACCTCATAAGGATGTCCATTCTTACTGCCTTCCTTGCTTAAGCCCAGACCACGACGTATCAGCTTGTTTAGCCTGTGCCTCCTTCAACCGACGAACTCTTAGACGTCGGTCGGAGTTTGCAGAGGAATTTTTTGGAACCTCTTTTGCTTATAAAATGCCGTCGGAGACTCCGACTTCGCATATGGTCAAAAAACGCAAGGAAAAAGACTGACACTCGCGGCCCGCGGTTTTGGCTGAAACCACAGCTAGGCCTACCTAGAGTGTCTCTGTTTCGGCCGAAACAGAGTCCACGGCGATTCCTACTTCCGAAACCATACTTCCGACCACCGAGGCCAGAGAGGCCCCGGCTGAGTCGGCTTCAGAACTCCCTGCCGAAGCTAGTGTTCAGGAACTGTCCGACACCATACCTTTGGACATTTCTACCCCTGCACGTGGGGCAGCTAGGCCCCCAGCTTCTATGTCTATTAAGGCCTTTTCCAGGGCTAAAGCTGCCAAACTTTCAAAAGCTTTGCCTGCCAAATCTACATCCCAGAGGCCTTCCTCTAGTTCACAGATTTTCAGCCTTGCTGAGGACCTTATCTCCTTAATTAGGGGTTCACAACCTCACCCAGACAGGGCCTCCCAACCACCTCCAGACAAAAGGCCCAGGACTGACCCCTCTGAACCTCACTCCTTAGATTATTCCACGGATGGATCTGATTTGTCAGACCACCAGGAAGGGGCTTACTCGCCTTATGAGGATTCAGATGCAGCGTAATCTATCCCTTCGGCCTCCCCTCCTGAAGAATTTTCCTTTGGGGAGACTTTACACTCCATGAGAGAGCACTTTCAATGGCAAGGTCAGGATTTCTTTGATTCTAGAAAAAGATTAAGGACCTTTTTGCATTTGCCTCAGCATAGGCCCTTAGCTATACCTCCTGTTCTAAATGTAATTGATGTGTACAATGATGTCAGTACAGCCCCTGATTCTCTTCCTCCGGCCCCTGCCAAACCTGACAGATATTACAGGGTCCCGGATTCTCATTTCCATCTGTATAAAGCCCATGCTGCAGACCCAGAAACTATTTCTCAGGGCCCTAAAGGGGTTGCAGCCACTACTGCCAAAAATCCCCTACCCTCTGAAAGAGAGTCTAGAGCTTTAGAGAGATGGGGAAAAAAGGTTTATACATCTGCTACTCTTTCTGCCAGGGCATTAAACTGTCAATTCCATATGATACAGTACCAAGAATTTCTGTTGGATCAACTGAATAAGAAACTTTCTTCTCCTGAGCCTTTAGACCGGAAATCCCTTCAGGATTTGGTACATAACTCGCAACAGGTTAGTAATCATTTTTTAAAATGTGGCTATGATGCACTGGAGGCTTCATTTAGATCAGCTATGACTGGGGCAGTTATTCGTAGGCATGCCTGGCTGAAGGAGCAATCTTTGCCAGACCATGTCAAAGCTAAACTCCTCGATGCTCCAATGGAGAAACAAAATTTATTTGGCTCCCCTGCACAGGAGATTCTAAAAAACGTTGAAGAAAAAGCAAAATCTGTGCAAACAGTTAAAGATTTCCTGCAAATTCAACCACCAAGGTTCAGCAGAAACTGGCCTACAAAGAATTGGTCCTTTCCAGACTCGTCCAGAGCACAGAGAGGCAGGACCAGGCGCCCTAGAGGCAGAGGTCAATCGAAGGGCCCCTACAGAGGCAGTCAGTGGCAGCCTGCCAGCCAGAGGAGTAGTGCAACAGCTGCAACTACAACCACTACTACAGGACAGACCCAATGACTTGACTCTGACTCCGCCTACCAGGGATCAACTGGAAGCACCCTTGGGCGGAAAGCTGGCTTTATTCTCAAAAAACTGGCATTGCATTACAAAGGATACATGGACACTGCAAATAATAGACAAAGGATACAGGTTCCATTTCCACACTTTGCCAAAAAGAAGCGGAATGCCAAACCTTCCACCAAACCAGAAGGCAGAGGCTTTAAGACAAATCAGCAATTTACTTCAGATGAAAGCTATAGAAAGGGTACCATGTACAGAACAAGGCCAAGGATTTTACTCCAGACTATTCCTTGTACCAAGAAAAGAAAACCAATGGAGGCCTATTCTCGACCTGTCCGCACTGAACACTTATCTCATTGTGCCAAAATTCAAAATGCTGACCCTACAGCAACTTCTTCCCATGTTGGGCAAGGAGTCTTGGCTGGTGATTCTAGATCTCACTGAGGCATACCTGCACGTCCCTATCCGACCAGATTGCAGAAGACCTCAGATTTCTTGCAGGATCAGAGCATTATCAATTCTCAGCATTGCCCTTTGGCTTATCTACTGCGCCCAGAGTATTCACGAAATGCCTGGCATCAGTAATTGCACATTGCAGACTTCAGGGAATTCAAATTTACCCATACCTGGACGACTGCCTAATACAAGCAGACAACAAGAAAAAATTGTTAAAGGACTTGGCCTATGCCATACAGTCAAGACTAGTACCGTCCCAAAGGATAACCTTTTTGGGTGCAGATCTGGACACAATCACCCAGATGGCTTTTCTCACAGAAGAAAAACAAAAGCAACTTCCAGATTACTTCATGATTCTGACAAGGCAAACTCAGCTTACTGCAAGGAAAGTCCTGCAGGCCCTGGGTTACATGGCATCCTGCATAATTTTAATCCCACATGCCAGGCTGCATATGAGGAAATTACAATGGTACCTAAGGAGTGTATGGTCTCAACACAGTCGCAGTCTAGAAACCATGATACCAATCATTCCATGCTTACAAAAGGAATTCCTGTGATAGGCTCAGGCCTGCCAGTCCAACAGAGGATTGCCTTTCAACAAACCAAAAACAAAGCAGACCATCACCACGGACGCCTCAGACAGAGGATGGGGAGCACACATGGAGGACAAATGTATCCAAGGCCTATGGCCACAAGGGCAGGTAAGCATGCACATAAACCAAAAGGAAATGCTGGCAGTGAGGCATGCAGTCGAGGCATTCAGACCCTTACTCCAACAAGGACACCTGTTAATAAGGACAGACAACACCACAGTCATGTGGTACATAAACAGGGAGGCACACATTCCTACCCTCTGTGCCGGATGGCTATGAATCTGTGGAATCTATGCCTGAATCTCAATATCCAGCTGCAGGCCAAATTCGTACCAGGAAAAGAGAATGCACTAGCAGACAGCTTAAGCAGAACTACCATGGATGCACACGAATGGATGCTGCATCCAGACATCTTCAAACTCGTAACAAAGACATGGGGAATGCCGGAGATAGATCTGTTCGCCTCCCCACTCAACCACCAACTGAAGACATTCTGCTCAAGGACATACCACCCACAAGCATGGAGGGTGGACTCGCTCTCTTTCAGCTGGAATGCCCTAACAAGTATATGCCTTTCCACCTCTCCCATTGATGTACAAGGTTCTACTGAAGATCAGGGAGGAACAGCCAAAAGTGATACTAATAGCTCCGGACTGGCCAAGACAACACTGATACCCACTATTGAGAAGCATGTCTCAGGCAAATTCATGGCCTCTTCCCCTATGGCCTCTTCTAACGCAGAACAATTTCAAGACCCTGCATCCCAACTTGAAAACATTGCAGCTAACTGCCTGGAAAATTCCTTAAATCCCAACCAAACTGTTTTATCTCAGAGGGTGAAGGACATTATCCTGGAGGCTCGCAGACCTTCCACTAGGAAGACGTACTCGGCTAAATGGAAGAGATTTCTCATTTGGAGCACATCAAAGGGCACCGATGTCAGTGGCAAACCTAGCACACATCCTAGAATACTTAGCAGAATTGTTCCACAATGGCCTGTCTTATTCTTCTATTAAGATTCATGCTTCAGCAATTTCAGCAGAATACAATATGGATCCACCTATCTTCTCGCACCCTCTTCTCAGGCAATTTTTGAGAGGGATCAAAAATGTTAAACCTCCAAGAAGACCCCCTCTACCTGCATGGGATCTAAATTTTGTGCTGGAAAAACTGACACTACCTCCTTTTGAACCAGCAGCATCAACAGACCTGCAGTTTTTATCTTGGAAAACTGCATTCCTTCTGGCAGTCACTTCAGCAAGAAGAGTATCTGAGTTACAAGCATTAATGGCAGTGCAGCCTTTTTTCTTATTTTTCACCAGGATAGAGTGTCACTAAGAACCAATCCTACTTTCATGCCAAAGGTGGTATCTAGGGTATCCTTGAACCAAGCTATTCACTTGCCTATGTTCTTCCCTAACCCACAGAACAAAGGGGAAAAACTTTTGCACACCCTGGATATACACAGACAACTGCGCTACTATTTGGACAGAACGAAAACTAGCAGAAAAACTGACCAACTTTTTGTAGCATATGCAACTGGGGTACAAGGAAGAGCAATTTCCAAACAGACAATTTCAAAATGGATAGGAAATTGCATTCGCTTTTGTTACTCCTTTCATGGAAAGACAGTTCCTGAAAATATCAGGCCTCACTGCCCAAGGGGGACAGCCAGGACTACATCGTTCCTACGAGGTGGCTACCAAGGACATTTTAGAAGCTGCTACTTGGAGCTCCATGCATACATTTGCCAAGCATTACAATCTACCTTTATACTCCAGATCCCAAGCAGGGTTTGCAACTGCAGTGCTGCAGGGGATCTTAACTACACCATCCTTCTCTTAGTACCTCCTCCCCAGATTGGCTATGGTATTCTACCCATATGTTATGACTGCAGATGCATCCTTGAAGGACATAGTACAGTTTTGTACCTACCATAAATGTAGATGTCCGATAGGTATGCATCTGCAGTCAGGATTACCCACCCTCCTTCCCCTCTGTGGTATTCCTAGGGTACTTACCCCTCTTTCAGCTAGCTGGGGGAATCTGTTATGGTGTATTTGTTTGTTTATACATGTATATAATTTGCAAATGTTTGGAACTTTTCAGCATTTATCCAAATTTAGCCTTCCTAGAGGGCACCTGGCATCTGGGGCAAGAAAAACTGAGGAAAATGGCATTGGCTGATGCTTTTATACCCCAGATGCTCTGACGTCGGGGAAAGTGCGAAATCAGCCGAGGCCAGACCCAGACTTTGGAATCCGGCCGACCGAAGGGCTGCCTGAGGCAGGACAACCCATATGTTATGACTGCAGATGCATACCTATCGGACATCTACATTTATGGTAGGTACAAAACTGTACTTTTCTCTTGAGTGGTGTTTGGAAGGGTCTACTTTGTGTTGAATTTTGTTCTGGATTGGTGTTCTCCAATAATGTTTTAAGTTTGTTCTAGGATCCCATTTCAAGATCTTTGCATTTATCCTGGAATGGGGAGACTCTTTCCATGTCTTAATGTTTCTTTTGAACAGGGACTGTTTGGAATAGTTACTTGCTTTGTATTTTTTTGTTTGCATGAAGAACTGAGACATTTGAATATATTTTTTTTTTTTTTTTTACTTTAGTTTTTGCAGTCTGGACATTATTGATAACTTTGTACAAGCTTTACTTTTGAGTGTAGCTTGTGTGAATTTCTTATTGAGCTGATAATGCGTTGATTTTTTATCTGAGTCTTTGTAAATATTTTTTCATTTTAATCTTTTTTTTTTTTTATTATTATTGGATATATTTCTCCACTTTAAACCGTTGTAAGTGCTTAGGAAATGAGAATGTTCATAAATTTGGAGTTGCAGGTCATCAGACATACGTAGCCAATCTGAGGAGGACTCCTCTCATGACCAGTTGGGTGACTCTTCTCTACATGTTCCATAGAAGAGTATGTAAAAAGAAACTCTGATTCTGTGTCCAAGTTCGCTAACCCAGGTGCAGACCTTGGCTAAGGGAGGGCTTCCCCCCTCAGTCCCTTCCAGATGGCATCAGTTTGTGTAAATCCTTGAAATGTTTGGTAGATGGTGTCACAGGCCACTGACCTCTGATCCCCAGGCAGACACATCTTGCAAGGATTTTGCTTGTGGTCTGCCCCACCAGCAGCTTTGGTGGTCCCCTACTGAATATAATAATAGAAATAGTGTTCTTCAGAGAGTGTAAAGGAGTGTAACATGGTAGAGCCCATCCCCAGAAAGCTAGAGTCCTTTGACATTCCTATCCTGCCCATAACAGGCAATCAAACAAGAGACCCTTTGTGGATTATGTTGTCTGTGGTTCTCAGAAGAGAGGCTTTAGGTAATGCCCAGACAGTCCATCAACCTAATAAGGGGTCTTAGATTATGGGTTGGCTTGGGGAGTCCGTTTTATGCAGGTTGTAGTTTTTCAACAAGAGGAGTTAACTGCATGATGCATACAGTTAAATTTCAGTGGGATTAAGCTGTTAAGCTAGTAGAAATGCTAAATTGCCCCTTTGAAGATGCATGAAAGCAGTTGAACTCTCTAGTGTCTGTTTGATACCATTTCTGTGCTGTGCATACAAGCTTCTGCATAAACTGTGGCTAGAGCAGTGGGGTCAGCTATCGCCATGAGACAGGCATGGCTCAGGCTTAGTGGTTTTTCAGAACACAAGGGCAGCCTTTGTTAATATTTATGATATATCCACCTTGTCTGGACAAATACCCTGTAATAAAGTGAACAAGAAGGAAAGACGTTTATTGCTATTGTGGTCCAATTCAGTCCCTCAGAGTCCTTTGCCAGGAATCAAAAGGGGTACTAAGAATATTTGGTTATGAAAATTCCAACAGACCAAGAGTCGGCAATGCAATAATACAAACTCAAGTGTGAGGATTCATTTAATGGTCATTGTCCTAGAGGCAGTGGTGGGCCCCTAAAGTAGTGATTGAGGCCCTTCCATAAGAACAAGACAGCAGATTACTTGAAAGATCGCCCAACTGTCCTATCTGGAAGCTATTTTTTTTTGTGAAGGGGGTGGCTTCATTTCCTTGCATACAAGTGAATGGACGTCCATCACAATGGACTAATGGATCAGGGCGAAAATAAGTCAAGCGCCAACATTGCCTGTTCGTATTGAGAGCTTCATTATCTCAACAACCTAATCAAAAGAGCACTTTCCCACCAGACCAGTGAGGATCCAGGTCTTACTCTGCAGGAGGCCTTGGTCCCATACTGGAGCTTTGCCCTCTAAATCGGCACATTTTCAAAATGACATTCTGGATGGTCATAGTGAAATCCATCCATCCTTTGATTTTCAGGATGCTTGTCTCCGTATGAAAATTGTGAAATAGTCCAGATGATTTCTCCGCATCCATTTGGGAACTAGTCATTACCAATTCTGAGTTCCGCCCTTGGACTCCCTGCAGCCCACTGACTGTTTAGTGCATGGCACCCAGTAGCAGCTCATTTTGAAAAGCATGGGAATGAAGGCATTCCCATATCTAAATGACTGAGTGCTACCACTTCAGTAAAATAATTCAGCAAATCAGGGAGCTATTTGCTTCAGTTATGTCTGTCCTGCGGAGTCTGCATTGCAGCTGGATCAGTCTCCAACTCTGACCTTCATCAAATGCCAATTAGACAGTAAGCAAAAAATTGCAAGTCATAACATATATAGAATTCCACCTGTACAATATATGACTCTTGTTGCACCACTGAACACCCATAGCAGCTATCATCTTATAAAACTCTGATATCCTTCTATTCATATGCTACAGTATCCAATACATGTGGGAGTCCGCCTCCAGTCTGGCTGTTTTACTAAGGAAATGCTACTGGGAAGGTACATGCGGCCCACATCACCCAGCATAAGTCGATGATAGATTTCTGGTATAAAACAGATGTCAGCAGCCACTTACCGCAGAACTTTTCTGCCGCCTGTTTGACTGCCAGCTCTTGTTGCTTGCTTTGGACATTGACCTCGTGCTTTGTCCGTACTCTAATAAGTACCCCATAAGGATTTTTTTGTTAACTTTTCTTGCTACTGTGTTGTGAGTTAATATCAAATGGAAGGCAGATTCCACATATTCTTTCACGAGCTCTGTTTATTCTGTCTAGGCCCAGACCCTTAGGAGCCAACTCTTAACCTATATATATATATATATATATATATATATATATATATATATATATATATTTATATATATATATATATATATATATATATATATATATATATATATATATATATATATATATATATATATATAGGGGAAAGCCATAAAGGAGACTGCCAATACATCCCAGAGGGAGTGGCAGGCATCCGACCTGGGCTCAGTAGGGGGCCACGGCTCCTCTCCGAACTCCCACGTGGAGTATCCTAAATTGTAGTCCGTGAAGATGTCCTGTCGGATGTCATGGAATGTTGCCAGATGACTGGTCCTACGACACTCCATCGTATCTTAGAAACTCCTACATCGGAGGCCCCTAAAGAAAAAATCAAAAGACCAAGGCATATCATGCCTACTCAGCAGACCATGCTGTCTGATAAAGTCCCTGACTGGCAGACCTTTATCCAAAGACTCTCTAATGCTTTCATGGCCTTATGCCAGACATCTGCCACTGCCCAAGCCCCCCTCAGTCTCCACTCCTAGGAGTAGGCCTTTGGCAGATATTTTTTCTGAGGATGAAGAGTCTTCAGAGTACGAGTCCTTTACCTACACATCTCAGATTGCTTCTCCACTGGGGTATGCTTCCCCAGAGGAGGAGCCCATTGGAAGTGATTCCCCTGGGGAGGACATCACCTTTGGGGAGACTGTTGTTCAAATGAAGGACTTTAAATGGGATCGCAGTCGGGTTGTTTAGACTGAAAAGAGGTACTATGACCTCTTACAAATTAAGTCCCCTAATCCGTCTGCAGTTTCCCTGTCATTCTGGCATTTTTGATGCCTTCCTGGAAGCATCAGATTCACCAGACTTCCAATCCCCAGTGCATAAATGCCCTGACAGATTTTATAAAGTACCTGATGATGCAAAATTCCTTTTACAAGGCTTCTTCTGCAGACCCTTCTACCATATCTGTTGCTGCAGATAAAACCTCTAAGCTACTCCCCTGTACTTGCCCCTTTGGATAAAGAAAGCAGGATTATTTAGACGTTGGGTAAAAAAGTTTATACCATTGCTACCTTAGCTGTGAGAGCCATAAATTGTGAGACTTGTATGGCCAACTACTTCTTGGCCCTGTTGACAGATGCCATTAAACAATTTCATGAATTACCTGATTCCCCTAATAAGGCCAAAATTGCTAGCCTTTTGAATTCCTGCAGTCAAGTTGCCAGAAACTCTACGGAATGTAGTTATGATGCAGTGGAGGCCTCAGCAAGGGCAGCTGCCTCAGGGTCAGTACTTGGATATTCTTGCCTTAGGCTACAGCCTTTGGTAGATGATATCGAAGCGAAACTTATGGATGCACTCCTAGATGAGGCCTTGCTTTGCTGTACGGCTGCAAAGCTCTCTCTAAGGCCCTTCAGAAGGGCAAAGTGCTTCCGGATCTCTGGCATATCCTTGAATCCCCTGTTCCCCATTTCCAGAGGAACTGCTCTGCCAAAACTACCTTTGTGAGAAGGCCTCCCACACATCTGCTTCCCAAGGGAAAAATGACTCCAGAAAGACTCCTTCCAGGTCTTATCCTGCCACACCAGCCCAATAACAGCTCTCGGGCCAAACCCGGTAGTCTGACACTACCAGACCCCAAGCCCCACTCTCACTGCTTCTCTGTCCCTTCCTGCTTGGAAACAGATTACCCAGGACTTTTGGGTCTCTTCTCTCCTAAAACAAGGATATTTCATGGTCTGGGATTCCTCAACCCCCTTAAGATTATATGGCTTCCCTTTCCCCGGTCTTGCACTCCCTTCTTTCTCAAGGCGCTATCCAGTATTTACCGCTAAATCTAAGAGGGAAAGGATTTTATTCCAGAATGATGATCGTGTTTCACCGTTGCAGTCATCACTTGTGGGGTTATCCCTGCTGGGTAGCTGTCGGACAGCCCAAATACCAGAGTAAAGGGTTCCCCTCCTGCGTTGGCTGTGTGTCAAAATATGACATCCGGTCGTCAGGGCTATAAAATGAGGCAGCAGACTCCATTACATCAGTCTTTCTTGCCGTGGAGCCTGAAGCAGTTCGCGAGTGCATTAGTCGGCTGATGCCAGAGTGAGGGAGTAACTGTATAAAGCCGAGTATCCTGTTGGGGAACCTTTTCTTGTATTTAATCGATGTCGGGGAAAGTTTAATGATCGTCTCCATTGTGAAAAACTGATCCCACACAGACTTTCATACCCTGTGCGTCACCTGCCTAGGCCCAGACCACGATGTCCCTAGCTTTTGTTTCTGTACTCTTTAATGCTGGGACTGTTAGGAGAAGGGCTGAAATTGTAGCTAGACACTTCAGCGAGAGTATTTTTCACCATGAAATGGCATTGGTCAGTAAGGCTGCTGTTTAATTTCCAGAAAAGAAGGTAAGGAAAAGGATGTGCCTCAGAGTTAGGTCCACTGACTATTCTGATCTGAAGTCAGCTAGCCTTCCATCCATTAGAGTAGCTGAACTTCGTGAGGTGCCTTTGCAGCCCCTGATGCCAGCTGAGGAACAGTTTATGCCGCTGGGTCTATCTTCTCCTGCCGGTATGTTGACCTTCAGTCCAGCAGTTGGGTCTGGAGACACTTCGCAGAGACTGTACCAACGACTGATGCCCGGCAAAGACTGACAACCACGCTGCTGGTTAAACTAACCTTGCATAAGGCCATTGAATCCACAAGGCCCAAGTCCAGGACTACTCCTAAAAAAGACCTCATCCCAGGGGTCCAGCTACCTACTTTCCACCCAGCCCTGCCACAGTCACAGCAGCTGCTCAGAATGGCAGAAGATTTAATCACTCTGAGGAAGCCAGCCTAACCAAGCCACCCCAGCTAAAAGGAAGAGGGACACTTCTCCTGAGGCACTTTCTGACCAGGAGTCAGAAGGGTCTGAACTGAGTCAGATGCTGAAGAGCAGCCTTTTACAGCATTTGAGGTTTCTGATGCTGAGGACCCCCCATTCCTTCTGCCTCCCCACCTGAGGACCTCTCTTTCGGGGAAACTTTAAATTGCCTCTGGGAACATTTTCACTGGGAGCCACAGGATTTTACCCTCCAGTCAAGAGACAGTTCCTTGACTTGCCACAGCACAAACTGCTGGCCGTTCCCCCAATCCTGGATGTGGTGGAGGGTGTCTTGGGATCGGCACTCATCCCGGACTCTCTTCCCCCCTGCCCCCAGGAAGCCAGACTGATTATGTAGGGTGCAAGACAGCAAGTATCTTTTTAAAAACCCTACAGCTGACCCAGAGGTCATTACGCAGGGTCCTAAGGGGGTAGGGCTAGCTCCTCAAAAAAAAAAATGCATCCCAACTGATACAGAGCAGAGCCTTAGACTACGAAAGAAGTTCTACACTTTGCTTACCTTAGCCATTAAAGCTCTGAATTGTCATTTTCATAAGCTCAAATGCCAACAAAATGTGCTGGAATTATTAAAACAAAAAATGTCCACCCTACCAGACGGCAGTACAACCAAGGAATTAGCGGATTTTATGCTTTCAAGCTCCCAGGTAGTTAACCGTTCCCTGCATTGTGGGTTTTGATGCGTTGGAAGCTTCTAGCAGGGCTGCAGTATCTGGCTCGCTGATCAGAAGGTATGCCTGGATGTTCTTCGTGTTTCACTGTTGCAGTCATCACACTTTGGTTATCTGCCTGCAGGTAGCCCTCAGTTGGCCCGAATACCAGAGACTAAGTATTTCTGCGTCAGTTGTTGTCGCTCCAGGTCTGACGTCAGGTCATCAGGGGTATAAAAACAGGCAGCTGACACCATTACATCAGTCTTGTCGAGAAGCCCAAAGTAGAAGCAGTTCGCATGAGTGCCGTTCGGCTGCTACCTGAGTTTTCGTTATCGAATTGAAATATCCTGAAGTCTTCTAAAGCCAAGTACCCCATTGGGAGTCTTTTTTTTTCTTGCTCTAACCAATGTCAGAAAAAGTTAAGAATGGTCTTGCCTGTGGAAAGCAAATACCACACAGATTTTCATTCTTACTGTGTCACCGGTTTAGGCCCAGACCACGATGTTCCGCGCTGTCGGATTTGTGCCTTCAACGCCTGAACTATTCATCGTCGGGCCCTTATCGCTAAATACTTTCGTTCTGTATCTCCATATACCGAAATGGCTTTGGAAAGCCATCAGACTACCAATCTACTGAAAAAAAGTAAGGATAAAGACGGACTGCATAGGTCCAAAACTGCCAATGATGCTTCCGTTAAGCTAGTCGCCAGTTTGCCAGTACTCTGGCTCTTTCACAGCCCCTGATGCCCGCTTCAGTGGATTTGCAGGCCTCTACTGAGACCCCATTTGCAGTCCGGTATGCTGCGAGACTGTACTTTGGAACCTACGGATGTCTCTACCTTGGATGGGACCGGAGCCGCTGAGCAGGCACTGGCTTCTGAGGAAGCTCTTCGCACTACCGATATTCGACACAAACCGACTTTCATGTCGTCAGTTCTGTCTAAAGCTACAGAGTTTCTAATGCCAAGAGTATGCACTACACCTAAAAAACTAACTACCCAAACTCATGCATCTGCTTCCTTGCCACAACATCAAATTCTTAAAATGGCAGACCACCTTGTGTTGATTAGGGGAAGTCAGCCTTCCCCTGCTAAGAGAGAGAGAGAGACCTGTCCTCAGCAGCTTTAACAGACCAAGAGTCTGACTCTGAGGTATCCGATTATGAAGACATGCCTTTCTCTCTGCTTATGAGGATTCAGATGCAGAGGAATCTATTCCCTCTGCTTTTTCTCCAGATGATTTTTCTTTTGGTGAAACCTTACATACTTTGAGAGCATTTCCACTGGGAATGCCAAGACTATCTTCAGTTCAAAAAGACTCTACTTTCTCGACTTGTCACAACATGGGCCTTTAGCAATACCCCCAGTCCTGGATGTTGTGGATGATGTCTTTATAGAATCCAGTTTAACTCCTGATACTTTGCCCCCTGCTCCTAGGAAACCGGACAGGTACTACAGAGTTCCTGACTCTCAAATTCCTTTTCAAAAATCCTATTGCTGACCCAGAGGTCTGCTCCCAGGGGCCTAAAGGTATCGAAACAACTACAGCTAAGAGCTTTAGGTAGATGGTGTAAGAAAGTATGCACCTCTACAACTCTCGCCATTAGGGCTTTGAATTGCCAGTTTCACATGCTGAAGTACCAATAACATATTATGGAAATTATAAAGCAAAAAATAGCTACCTTTACAGACTGTGCAGAAAATAAAGAATTACAAGAGCTTAGGAATTCTGCAAGCCAAGTCAGCAAGCATACATTGCAGTGTGGTTTTGATGCTCTAGAAGCATCTTGCAGGGCACCAGTCACTGGTTCTGTACTGAGAAGGAATGCTTGGCTTAAGGAGCAGATCTTGCCAGACCATGTCAAATCAAAATTACTAGACGCTCCTTTGAATAGTGACAATCTGTTTGGCACCAAAGTAGAGGAGGTTCTTAAAAGTGGAAGAAAAAGCGAAATCTATGCAGACAGGCAAAAACTTTGTGCAAGTACAGCCTCCTAGATTCAGTAGGCATTGCCCCTCAAAACATTGGTCCTTTCCAGCCCCCTCAAGGCCATCTCAAAATAGACCCAGGGGAACCGACCCCCCCCCCCCGACTACAGCTTCAGGGTATGCAGAGATCTCAGCAATGGAGTGCCTCCACTTTAAAAACAGGAGTGCTAAGCCACCCCCTTACGGGAAGAATTCCCAATGACTTCTGAACTCCACTCCCCACCTCTGCCCAACTGCTTGTGCCCCTAGGAGAAAAACTTGCCCATAATGCAAAAAACTGGACTTCCATCACCAAAGACCAGTGGGTCCCCAACATTATATCCCAGGGATGCAAGTTTTACTTCCACTCACTGCCAACCCCAAAGGGGTTCCCAGATCTTCCTCCAAACCAGTGGACAGAGGAACAAAACCAAGTTCAATCCCTGCTCTCTATTAGTTAATTTCACCCTGTTCCCATGGAACATATGGGTCAGGGGTTCTATTCCAGGCTTTTCCTGGTACCCAGAAAAGAGGGCACTTGGCGGCCAATCCTGTATCTTCCATTCTAAACCACCTTCCTGGTGGTACCAAAATTCAAAATGCTCGCCCTGCAGCAGCAGCTTCTTATGCTGACACGATGCCTGGATAGCTGCTGTAGACTTTAAAGAAGCCCGTCTGCACATCCCTATAAGGGACTCGTGCAGGAAATATCTTTGCTTCAGGGCAGGATCTATGCATTATCAGTTCTCGGCACTTCCCTTTGGCTTATCCACTGCTCCCAGGGTATTCACAAAATGCCTGGCTCCAGCCATTGCCTACCACAGATAGAGAAAAATTCAAATTTACCTGTACTGGATGACTGCCTGATTCAGGCAGACAGGAAATGCTGTTGCAGCACCTGACATTTGTAAAAAAATAAAAAAAAAAACTTCTAACCTCCCTGGGGTACACCACCAACAAAATGAAATCAAAACTTGTCCCCAGTCAAAAGATTGTATTCCTGGGAGCAAGCTTGGACACAACATCCCAGATGGCATTCCTTAACACCAGAAAAACAAGCCTATCTGATAGACTACTTCAGTCAAATCGCCATCAGAACCCAGCAATCTCCACCAGATCCCAGCTATCCGCAAGGAAAATCCTGCAGGCCCTAGGGTTCATGGCCTCATGCATCCTTCTAATTCCATATGCCAGACTGCATATGAGAAGCACATTTGGACAAGTGCATTCAGGACCACTGGAGCCCAAGTCAAATTCATCTGCACATAAACCAAAGAGAGATGCTATCTGTGCAGCATGCTCTAACATCTTTCCTATCCCTAGTCTCACCAGGACCTCTGCTAACAAAAACACAGCACAATTATGTGGTAAATCAACAAGCTGGGGGGGCCCTCTCTGCAGGCTAGCCATGGCCGTGTGTAACACGGCCTTGGCTATGCAGGTCCATCTGCAAGTTCAATTCCTGCCAGGCAAACAAAACTCACTGGCTGACTTGCGCAGAAATCTCCTAGACCCACATGGGTGGCAATTGGAGTCCAGCACCTTCAGCTTCAGAAATGGGAGACCCCAGAGGTGGATCTCTTTGCCTCTCCCTGCAATCACTAGCTCAGCAAATTCTGCAGCAGGACACCTCACAGCAGGGGCCTGGAAAGTGGATGCCCTATCCTTCCAGTGGATAAACCTCTCAATCTATGCATTTCCCCCTTTGCCGCTTCTGTCAAGAATATTGATCAAGATATAAGGCAGGACAGACTAAGGACAATTCTGATTGGACTGGCCATGCCAGCACTGGTGCCCACTCTTGTGCAGTCTGTCACCAGTGCTACCCTGGCACCTACCCCAGAGCCACACCCTATTCACTCAGCAGGGGGACAGGTCTTGTGTCCGCAACTGCAAACCCTAAATCCTGTGGCCTGGCTTATTCCTTGAATTCTCCTCCAGTGACCAGCCTAAGCAAGCAGGAACTGGACGTCATTCTTCAAGCTAGAAGACCCAGTACAAGGAAATGTTATGCTGCTAAGTGGAAAAGGTACTGCTTCTTGATTGCAATCTAAAGTAGAGGACACAACTCTGCCCTTCCTACCTCTAATCTTGGATTACTTAGCAGATCTCCTCCACAGAGACCTATCCTTTTTCCCCCATTAAGATCCATGCCTCTACCATCTCTGCTCATTACAACTCTGAGCCGCCCCTATTCTCCCTCTCTCTTCTAAGAGGGGCAAACAACTTAAGGCCACCAAGGAGAGCACCCACCCCTCCTTGGGACCTTAACTTTGTACTGGAAAAGCTCACACTGCCCCCTTTTGAGTCTGCAGCGTCAGCAAACTTGAAATTCTCCTCTTGGAAAACAGCATTGCTCCAGGCCATCACTTCAGTGAGAAGAGTGTCTGAGCTACAAGCACTTACGGCTGTGGAACTCTAAATTATTTTTCATGCTGACGGGGTCTCCCTCAGGGCTAATCCTTCCTTTATGCCCAAAGTGGTGTCCAGTGTGGCTCTCAACCAATCTATCCATTTGCCAACCTTCCCTAATTCTCAAAATAAAGGGGAAAGGATCCTGCACTCTGACATGCACAGACAGCTCAGATTCTGTCTGGATAGGACTAAGCCCTTCAAGAAATCTGACCAGTTACTACTCAGTTTTGCACCAGGGGCAAAGAGCAAGGCCATTTCAAAGTAAGACTATTTCCACATGGATACCACACTGCATCCATTTCTCCTACAACCCCCATGAGAAACCAACTCCTCAGGGGGTCAGAACACATTCCACTAGGGCAACTTCTATTTCCTACAGCATTCCTCAGGGGAGTCCCTACCAGGGACATTCTGGAGACTGCAATCTGGAGCTCTATGCACGCATTCACCAAGCATTACCACCTGCCTATATTTTCCCAAATCCAAGGTGGGTTTTGCAACTGCAGTCCTGCAGGGCATACTAGCCAGCCCAAACACTTCTTGACTTACCTCCACCCTTTCTGCAGCTTTAGGAGTCAACCCAAGTGTGATGACTGCAACAGTGAGACACGAACGTAGTACAGTTGTGTACACTTACCATAAATGTCGATGTATTCACTGTTGCAGTCCTGGATGATAGTGTTTCACTGTTGCAGTCATCACATTTGGGTTATCTGCTTGCAGTAGCCCTCAGTCGGCCTGATTATCAAAGTCTTGGGTCCAGTGTTGGTTGCTGTCTCATCTTCCATGACGTCAGGTAGTCAAGGGTATAAAGCTTGCAGCCGATGCCATTACATCAGTCTTTCTTGCTGTGCCTGAGCAGACTCCTGAAATTTTCTTTTGAGTTTCGCTAAGTACACCATATAAAAGTCAATAATTGTACTTCTTGTGGAAAGCAAATACCTCAAAGATTTTCATTCGTACTGCATTCCTTGCCTAGGCCCTGACCACGACATACCTCACTGTCTGTTTTGTGCCTTATTTATACAATGAACTATTAATTGTCTGTATATTTACGTTTCTAAATATTTTGGTACTTGGTTCAATTACCCAGATATGGCTTCAGTAAGCCACCCGACTACTGACATTCCAAAACAACGGAAAGATAGACAGGCCGCCTAGGTCCAAAGCTGCCAACACTTCTAAGCTTAGTCGCCAGTTTGCCTATACTCTGCTAGGGGCTTTCGCAGCCCCTAATAACCAGCTACTTCAGATTCGTAGGCCTCTACTGAGACCCATTCGGAGTCCGGTATTCTGCGAGATGCTTCAAATGTGGAACCTGCGGATGTCTTTACCTTGGATGGGTCTGGAGCCACTGTGCAGGCACTGACTTCTGGGAGTGTATTCAGGCCTCCTGACTTGCATGTTAAACTGACGCCATCTTCTTCAAGGCATAAAACTCTATCCATGCCTAGAAAATGGATGCCCAGACCCACATGGTCAAGCCTCTATGCCTAAAAATCAAATGATAAGAATGGCTGGAAGACCTTATTACTTGAATCAGGGGAAGCTAACCTTCCCCCTCTGAGACCTAGGACTGAATTTGCTTATGATACTTCTGATCAGGATTCTGAAGTTTGTTTCCTCCGATGACCAGGATTTACCCTTGTATACCAATGAGGATTCTGATACAGAGGACTCCATTCCCTCTGCTTCCCCTTCAGAGGATTTCTTTTTTGTTGAAACCTTGCATACTCTTGGGGAGCATTTTCGCTGGGAAAGCCAGGATTACTCTGATTCTAAAAAGAGCCTTGGGGATTTCTTACTCCTGCCCCAACGCAGGCTTTTGGCTATTCCCCCTGTACTGGACATTGTTGATGCCTTTTCGGAATATAGCTTGGCCCCTGACTCCTTACCCACTGCTCCCAGAAAACCAGATAGATATCACAGGGTTCCTGACTCTCACAAGTTTCTCTTTAAAAAATCCTACTGCGGATCCTGAGACCATTTCACAGGGACCAAAGAGCATTAAGGCTATTATTGCCAAAAATCCTACACCCTCTGATGGAGATTCCAGGGCGCTGGATAGATGGGGTAAGAAAGTATACACTTCTGTAACCTTGGCCATTAGGGCCTTACACTGCCAGTTTCATATGTTAGTGTCAGCAGCATATTATTGGATTGCTTAAACAGAAAATTGTTTATTCCTGACTGTGCTGAAAATAAGGATTTACAGGATTTAATGCATTCTGATGAACAAGTTGGAAAACATTCTTTGCAATGTGGTTTTTATTCACTAAAGGCATCTTGCAAGGCTGCTGTCACTGGGTCTGTGCTTAGAAGGCATGCTTGGCTTGAGGAGCGCTCTTTGCCAGATCATGTTAAAGCTAAATTGCTGGATGCTCCCTTAAACCAGGACTGCCTGTTTGGCAACAAAGCAGAAGTACTTAAAAAGATGGAGGAAAAAGCTAAATCTATGCAAACTGTTAAAGCTTTCCTACAAGTACAGCCTCCAATATTTAGTAGACATTGGCCCTCTAAGAATTGTTCCTTTCCTGCCTCTTCCAGGCCTTCTCAGTCCAAACCCAGAACCAGCAGCACACCCAGGCTTCATTCCCAAGGTATGCACAGGACTAAGCAGTGGAGGGTCTCCCACTTCCAAATCAGGGAGTAGTAAGACACCCCCCCCCCTCCAGTGGTGAACTGTCTCAATGACTTAACTTTAAAACTCCCAAGCCCTTCTCAACTGACTGCTCCTTTAGGGGGAAAGATTGCTCTGCAGGCAATAAACTGGGAACTCATTACCCAGGACAAATGGGTTTTAAATAGTTTTCCAAGGATGCAGATTCCACTTCCACACTTTACCAACACCAAACTGTTGGCCAGATCTACCCCCAAATCAGTGGGCAGAGGCTCAAAAGCAAGTACTAAAGTATAAGGGCTATTCAGATTGTCCCAGAAGAGGAAAGGGGACAAGGTTTCTACTCGAGACTTTTCCTGGTGCCCAGAAATGACAGCACATGGCGTCCTATCCTGGATCTCTCTCTCCTAAACACCTTTTTGGTGATCCCAAAATTCAAGATGCTAACTCTTCACCAGTTGCTTTCTGTGCTAGGCAGGGCTGCCTGGTTGGCATCCCTGGATTTAAACTAAGCCTACCTGCACATCCCAATCAGGGAATCTTGCAGAAGATACCTACGCTTCAAAGCAGGCTGCATGCGCTGTCAGTTCTCTGCACTGCCCTTTGGCTTATCTACTGCTCCCAGGGTATTCACAAAGTGCCTAGCTCCAGTTATTGCATTTTGCAGGCAAAGAAATATTCAAATATACCCATACCTGGCTGTCTAATTCAGGAAAAAAGCCAGGACATACTTTTGAATAATCTGGTGCTTGTACAAAAGGTGCTAACTTGTCTGGAGTACACCATAAACGAAAAGAAATCTCATCTTGTACCCTGTCCACCAATTGTATTCCTGGGAGCAAGTTTGAACACAACTTCCCAGATGGCTTTCCTCATGCCAGAGAAACAAGTTCATTTGACAGCTTACTTCAAACTAATGGCCACAAAAACCCTGCTATCTGCAAGACAAATACTGCAAGCCTTGGGGTTCATGGTCACCTGCATTCTCCTAATTCCATATGAAAGACTGCATATGAGGAAACTACAATGGTATCTAAAAAGCCTATGGTGTCAACATGCTCAGGATCGAGAAGCAATGATTCCGATCATACCTTGCCTACAGTTAGTTTCTTTGGTGGGCAGAGGCATGCTACCAAAACAAGGGACTGCCATTCACTCTACCCCCTACTGCCCAAACCCTAACAGACGCATCAGACTATGCATAGGGGGCTCACTTGGCAGGGAAGTGCATTCAGGGCAAATGGAACCCAAGTCAAATGTACCTGCATATCAATCAAAAAGAAATGTTAGCTGTAAAGAATGCTCTGACAGCTTTCAAGGACCACATTCTTCCAGGATAATTAATGGTAAAGATGGACAACACTTATGTGGTACATGGGGGGAACCCACTCATACCCACTGCACAGACTAGCCATGGCTCTGTGGAACACAGCCTTGAGCTACCAAGTGCACCTACAGGCTCAATTCCTGCCAGGAAAGTTAAAAAACACTGGCAGATGGACGAAGCAGAAATCTCATGGACCCACACAAGTGGAAACTAGACTCAGACATTCAACATGTTGAAAAGCAAATGGGGGAACCCAGATATAGACTTGTTTGCCTCCCCACAGAACTACCAATTGGACAAATTCTGCACAAGGACTCCCTACAAACAAGCTTGGAAAGTGGATGCTCTGTCCTTCACCCGGAAAAATCTATCAGTTTATCCTTTCCTCCTCTGCCTCTCCTCTCCAAGGTAGTATTAAAGATCAAACAGGACAAACCAAGGGCTGTACTGATTGCAGCAGACTGGCCACTCCAACACTGGTACCCCCTCTTGCGCAGTGTCACTATGACACCTGCCTCAGACCCCCTACCCTGCTGTCCCAGCAGGAGGGCCAGATTCTGCACCCTCAGCTTCAAACCCTGAACCTGGCAGCCTGGCTAATTACCTGATCTCTCCAGTATCATCCCTCAGTAAACAAGTGTTGGATGTTATTCTGGAGGCAAGGAGGCCTAGTACTAGGAAATCTTATGCTGAAAAATGGAAAAGATTCTGTTCCTGGAACCAAACTCTGGGGATGGGCACAGCAGCGCCCAATTTACCTCAGATTCTTCAATACTTAACTGAGATGCTTCACAAGGGCTTTCCTTTTCCTCCAAAATTCATGCCTCAGCCATTTCAGCTCATTACAACACAGAACCACCACTCCTCTCATCCACTGCTCAAACAGTTCCTCAGAGGGTCCAAAAATGTAAGACCACCCAGGGGGGCCCCAACTCAATGGGACCTTAACTTTGTATTGGAAAAACTCACTCTACCTCCTTTTGAGCCAGCTGCAAGTGCAGAATTAAAATTCCTTTCTTGGAAAACCGCCTTCCTTTTAGCCATCACTTCTGCAAGAAGGGTGTCTGAATTACAGGCCCTTATGGCAGTGGAGCCTTTCATCATCTTTCATGCGGACAGGGTATCCCTCAGGACCAATCCCTCCTTCACACCCAAGGTAATATCCAATGTGGATCTTAATCAGTCCATTCATTTGCCAGCCTTCTTTTCTAATCCATAGAACAAAGGAGAACAGATACTGAACTCCTTAGATGTGCACAGACCAATTAGATTTTACTTAGGACTAAACCTCTCAGGAAATCTGAACAGCTGCTGGTGGTATTTGCTGCAGGGGCAGAGGGGAAGGCCATTTCAAAGCAAACAATTTCTAACTGGATGGGCCATTGCATTCATTTCTGCTATAAGCACCATGGAAAACCTATCCCACAGGGGATAAGACCACATTCAACCAGGGCTGCGTCTACCTCTGCAGCTTTTCTCAGAGGTGTCCCTACCAGGGACATCCTATAAGCTGCTTCCTGGAGTTCTGTACATACTTTCACCAAGCATTACCATTTGCCATTTTTCTCTAAAGCCAGAGCTGGTTTTGCCACTGCAGTCTTGCAGGGCCTCATAGCTGGTCCTAATGCTATCTAAATTCCGCCTTCCATCCTTAGCTTTGGGAATCTACCCAAATGTGATGACTGCCCTAGTGAAACACTAAGAACATAGTACAGTGTTGTACACTTGCCATAAATGTAGATGTTGGACTGTATTCACTGTTGCAGTCCTGGTTACCCTTCCTCTAGCCCCCTGACTTCTTTTGGCTATATCTCTATTCCTTTTTACTATGCTTAAAAGCTTTTTGGTGTATTTGCTTTTTTGTTGGAGGTATAACCTTTTATATATATTTAATTGCTTCCCATTAGGGCGGCACCTGACATCTGGGGCAAGAAAAACTGATGTAATGGCATCAGCTGCATGCTTTATACGCCTGTCTACCTGATGTCATGGAAGATGAGACTGCAACTGACACAGGACCCAAGACTTTGATCAGGCCGACTGAGGGCTACTGCAAGCAGATAACCCATATGTGATGACTGCAGCAGTGAATACACTCTTAACATCTGCATTTATGGTAAGTTTCCACAACTGTACTTTTCCCTCCCTTCAGTCCTTTTCTCATTCTTTCTCTCTCTTCTCTGTGTATACTACTTGCCCCTTGCAGCGATATTGGTATGTACTTTTTACTGATGGAGATTTTTCCACCATAGCTTAACTCCCTACTGGGGGGCTCCTGACATTTGGGGCAAGAAAAATTGATGCAATGGCGTCTGCTGCTTGTTTTTATACCCCTGATGTCAGACCAGTAGTGACAGCAGCCAATGCAGAAATACTAAGTCTCTGGTATTCTGGCCGACTGAGGGCTACCTGCAGGCAGATAACCCATGTGTGATGACTGAAACAGTGAATACACTTTAACATCTATATTTATGGCAAGTGTACACAACTGTACTTTAAGGGAACAACCATTGGCTGACCAGGTGAAGTCCAAGTTATTAGATGCATCTTTGGACAAGGACAACCTGTTGGGACCTAAAGTTGAAGAGGTTATTAAACAAATGGAAGACTAGGCCAAGTCTGTGCAGATTGTGAATAATTTTATTTTTTTGCAGGTACAGCCGCCCAGGTTCAGTAGGAGTTTTGCCACAAAGCATTGGTCCTTTTCTACCCAAATGAAACCTGTGCAGTGGAAGGGATGGAGGGACAGGTTTTCTAGGCACCAGTTACAAAGCCTACCGAGATCCAGACAATGGACCACTGCAATGCCTAGGCAAGGAAGTTCTAAGCCCACTCCCTTTTCCAAGGGCTGGCACTGACACACTCTCCTCTGCCTTCCATCCCCCCAGAGAGACTAGGAGGAAGACTTTCCCTCTTAAAGAATTGGAAGGCCATCACCTCAGATCTATGGGTCCTACAAATTACCACAGTGTTCAGATTCTCTTTCCAGGAAACCCCCAGATATTCAGGTTTCCTGGATGTACTAGCAAATCAGAGGGCAGAGGCAATCCGCTAGATCCAAAAGTTTGTATCCAAGGCACCATGGAACTTGTACCAAAGGAAAAGGCTGGAAAACAGTTTTATTCCGGACTGTTCCTGGTACCCAGAAAGGGGGGCACCTGGTGCCCTATTCTCTACCTATCCACTCTGTCCCTCCTGGTCCCAAAAGTCAAAATGCTGACCCTGCACAAGCTTTTGCCAGTGCTGATGCCACATGCTTGGCTAGTGACCCTAGGTCTGAAGGATGCCTACTTCCTTATCCCCATAAGGAAGTCCTGCAGGAGTTTCCTGTGCTTCAGAGCAGGGTCAGAACACTTTCATTTCTCTGTTCTGCCCTTTGGTTTATCTACTGCTCCCATAGACTTTACCAAGTGCCTGGCTCCTGTCATTGCCCTTTGCAGACAGAAGGGTGTACACATTTATCCTTACCTGGATGACTGCCTCATCCAGGTGGACACCAAGAAAAGACTCATGCAGGATCTTACCCTTGTTCAGACTCTACTAACCTCTCTGGGATTCAGTCAGCTGAGAGAAGTCCCAAATTCACCCCACAAGAAGGTTAACCTTCCTGGGAGCTCTACTGGACAATACAAACAGTCTCCCTCCTGCCAGAGAAGCCAGAGCTTCCTCCTTTCTTACTTTTCACAGCTGGCCCGCAGGACCTACCTCACAGCAAGGAAATTCCTGCAGGTGCTGGGATACATGGTCTCCTGCATCCTTTTGGTACCCCTAGCCAGACTGCTCATGAGGAAACTACAGTAGTACTTCAGGATCCTTTGGTGCCAACACTCGGTCACTGGAACACCAGCCACCCCTGATTTCTTGCTTAAAGGCGCTCCTATGGTGAGCAGAGGTGTGTACCCTGAACAAGGGTCTACCCTTTATCACTCTTCCCCAGGGCTAGACTGTCACCATAGATGTTTCATACACTGCTAGGGAGATGCACTGAGGAGGTATGTGCACTCAGGACATTTGGGAACAGGAGGTTCAGTGCCTGCATTATCAACTTAAAAGAAATGCAGGTGGTGCACAGGGCAATCCTAGCTTTCAAGGATCATCTGAGACCAGGAGTGCTCTTAAGACAACACAACAATAATGTGGTACATCAGCAAGCGGGGAACATTCCTTCCTACTCCCTGTGTCACTTAGCTATGCAAATCTGGCAGTCAGACTCAAATCTGGGACTGCATCTGATAGCTCAGCATTTCCCAAAGAAACAGAACACCCTGGCAGACCATTTAGAAGCCTTCTGGATCCCCAAGAGTGGCAGCTGCACAGGGGGACCTTTCTCAACATCAGGCAAAACTGTGGGAACTCAGACATAGACCTTTTCGCAACTACAGAGAACTGCCAGCTAACCAAGTTCTGCTCCAGAGAGTTCCATCCAGAAGCATGAAGGGTGAATGTCCTCTCCTACCAGGGCAATCTATTTGTGTACGCATTCCCTCCCTTGCCCCTGATTCCCAGCATACTTTTCAAGATCAGGGAGGAAGAGCCAGAGGCTGGTTCTCATTCTTCCAGACTGGCCCAGATAGCATTGGTACCCCTTGCTCCACAGACTGGCCAAAGTGGCTCCCATATACCTGCCTCTTGCAGCAAACCTAACTATGGAGAAAGGGACTGTATTGCATACAAACCTCCCACACTGAAGCTGTCCACATGGTTTATACCCGAAAGGCAGATGACACTACTGCCTTTAGCAGGCAGGTTTTAAATAAGCAGGCCAGGAGGCCCAGCACCAGAAAATCCTACTCAGTCAAATGGAAAAGATTTACTATCTTGACAGAGCAAGGGTGCTAACAGCATTGGTTCTGGACTACCTGGCAGAGCTCATAGAAAAGGGATTGTCATACTCCTCCAAGATGCATGCCTCGGCTATCTCTTTTTTTCTACAGTCGGATCAGTCCATATTTTTTCACTACCTGTTAAAGCAATTTCTTAGGGGAGTGGCCCACATCAGACCACCTAGTAGGCCACCTGCTCCAGTGTGGGATCTAAACTTTGTCCTGGAAAATAACTTTGCCTCCTTTTGAGCCAGCTGCTTCAGCAGACCTTGAAGTACCTTTCTTGGAAAATTGCCTTCCTGCTGGCTATCGCCTCAGCCAGGAGAGTTTCTGATCTTCAAGCCCTTGTGGCCACTGAGCCCTTCATCCATTTTCCATGCTGACAGGGTGCCTCTTAAGACCAATACCTCCTTTATGCCTAAGATGGTCTTGAATGTTACCCTCAACCAGGCCATCCATCTCCCTACCTTTTGTCCCAACCCCCATAATAAAAGGGAATAGATTTTTGCATAACCTGGATGTGCACAGACAATTGAGATATTAACTGGGTAGGACCAAATCCTTCAGAAAATCTTGCCAGCTACTGGTCTCTTACTGTTTGGAGCAGAGGGAAACCCATATCCAAACAAACACTTTCTAAATGGATGTCGCATTGCATCCATTTCTGCTATTCTTTTCATGGAAAGAGTCCTCCCATATCCATCAGATCACATTCCACTAGGGTAGCCTCTACTGCCACTGCCTTCCTGAGAGGGGGTCCAACCAAGGATATTTTGTTAGCTGCCTACCTGGACATCCATCCACACATTCATCAAACACTTCCAGCTGGCTACCTTCTCCAAAACCAGGGCAGGCTTTGCATCTGCAGGCATTCCCTTGAAATGGTGCAACCGTGAAGTTTTGTTTTCCCATCCTTCCCTCCATCCTGTTTCTCAGCTTTGGAAATCTTTTTCCAAATGTGACTAACAGTAAAACACTAAGAACATAGCAACAGTACAATTGTGTGCACTTACCATAAATGTAGATTAGTGTATTCGCTGTTGCAGTCCAGTTTCCCTCCCACCATCCCCCTTTTTCTCTTTCTTGGGTGCTCCTACCTATCGAGGGCAAGAAAAACTGATTTAAGGAAGTCGGCTGCCTCATTTTATAGCCCAAATGACTTTACGTCCAATTCAGACAGCTGACTTAGGAGGGAAAACCTTTAGTGTGGTATTCAGGCTGGCTAAGGGCTACCTAGCAGGGATAACCCACAAGTGATGACTGCAACAGTGAATACACTGGGATAACCCACAAGTGATGACTGCAACAATGAATACACTCTAACCTCTGCATTTATGGTAAGTGTACACAACTGTACTTTCCTGGTCCCCAGGAAGGTCCATAGAGACCTATTTTGTTTGTATCCTATCTGAACACCTTTCTCAAAGTCCCCTCCATTTGGATGCTGACTCTTCCAACTTTACTTCCCCCCCCGATTCTCCCTCAGGCCTGCATGGTGTCCTTGGACATAAATGATGCCTACGTACACATCCCTATCCACCCACTTTTCAGGAAATTCCTTTTTATCAGTGGGTTCCTTGTATTTTCAGTTTTGTGCTTTGCCATTTGGTCTCTCCATGGCCCCAAGAGTGTTCACAAAATGTCTAGCCCCAGTTATTGCCTTCACCAAAAGATCCAACTCTTCCCTTAGCTGGATGATATCCTCATCTCGGCATCATCCCCACAGTTGGTACAAGAGCACCTGGACTATACCATGGCCCTGCTGAAATGGCAAAGGTTCATCATAAATATTCAAAAATTCTCTCTGACAGCTTCCCAGGACCATGCATTTCTAGGATGCAGGATTCTCTGCAAATGATGGCCTGCCTACCTCCGGACAAAATTCAAAACCTCACTACATATTTCCAGGAACTACTTCCTCTCCAGGCTCTGTCAAACAGGGAGTTCCCAAGACTCTTTGGGTTCATGGCTTCCACCATTCTCATGGTACCCTTGGCAAGATTGCACATGAGAAAATTTCAGTGGTTCTTAAGGACTGTCTGGAAACACCTTACACCCTTTGGAGTTTACGGGCCCCTTCTTACCTTGCCTGTCCAAGGAGCTAGAATGGTGCATTGGTCAGATTTCAAAAAATCCAGGCCATCCTTTGCAGCCTCCCTCCCCACAACCAGGATCTGTACATGGATGCATCAAACTTGGTTTGGGGGTGGGGGGCAACACTTGGAGACTGGAGAGTGAGAAATGTTTATGGGCCCCTTGTCAACAGAGAACATATCAACCTTAGGGAAATGAGGGCCACGATCTTTGTCCTACAAATCTTCAAGGCTCACCTCCTTCCAGGAGTGCTGAGACAGTACACGGACATCACCACAGTGCTGTGGTACATCAACAAGTGGGGGGTAGCACTAAGTCCTACATCTTGTGCAGACTGGATTTGTTTGCATGGGAGTTTGCTCAACAGAGTCAAGTGTCTCTCCCAGCCGTCTACATCCCCTCAGTCTACAATGTGATGGCAGATTCTCTAAGCAGGTCCATGACCCAATCCCACGAATGGATGGTGAACAAGGATGTGTTCTTGGACCTAGTCCAACAATGGGGTACAACTCAGGTTAACTTGTTTGCCTCCCCCTGTGAACAGACAACTCCCAACTTACTGCAACAGAGCATATACACTCCTGGGGCATGGAAGGCGGATGCTCTTTCTTTTCCATGGAAGAGGATGTTCACATATGTGTTCCCCCTTCTACAGAAAATTGAG
The DNA here is from genome assembly GCF_019279795.1 of Protopterus annectens. NCBI lineage: Eukaryota > Metazoa > Chordata > Ceratodontiformes > Protopteridae > Protopterus > Protopterus annectens. The sequence continues at coordinate 416,658,822 of NC_056747.1, read as the reverse complement.
AGAACAACCAAAAATCTTGTTGGTGACCCCCTTCTGGCCAAGACAGCACTGCTTCTCCCCTTCTGCATCATCTAGCCAAGGGCAGTGACCACAAGTTACCCCTCAGGATGGACCTACTTGCACAGGAAAAGGGAACTCTCGTACACCCTGAACCTAACAGTGTTGGTGATATGTTGTTAATCCCATTTAGATGCCTTTATACGGAGGACATGTTTCAGGTTCTGCAGGAGGTCAGAAAACTTACTACCAGAAAATCTTGCATATCTAAGTGGAAAAGATTTTTGACCTGGTATCTCAAACATGACTTACAACCACTGTCTGTAGAACCTCCAGTGGTTATATCTTACTTATGTGAATTGATGAACACTGGCTTGTCATAGTCTTCCATCAAGGCGCAGCTGACATCTCAGCATGCCTACCTTGGCTTCCAGGTTCAGAGTCAGGCTTTTTCTAAAAGGAGTCCTGCACATTAGACCCCAAGGAAACCTATCCTTCCTCCTTGGGGCCTTAACTTTGTTTTGGAAAAACTTAACTCCCTTCAAACCTGCTAAGGACCACTCTACAATACTGCACCTGAAAAAGTGTTCTCTTCATGGCTATTACTAAAACCAGAAGTGTCTCTGAACTGCAAGCCCTCATGGCTTCACCCCCTTTCACAGTTTTCCATAAGGACAGGGTTTGCCTCCGTACCAACCTATTCTTCATGGCCAAGGTAGTTAAACTCGCCAGCAATCTGCCTTTCTTCCTTTTGCCAAAATGCTCTGGCCAGAGGATCCTCCACTCCTTGGATGTGCATAGTTACTTGGCTAAGACCAAATCCATTCAATAATCAGGCTGTTTGCCTATCACCCAAAAGCTGTGGGGCATCTGTTTCCAAGTAAAATATTTCTTCTTGGATCTCTAGAGCCATTACCTTCTGCTACACCGCCAGTAGTAAGAAGCTTCCTTTCCTAGTGAAGGCACTCTCCATTAGGGCTGTGCACTCTTCTCTTCTTGGGCTTTCTTTAAAGGCTTTGCTACAGCTGCCATTTTAGAGGCAGCTACATGGTAATCTGTCCACACTTTAACCAAACATTACAAGTTGTATGTCATTTCCTGGTCCAGAGCAGGTTTTGACAGGGCTGTTTTGCATGGCTTGGTGGATAATACCTCTGTTCCTCCTCTCAACCCTACTGTCGCATGTGCTGTGCACTCTCCGTCATGTATTGTATACTGCAGCATATGAATAGAAGGATATAGTATAGCTGTGTAAAATCTTGCAATAGCCTTAGATGTCCTCCTCCTATATGCTGAAGTATAGTTTCCCACCCTGCCTGCCCCTGATTCTTGCCTGACTCCTGGGTACTCTATCCCTTCCGGCTGGTACCCGGTGGCATTCAATTCTGAGGTAGGCGTATGCTGACGTCTGCTTTATACCCAACGTCTGTTTATGGACGATATACACTGTGGGTGATTTGGACTGTTACACGTACCTTCGCCGTAGCATTTATCTTGGTAAAATGGCACTGACATACGAGGCAACTGAAGGTGGACTCCCACATGTAATGGATGCTGCACCATATAGAAGAGAAGGACATTTAAGGTTTTGGTAAGAATTTACACAACTGTACTTTTGGCAGCATTATGACATGATGGTCAGCCAGTGGACATTAGATTGTGAAGCTGTAACCAGTGCACCTTTAATGTCCAAAGCGCTCTGGTTTTCAAGGTCTAGTCATAAACTGCAGTTGTGGCTTCACACATAATCTGTTATCCAGATGGCCCTTTCACCCTTTTCAGCTGTCTGTTTACCTTGAAGTATCTGCCTTGGGGTGGAGGGGGGTGCACTGTGTAGGTCAGGCAGTCCAGAATATATTAATCTAGTTTAATTGTTAATATCTTGGAGGTGAGGGTGATCCTCCTACTATTGACCTTTCAAGAGTATTTTTGGCCAGGTGTAATAGCCGTTCACTCAATGCATAGCAGTGGTATGGTATATAAACACGCCTAATCCTGCCTTCTCTGTCATGAAGCAGTGAGGGCAGGAATATACTTAATCTTGTAGCAGTGTGCATATCTCATGACAAGTCAAAATTGTGTTGGACAGTTTAAGCAGATGATTTCTGCTTTACCTCATGATTTGTCTAGAAGTACATCTATGATGAGGATGTTTTGCTGATTCTGACAGAAAACGTGGTATGATCTCTCACATTACAGCACTTAAATGCACCTACTTTTTATGTAATCCTTCCACAGGGTTGCACTGTCAAAAATAGTCTCTTCCATCCCTGGGTCTTCTCTATGCCTTCCTTTCACATCCTGTCTTGATGCAATTCACCCAGAAAGCCAGACTGTACAAAGCCATGGTCATAACCCACTTTTGGCCCTAGTAGGTATGGTTTCCATTGCTATGGCCTCCTCTTATAAGGAGATTTCTCTTTATTGTGCAGCATCCACAATTGTTGTATAACCTTTCACAGTTATGTCTAGAGACCCATTATACTCTCCCAAATTTCCCAGTTGCTTATGGTATCCAAAAGACCATCTAGTAGAGAGTTTTGCATGACTAGGTAGCATTCATTTGCCCTAGGAACAGCAAAAGGAGAGAAGACATTCACAGCTCCAGTCTTGCATCTTTGAATCTTCTCAAATTTTTGACTACCTTCAGCTTTCCTATGATAAAGGTTCCTGTGGTTGGTATTTCCACCTGTTGTCAAGGGGATCATCTGTCTTTGCTTCTCAGGAGGTTTGCAAAGCTTTTTAGAGCTTTTCCTTTTGAAATCTAACAAGGGTGTATTCCCTTATGTGGAACTTGAATTTTGTACTGAAAAAGTTGATTACAACTCCATTTAATCCAGCAGAAATAAATAAAACTGTTTTCCAAAGACAAACTTTTTTTTAAGTTTCTACTACTACTGCTAGGAGAATTTTTGAATTTCATGCTCTCTCCTCTGAGCTCTTGTCTACCCCTCCCTATAAAGACATAGTACTAAGATCTTGTATAACCTTGTGTGCCTAGGGTAGTGTCAGGCCTAAATCCAAACCAGTCCATCTTTTTCCTCTGTCCTTAAACAGAAGACAACAATTTGCTTTGTCTGGACATCCACAGACAATGGTTTTATTTGGACCACACCAAAGATAATCAGTTTAGCTCTTTTGTTCTCAGTATATTTCAGCAGTAGCACTATCCAGGTGGCTATATGATTGCATTTGTTTTGTTAATTTTCCATTCAGAAGCCTTTACAAGCCAAGCAAAGCCACCAGCCCATTCCCCATAGTCAATTGCACCATCCTCAGCCTTAAAGAACCTGTAAATGGGCAATATCTTAACACTTTACAGATGTCTCTTCTGGGTCAAGAGCTTTGTTTGGAGTGACTTTCAAGATAGCTCCACATTAAGTAACACTTAATTTCAGCTCTCCCATTAAAGGTAGAAACTGAGAAAAGCGAGCCAAATGTAATTTTTGGGTAAATTTCAGTAACTTGCTAGGAAGTGCACTGCATAGATGCTGGCAAAAAAAAAAAAAAAATTCAGAGAACCTGGAAAAACAATGACCACAAAAGGTAAGTAAAGAACATTGGGAAGAAATTTTCAGCTGTTCAACAAAAGCAGTGGACACGTGTACTCAGCTGATTAAAATAAACAAAACTCTGGAGTGGATGAACTCAAATGACAAAAAGCTGGAAAAAATGGACAAATGATTCAGATGAGGTGGTATGGCTGCAAACAGAGGTAAAATGAAGAAAAGACTGGCTTGGATATGAGTCTGCTCAAAAAGAGATGTTTAAAAAAATAATAGAACATGTAGAGAACCTGAGGTTGTGGTGGAGAGGGTTCTCTTGAGACCCTTGATGCTTTCGTCCTTGTAGTCCCTCCTGGCGCGCTCTGGTCTAGATTCCACTGTCCTAACCTCTCAGGGACAGCCTGCTTTCTCTCTGCCCCAGGGAGTTCTGCCATGGGCACAGATTAATATTTTAGAGTCCTCCTCAGGCACTCCCTAAGGAGGTTCTTCAAACACATGTGCAAAAGGAGGTATGTAGACTTCCTGCAGGAGTCACTCGTGGAGCACGCAGATTTGGAGGAAGGGGAGGGTTCCCCTCTGGTCACCCCCGAAGATGTCTCCTTTGGAGACATCATGGAGTTCCTTTGTCAGTGAGGGAAGTGGTCTACCCAGATACCCAACCTGAACAAGTCTGTCTCCCTGGAGTGTTTGGGGCAGGACCCTTTACATCCTGGGTGTCCCATCCTGTGGATCTGATTACATCTTGGGCATGGAAGGAGCCAGACTTGGTGGAGTTTATCCCCAAACACCTGGATAAAGTATTTGGTGCACCTTTGGACAGAACTTATTGGAGCAAGTATTCCACTGCTGATGCCATGGTGGTGACAGCAGCCACCAAGAAGGAGCTCTCACAGGAGAGATCCACAGTCCATCCACCAGAGTCCATGACGATGGATTGTTTTTGGGAAGCAGGTGTACGCTTCAGCCACTTTCTCGGTATGTGTGCTGAACTACATGGCGCACACAATTAGACTTCAGTGAGACCTAGTAAGAGATTGCGGAGTCTATCCAAGGGGGCAGAGGATAAAAAGGCTTTCTCCTCTCAGATGGCCACCCTCACTTGACTTGCTAACACCTCTATGTGGCTTTTCTCTCATGCTACCAAGGGTGCGGCTAGAGCTTGGACAGGCATTGCCATCAGGTGTCATACTAGGCTCAGACGCTGTGCCTTCTTGGAGTAGGTTAAGGCTTCTACTACTGCCCTGCACAATGGTTCCACTCTCTTTGGAAAGTCTGTATGTGACACTAGTCCAGAGCAAGAAAGGCGAGAAGACTGTGGTTTGAATCCACTTCTCCACTCCTCAACAAACCTTTTCAAGGAGTCAAGGAAGGGCAAAGATGTGGTTTTGGAAATCTCAGGGCTTCTCCTTGGATGCTCACGATTCTCCTTCCCTCAGAGGCAGAGGGGGATTTGACAGATGCTGCCCCTGAGGCAGAGAGGGCCTGAGGAATCCGACCTCTTGAGATTCTTTTTCTGACAGATTCACGCAGCAACCATGAGGAGCTTGCCCGACTGTTCATTTCTGGAGGCAGTCGGGGCTGAGTTTCGCTACACCCAATGGCTTGCAAGTCCATCACAGATGATCCTTGGGTGTTGCAGATCATATCCAGAGGCTATTAAATCACCTTCATTCAAACACCTCCCAGACATTCCAACGCAAAGGGAGGAGGCAGCAGTGGAAATTGCCAAGCTGCTAGAAAAGTGAGTCCTTCAGCCTGTCCCCCCAGATCAGTCTGGATTAGGCATCTATTCCAAATTCTGTTTAGTGCCAGAGGGAGATTGGGGGGGGGGACTGAACTTGAGATTCATTCCGGATCTTTCCACCTTAAATCCGTCAGTTGCCAAGTCAAAATTCTGGATGGTCACGCTCCAGTTTATCATGCCCTTCCTGCAGAAGAATGACTGGGTGTGTTCTGTCTGACCTTCAGGACATGCGCTACCACAACAAAATGGACTGACACACTGAGGTTCCTCTGCATCCATCTGGGGGCCAGTCATCAGTGCAGAGCGCTACCCTTTGGTCTCACCACAGCCTCCCAGGGTGTTCACCAAAATAGTGGTAGTGGCTCATCTGAGGCTGCAGGGCTTCCAGGTCTTTCCCTACATGGACGATTGGCTCCTTTTTGCCCTCTCCAGGCATCGACTTTGTCAAGCCAGGGATTCCCTTCTCCAAACAGCCCATCTGTTGGGCATAACCATAAATCTCAACAAATCCCTACTGTGTCCAGTTCATGTTCTGGATTTCATTGGAGCTCGGTTGGACAATTCAGGCCAAGGTATTTCAAACCTCTGACAGAATGCAGTCCTTAAACATGGTTTCTGTATCCTTCAAATTTGATCGCGGACAGCAGAATTGGTGTTATGGGCATTGGGGTCCATGGTGGCCACAGTCACCCTTGTGCCCTTGGAACGGTTGCACATGAGGGTACTTCAGTGGACGTTTGTGGTTCAGTGGACCCTGCTAGACCTACAGTTGTCCCATTCTATTTGAATATCTCTGACATTCAGGCTTTCTCTTCTGTGGTGGATTTGATCCCCGGATCTTTTTCATGGTTGCCCCTTTATTCTTCCTGCCCCTTTGAACATGGTGATCACTGACTCCTCCCTGTGCTGGCGGGGGGAGGGCATTCCTTGGGAAGGAAAGTCCAAGGCACATGGTTTCCCTACAAAACTATTACATATCGGTGTCCTGGAGATGAGGGTGGTGCTCCTAGCATTGCAAGCTCTCCTTGCCCATCTTTCTCTAAGGGCGATTGCCATCCAGACAAATATGTCTGTAGTCTGGTACATTAACAAGCAGGGGGAACTAGGTCTTATCCCCTGTGTTGTGGACCCATGAGAGTCTGGGAGGTCTCCACTGGCCATTTTCTGGTGGCAACACACATTCTGGGGAGGTCCAACATTCTTGTGGATAGGCTCTGCAGGTCTATCCTGATGCCTTATGAGTGGTCTCTGACTCCTTCAGTAGTAAAACAGATCTTTCTAAAGTGGGATCAGCCTTGCTATGATCTCTTCTCTCCTTCCAATGTGAAGTGCAGTGAGATTTTTTTGCTCTGAACCCCCCCCCCACACACACACACACACACACAGGAGGAAGCCTTCGGAGATGCTTTGGTTAATGCTTGGCCCTCCAGTCTTCTGTATGCTTATCCTCTTCACCCTCTGATCCTGAAATTCCTTCAAAAAGCTCACAGGCGGAGGAGCTCCATCATCCTCATTGTCCCATTCTGGCCTTGCCAAGTCTGGTTCCCTTCTCTTTGGTCTCGTGTAGTGTCCCCCCCCCCGGACATTGGATCTGGCTCTCATCTGTCTTCCCTCAGGGATTCTTCACCCAGATTGGTCAGTCTGAAGCTCACTGCTTGGCTTCTTCAGTTCCCATGATAGCGAGGACTCTTGGGTTGTCTTCACTGGGCAAAACGATATTAGTTGCAGCTCATCTTCTACCAGGAAGGTGTATTCCAGCAAGTGGAAGTGTTTTTCTATTTGGGCATCTCAGTGTGGTCTAGATCAGTTTACCAATCCAATTGTGGCAGTTCTAGAATCTTTGGCAAGCATTATTTATCAAGGTCCTACTGGCAGCTGTATCCAACTTTCATGTAGGTGACAACATGGCTTTTCTAGCTTCTTCTAAGCTTTGCAAAGCCTTTTTGAAGGGTACCTTTTTGCTTTGGCCACCAATTAAGGACACCACCACCTTGGTATTTTACACTGATTCCGCAAGCTCTTGTTTCTTCCCCTTTCAAACCTACAGCTTCAGTGGATCTACAGTTCTTGTCATGGAAAACTGCTTTCCTGATTGCCATTACATCAGCCAGAAGGATTTTGGAACTTTAGGAGTTGACAGTCGGACCTCGGTATGGGATATAAAAATCCAGAGGCTACAGTGCCAATCTCTTACAAATAAACCATAAATCCAGGCACTGCAAAAATGGATCACCAGCGATGACAAACATGAAAAATCACACTTTAGTAATGCTTTACAAACACTCCACTGTTTCAGTTTTATATTTTACAGACTTCATCAGACAAATCATCTCAATTACCCAAATATACCCTCACATAAATTAACCACTGCCTTTGTAAACTTTAATTTACATAAAATTACCTAGTCCCAAAAATTAAAGGAACTCCACAATTCTTAGGTTCTTTAAGCTTACTTGTACAAAATTCAACAATGTTTTAAACATATTTATTATAATACAAGAACTTCAAAAGTAATGTGTATTTAAACTGTTCATAAAATATCCTAACTTTTAAATAGAAACTGTTACAAAAGTCTTTCTAGTGGCCAGTCTCACAAACTGCATGTAATTGTGTAGAAAATATTGGGCTTTATTAAACCCTAGCTACAGCATTGGTGCTTCCTATTCAGACTGCTCAAATAACATCAACCTTTATGTATAACTTTTAAATTTTGCTGCTCTTAATTTTAAAATAGGGGCAATATTAATATTCCCGTTGTAACCCAGAAAACTGTTAGCCTCCAGGCTTATCTGCCAGAATAATTCTTTATTCCAGCTTTGTTTTCCAGGAACCTTCCCCACCATCAGTGACAACTTTCTCAATTATAAAGACCAAAAACCTAGCTCTCTTACAGTCCCTTATAAAGGGCATTCCTGTTATGAGTATTGATGTAATAATGCTCATATATCCTTGTCAATTTTTGCTGACATAGCATGCCCAACACTGATCACTGGTAGCTAGCTATATCACTCCTATAGTATTGCAGTTATTAAAAGTTTTACTATTTCTGTATTCCTACTCAAAATGGTAACTATCTTTATTCATACTAAAGGGGCATTGAGTGCATGCACCACATTTTGTATGTGCCCACTCTTCAACTTTTTTTTTTTAATACCCCCATACAAGTTACCTTCCTATATAATAACACTAAGTGATTTAGAAACAGACAAATCTTCCCCCCCAATTCTGTTTGAATAATACCCCTAGTGACTTTAGAGTCCCCATTAAATTCATAATCATGTGCCTTCTCACTCTCTATTTCCAATACTGTTCTTATTTTTTACAGAACACTTTCATAGGAGTGGAAAAAAAGTCTACTTCCCCTATTATCTTCAACTTCCCTTCTGATGTTGATGGGATACCCCCTTTCCAAAAATAAATATAAAATTTTCACCCTCTGTTTGGAAGTCCCCATCATCAAAGGTCATCCTACTGACCTGGGTGTATTGTCCCTTGACAGTATTTTTCTGCGACATTGGGTGTGCACTTATGATCTTTCATAAGGACAGGGTGTCTTTATGCATTAACCCCCTCTTTCCCTCCAAAGTGGCTTTGGAATCTAATGTTAATCAGGTAATCTCCTGGTTTTCTTTCTGAAGTTTCAGAATAAGGGAGAGTACAAATTGCACTTGTTGGATGTTCATAGACAGTTATGCTTTTACTTGCATAGGACCAAGTCTTTCTGCAAGTCTGGCCAACTCTGTTCCCTATTTCAAGCCCTTTTTAGGGGCACTTGTATTGGACGTCACCATTGCTCATTGGATTTCTTAGTGCATTCAGCTAGCTGTTTACCCCCTGTCAGAACCTGTTAAGGCTCATTCTACTAGATCTATGGCTACTTCAGCTGCCTTCTGGTCCAGAGTTTCATTGGATGACATTTGCTCTGTGGCTACTTTGGCATCTTTGCATACTTTAATTTTACACTACAAGTTGGACATTCTATCCAGGAGCAGGGCATCCTTTGGCTCTGCAGTGCTGCAGCATACCCTTCCATGAGGGCCTCCTGTGTGTTTGGTAGCTGGGGACTCTGTCCCACAGGTTGAAGAACAAATTAAGACTGCAACTTCAGATAGTTATGTGCTCAGCATAATGTTCTATCCGAGTTGTTGCTCTGTCTTCAGCTGTCCTTCCCCCTGCCTTATGTGGGCCGTGTGGTGGTCTGGTCAGAAGAGATCTAATCACCATGTTAGCATATGTTATCCTCTTCATGCTTCTGGGGACTTGTTATGGGATAAGGTCTTGGGTCAGGTTGGGATGCTATGGATAGTAGCAAACTCAGTCTGTATGGAGATGAGCATTATGGGTAGGGGAGGAGCTTGGATCAGATGCTAGAAATGTGGCAGAGTTGGATCGGAGTACCCAAAGGTTGAAGACAAATTAAGAGCAACAACTCAAATGGAACATTATGGTGAGTACATAACTTTTTTTTTTTCAAATGGATATGACAGGAAACAATTGTATAAACGATCAAACTGTCAGGCATTATTGTATGCATGTAAGACCAACTGAAGCTAGACCTTAAAAAGAAAAGCTGTTGCACATAACAGGTGAAAATAATAACCTAACATAATGACACTTTCTGTAGTATCTCTAAATGTGAATGGTTTTGCAGATGTATAAACAAAAAAAGAGTTGTGAACTATATTAAAAAAAAATGCAGAGTGCAAATAGTTATGATATAGGAGTGTCATCTGAGAAGTATTGAACATGTGAATTTGATAAAGGAATTCAGGATGGTTATTCAGGAATATTGCTTACAGCTGTGGGGGTTTGGAATTTGATTTGAGGCAGTGAGAATATATCTTGGGGGGGGGGCTAGAAGGGAAAACTAGAACAGAGGGTCAATTTTTGAAGACGATGAAAATATTTGACACTGAAGATGCCAATTTTGTAGTAAGAGTTTGGAGTAAATTTACTTCCCTAATGGACTAAAACTGGGCTAGGCAAGACAGAAATTTCAGTCTAACATGTGCATTTAGTTTATAAACATCCAATAACCATTTCAGATCACACCAATAACTAAAATAAAAAAAGCAGAGCAACAAAATAAAGATGGAATGGTGCTTTCCCACCTATTTGTCAAAAAGAGGAATTTAAGGAATGGGTAGTAGAAGTTATTTGCGAGTTAGACAGTTTTCTCTTGAAAATATAGCTAGGGAATAGGATAAAATGAAATAATTTAAAAATGGGGCGAAAATAGAGAGGGTTGAGTAACATGAATTACTTAAACTGACAAAGGTTCAAGTATTACAGAATAGGGGGAATCACAGAACAAGAGGAGGTGCAACTGCAGAATGCTAAACAGGAAATAGATTACCTTGTTAATAGGCATGAATTTAGAAAGACTGCTATTAGGCAATTTTTTTTTTTTGATAACTCCAGAGCACAAAAAAATTTAGCACAAATCTGGCAATAGAAAGTAGAAAGGGTTGTCACCTAGTTTAGAGTCTATAAACAAAGCAGTTAACCAGAGATCCTGTAGAGGTACAAGAAATATGTAAGTGTTATGAAAATGTGTATGAAGCAGACAAATATAGAAATCAAGGAAAGGTACAAATGAAAATGTTTATGGAAGAATTAAATATACCAAGGTTAGAGGTAGATGAGGCTCAATTACTACCAATTAGAGTAGGAGGAGGTAAAAATGGTGAGGTACAACCAGTCTACAGGAAAGTCCCCAGGAATAGATGGTATTCCTGTGGAAGTTTGAAAGCTAGGAGGGAAGAAACTGAAAAATCTGGAAGTGTTCCTTAACAGTATTTTAAAAGGAGAAGCACCAACATCCTGGAAGAAAGTGATGGTGGCTATAATTACTAAAGATGGTAAAGACCATCAGATCTAGCTTCATATAGGGCAATTTCTATTCTAAACCACATTTATAAAGTGTTTGTGTATATAATGGCTAAAGGAATGACACAGGTGATGCTGAAATTGATAGATATGGATCAGTATGGTTTTGGGGAGAGGAGGCAAACATTTGTCAACATAAATAGAACAATGATGTTCCAGAGGGAAGTACTACTGTTGGTGGGTCTTGATGCAGAGAAAGCTTTCATCAGAGTAAGCTGGGATTTTGAGTAGGGCAATGGCAGCATTTGTATTCTGTGAAAAAAATTTAAGGTTGATTAGGAGAATATATTCGGGATTGGAGGTGAAAATTAGAAAGAAGGGATTCCTCTCTGATAAGTACTGTTTGAGCAGAGGAAGCAGGCAGTGGTGTCCTCATTTCCCTTTGTGTTGTATTTAGAACCATTTGCAAAGAAAATAGACTGAGAAATTCAAGGATGTAATAGGTATGGTATTCAAGAAGAACTAGCTTTATTTGCAGATATTTTATACCTTGTAAAACCAGAAAAAGGTATTTCAGTGTTGAACATTTTGTGACCGTTTCAAGTCTTTTTGGGATACAAAATTCATGAAGATAAAACAAAGGTGATAGCTGTAAACTATGTATCGACAAATTGTTTCAGTAATACCTGTATTTATAGGAACATGATAAAATGAAGTACTTGGGAGTGTATCTGTTGAAAAGGATTATGTTATGGTAGTTAAGGTTATGGGGGAAGGGTCCACTATGTAATCCCGAAATACTGAAATCCCGAATTTCAGTATTTTGAAATTACATAGCCGAAAATACTACTACAGTACGAAATCCCATAACTGTGAAATTTAAAATCCCTGAGGTACTCTACACACACATACGCATGCACACAACCCCCCCCCCACAATCAAATATGTAATCCTACACTACAGATAAGGGGGCAAGCCCCCCTGCTTAAATATTCTAACTTTGAGATCACATAGACACATGAAACTTACACCCATACATTTTACGGTCCCTCACACACATCACAGTCACAACACACATTTGCACACACACAAGCCCCATAACCAACACACTTACCTAAACTTCCACCCATCCATTCACACACTGCACCACCAGAAGTGCAAATTCAACATCTCTGAGATTCGAGATTTTGAATTTCACACTTTTGTGCATTTTGGAATTTAGTGTTTTCAGCTATGTAATTTCAAAATACTGAAATTTGGGATTTCAGTATTTTGGAATTACATAGTGGACCCATGGGAGGAGTCTAAACAAAAGATGGTACAAAAAGTGAGTAATTAGGTCTGTTTCATGGATATAAATAGCAAAATACAAGCAAGAGTTAAGTGGCATAAATTGATCCTTCTAGTAAAACAAGGTGGTTTGGGGATTGCCTGATTTGAAGGGATATTTTAGACCTACCCAGTTAAAGCTGCTATACATAGCACAAGCAGAAAGCTATAATTCAAAGTGGAAAGACAATGAAACTGGGGAACCTCAAGCAAGGAGTGACTGGGATTTTGGATGCAAATCCTTAAGAACAGCCATACCAAATATATTCATAAAGTATTCTAAGAATTAAGCCAACATGGGATTGGAGAAAGGAGATTGTGCTGGTAGGGTGACTGTAATTGAGGGTGTACACACACTAGATGAGGAATTTATGGGAGAAAACTGGCAAAGGAAGAAAAGCATGTTTATACTTGTCTGTACAGTACAATACAATATACATGTCTTTTTTCCCCCATTCCAAATTTTCACTCTTGTGTAGACCTGGAAGGCAGCTAGAGGGTCAGTAGGGTTACCTGATTTACTTTAGCACCCCTAATCATGGGAATTCTAAAATTTTGTTTTTGCTGTGTTCTAGTGCATAGGTATAAGATTTAGTATGAATTTAGAAGTTGCAGCAGCTTAACTTGATTTGGAGGCAGTAGAGCACCAGGTACTCATGGGATAGGAGAGGAGTTTGAGCTTATTGGAAGATCAAAGGCTGTAAAAAGAAAGGCACTTGGTGTGACCCGGCCAAAGTGTGGTGGTGTAACTACAAGGATCAACCTTCTGTTTTGTAATGGTATGTAGCTTTAATTTTTCATCTGTGAACTTAACTGGGTTTAAGGAAACTTCTTCAAGCCTAAAATTGATGAAGCTGCCAAAAGCAAAAGAAGCTGGTAGGTCTAGTACAAGGGGCATCCATTTTCTCCTAGGGAGAAGCCTTTGCAAGTGGGACTTAAGTACGATGCTTTCAAAAAAGATATGTAGGCACCAAGAGATTGAAGAACCAAAAAATTATTGTTGAAAAGAGCAAGTAGGCTGGTAAAATGAGGTTGTATCTTGTCAAGGTCTGAGATCACTGGTCATGATGAGGCATTGGTTGGTCTCCCCCCAGTTGCACAGTCTTTTATTTTCCTTGCCTATCTTGGAGGGTATTCCATAATGATTATATGGGAGTCTGGTATCCGTGTTTGACTTTCCTAGTTTTAGTCATGCTCAGGACTTGTCCAGTCTGACACCAGTTTCCATTCAGCTAGAGGTGATGTCGATCCTTCAGAACTTTGGCTGTATCACCTGAGATTTGTGTGTGACTTACAACAACCACACATGTAAAAGAAACTATTGAAGCCTACCTGACTTCTCAGATTCTAGAAAATATTCTTCGCTGTGGGGAAGAACTACTATGTTTTTTAAGTTTTTTTTGTTGAAGGCATGGATGCCAGCTGTATTTGACATTAGTCATATAATTTCAAATCTCTCATCCAGGAATATTTGTGGTACCACATTAGCCCTCTTGGGGGCCCAGCTTTGCACTTTTTTGAAAATTATTTCCTTTTTGAAAAGAAAGGAATCTCCCCACCCTCGTGCCCAGACATTGATCCTCTTTGTCAAGATAGATTTGGTATCCAGCTTGGATTTCCTTATCCCTTTACTGTAATGTTTATATTGAGAGCACAATATATTTACTGTGCTGAACCTTTTGAGGGAATCCATTTTTTTTTCTTCCTGCCCCCCCCCCCATGCTCTTGAATATCAAACTCTTCCATTGGTCTTGAAACTTATTTGTTTGCCCTGTACTATGCCTGTATCACAGTGGAGAGAGAGTTTACCAGTGGCAATGTCATACAGGGCTACTAATTAGCATTTTGGGAACTACTGACCTAGACTATCTCTGTTCAGATGTCACCCCACTTCCTCTTTTAAGCACCTTTTTAATATACAACAGTGTATAGCACACGCTAACAAGCTTTATTACACAATTATCTATTTTAGGTGAAGTGTTACATTATTGTAAGTGGGTGATGTAGGTGAGAAGTATCAAGTTTCAAAGTGAACTATTCACAGAGACTTGCACTTTGTTGCCTTTTAGTCTGTTACATGATGTCAAGCCTTCCTATACCACATCAAAGTAGTAGGGTAGCACAAAAGGCATAGGTAGACATGCAGGCACACACATACTGATAATCCCTGGTTAGTTATGTATTGTCATTAGTAGAGCCTCAATCTGCCTGATTTTAGCCACTCCTGTTCTGCCATACCCAACAAACCTCAACAAGCAGAAAACAGGCTGAAGATAAATCCAGACCACCATGCTGAACATTTGAATGGTGCAAACAATTTATTAAAACGTAATGTTAAGTGCTTTTTGTCTCTGTAAATACCGAGACTTCCTCAGACAATGTTTAAAAACACACCCCTCCCATAAATACAATTACTGTTGATCATGTGCAATGTATTCAAGTTAATTGGTTGACTACAGCTGATGAAACTCAAATACAAATAATATCAAGTAAAATTAGCATTTGTAAGCTGTATAAACATTGTTTGCAATACTAAAGTAATTCAACATACAAGATCCTCACGTACCATAAAATGTGGAGCAAATACAAATAATCTACAAAGCATTAAAAGGCATCTCGACTCTTGAACAAATATGTAACTAATGCAATGTAAGAAACCATACATCTAAAAAAATTGTTCAGGGATAACATGTTAAGTATGTACAAATTTGTATAATGTATATCAAAAATATGCTGTTTGTAGGTATTAAAAACTTAATACTAAATGTTGAAGCCTACTTCATTATAAAAATGTAAATCAACACATTAAATCTCAAAAAACAAAGGCAGGAATGATCCTACCCTGTCTAAATACCAAAATTTAATTAAATGTTCCTATTCATTCTGAAACAGTTAAACAATATATTGTGAAAAATAAATAATTCAAAACCTGTGTATAATAAATTATCTCAATAGGTGTCGTAATTTCAAAATACAATTAATGGTACAAGTTTCGTTCAATCTGGGGAATGAACATGCATCTGTATGTATTTGCCAAAAAAGTTCCAGTACTTCTACCCTTACAGACTCAGGACCTCCTCTCCCATCTGTAATAATACAGTCAATGGCTCTAAACAAAAATATGTGGGCTGGGTTTTCTGAGACATGCTTAGCTAAAGCTTTATTCAATTTAGCCTTCTTGATGTGGTAAAGGTGTTCATAAACCTGGTTGTGGAGCTTCCGTTCTGTCTTCCCAATATAGAAAGCAGGGCACTGTGCAAGGTAAACCACAGCTTTTGATTGGCAATTACATTTTTGTTTGACCCTATATTTAGAATGCCTCAAACTAAAACATTCTCTTGTTACCATGTGGGGACAAATGTTGCACATATTACATTGGAACATGCCCCTCCTACATCGTGGGCCATTAACTTCCAATAGTTGTTTTAAATTTTTGCCTCGCTTTAACACGATCTTAGGGGCCTCAGGAAATTTGTTCCTCAATTCATTGTCGTCGGAAATTAGGTCCCAGGTTTTCCAAAGGATAGATAAGATGACATTATCAGTACTAAAAGGGGTAAAGAGCCTTAAATAGGGAAGGACTTCCCAATCCTTGTGGTGTAATCCCATTTGTTGGGTTGATAGTCTCTTTGTAGCTGGTTCAAAGTTGGTTGATAAACACCTGTTTCCCCTCTTAGTGCTGACTTCCTTAATCAAATTTTCAACTAACTGGTTGGGGTAACCCTAACCTAGAAACATACTTCCAAGTGTGTTACATTCCTTCAGAAATTTGGGTAATCTGGATACCATGTGGGCAGCCCTGACAAGTTGGCCCTTTACTACGGATCTTTTTTGGTATCATGGATGACAACTACTGAAATGAAGGAAAATATTTGAATAAGTATCTTTCCTATGGATTTTAGCACAGAAAGAGTTGGTATTGAAATCTTTACAAAGATCAATATCCAAATAAGCAATTCTATCTGTGCCGTATGTGTGTGTAAATGATAGGAAGCTAGTCGTGGAGTTGAAAAATGTTACTAAATCATGTGCTACTGCCTCACTTCCTTTAATCAAAATGAATATATCATCCAAAAACTGCGTGTAGTAAGCCATCTGGTTGACAAAGTACTCATTCTTCTGAATAATCACCTGTTCCCGGTAGGACATAACTAAATTAGCGAAGCTAGCACTGCATGCTGACCCCATAGCTACACAGACCCTCTGGAGGAAAAGTGTCATTGAAGGTTAAAAAATTACATGACAAGGTAATATTCAACAACTCATCCACCAATGATATTTCCTGTGGGGGTGCACATCTTTCTCAGCATGAAATTGACTCACTCAATTCCTTCCTCATGTGGAATAGAGGAATACAAATCCTTTACATCCACAGTAAGAAAGATGAGGTCATTGTCAAATATAAGGTCATTAGTATCCTAGAAATGACCATGAGTCTTTACAAATGTCTGGTTCTTTGCACATTTTTTTTAAGGATGTTGTCCACAAGGGTTATGTGCTGCTATTCCTAGCATCAACTAAAGGTCTCATTGGTGGATCGTGAATAGACTTATTTTAGGAATCCCAAATCGTGGGATTTTGGGGGCCAACATAGTCAAGTAGTGAAAAGATGCAATATCAGTTTTTCCTTCTATAAATAGGTAGTTCAAATAAGAATAAATCCTGTTATAAGCTAAATTTAATTCGTCTGGATTTTTCTTTATATGTGTTGCTCTCTCAAATTCTCAACATCCGGTCTATATAGTGTTCTTGTTTCATAATTACTGTGCTCCCACCTTTGTCAGGCTGCATGATCCTTACTCCTGCTTCCCTAATGGACCTTAAAGCCTCCCTTTCATCTAAGGTGGTCTTAAGTTTGTCATGGCCATGTAATGTTTTAGAATGCAAGGAACCTCTTAAATTTAACTCGCACATTTTGTCTAATGCCAAGGTTGGATGAATCGGTGGTGAAAAAGTACTAGTTACATGTAAACTGTTGCCACTGTTGGTATTACCACCAAACAAATTCAAATTAAGTTTTCTTATAAAAAGTATACCCAACAAACCTGTCACCTTCTGTTCCTTTTTGCCCCATTTGGCCTTCTGCAATGAACAACTAAATTAGATTCAATGTGGACTAAAGAGCTGATATGTATGCAAGCATCACAGATGCCGTTTTAGATCTCTGTTGGCATGTATCTCAGTACTTTAACAAAAAGTCTTTAGGTTGTAAAACACCTTTCAGTTCTGGCAGCCATTTTTAGAGTCTGACCTACTACACTAGGTATGCATAATCCAAAAAACGTATCCACATTTTCAGTTGCACACTAGATATTTTGAAACAGCACTGCAAAAGAATAAGATACACACATTGATAAAGTTTGAACCTCTGCTGTAGTCGCCAGTGAGATAGTGTTATGAAATGTTTTTCTACTGCAGCTCATTTTTGGTCATGTTCATTACATCAGGTATTGTCAAATGCAGGGGAGACAAATCTTCCTCACAGTGAGTAATCCCCATTTTCTGGATGCAGTTTTCAATTCTTGGGCTTTGTGCATGTCCAGCACTTTATTGGTAGTCAGATGGTATTCGTGTGTATTGTATGCTCAAACCATCATAGCCTACCTGCATATGTCAGTTTTTGGTTGTTAGCCTGATCTAAATTGATTTTAGGTGTATATAAAATAAAGATTCTAAACTTTTGGTGTTTTTCAGAAGAATCCCTCTTTCTGTTCTGTAAGGCAAAAATGTATTAGTTTTTGTTCTGGAGGGTGATGCTTTTCTTTTGTTGGGCATATGTTATTAAAAGCTGTGGTAGTTTTGCCCATGTCATTTGAGATGTTTCTGTCATCCTCAATGTCCAAATGTAAGTTAAGAACCAGCATATTTCAAATATTAGTTTTGTTGCTGCTGAAGGTGTGTATATCATGTCACAATTTTTGTTTAGGATACATTGATTTTTTAGCTCAAATCATTGCATGTTAACCTGTAAGGTATTTATCATTTGTTAATATTTACTGCTGCTGAGTAACAGTATCATCAGCACAGGCTAGATTTCTGACTTGGGAATTCTTGCTAATTTAGATACCAGGAGTATTTGTCAGGTTGTCTTCAAAAACCCAGTCTTTTGCTATATTGAATGGCACATGATCACTCATCTTGGCATACATAAATCTTGTTTTTGGGTAGGTGTGATAGTCGTGCATATCTTTTGACCATGCTCTTGAGTGTTATTGCAAATTTCTATGATACTTCTCAGCATATTTTGTAGCCCTTTCCAGTGGAGTGTGCATCATAATGATTTTCTTTCCACAGTGTTGAAAGTAGTTGAGAAATCAACAAAAATAAAGGATATGACTTGTTTTCCTGTTTGCAGGCTTTACTGTCAGCTGTCTTAGAACAAACTGGTTGGAGCAGAATGTCTGAAGTTGATGTGAGAGTTGACACTTTACATTGCTTTTCTCTGTTCTTAATGTATCAGGTGTGACTAACTGACACAGCTTTTGAGCTCTATAGTTTGACCAGCCAGTTTCTTTTTTTTTTTTTTTATTTCTTTAAATGTTTTATGTTTCTAATATGTTGAGTGAAATGGACCTGATTTCCAAGTGATGCTGCAATTTAAAGTTCATGGATTTTGCATTGCTTCACTTGTGGATATTTGCCATGGGTGCTGTTTTCAGCACCTACTAGGTACCCAGAATTGCCTCCATCTGTGCAGTTTGTATGGGGTTATGTGTAGTGGTAGCATACTTAAATACACTAATTAGCCCTGTTGATCCTACTGCTGTTAGAACTGTCTGGGTGCTTTTGTTCCAGATTGCTGCAGTTTCATTTTGCATAGTGAGTTTTATGATGTTTGTCAGTATGCAGGATGCTACAATCATATGTAGCTGTTATAGTGATTAATACTACGTTTGTCCTTTTGACTAAAAGTCTCATTTTATTGCTTTTGCTTTGACTGCTCTTATTGGATGATTAGAACTTCATTTTCAACGTCTGTTATGGTAGTAGATGGAGACCAGTATACTGACTTTTTGAAAATGTTATCAAATGGTGTTTGTTGGCCATGTATGGCTTCAAGAAAATCCTCCAGAAGGAAGTCTTCATTCTGATTTATCATTTTTATAATTTTCTAGGCAGTGACTTAACTGAAGACAGTGTAGAAAAATGTTGGGATAAGAGGGATAGGATTGATGTTGCACCAGATGCATTCATAGATATTTAAATAAGCTTTTGGTGGACTACATTGCCTCAAATAAGATAATGCAGCTAAGTGAAGAGATTTTTAAATGGCATTCTGAAGTTTTTGCGTCCATACGTTTAACCAAGAGGGAGCTGAAGGAAAAACTGGCAGTGTGGCAACTGAAATGTGAATATCTAAACCAAATGTAAATGAATAAGACAAAGATGGTTAAGACAATTTGAGAATCCTGTATCCCAGAGGCTGTAAAGGAAAAAAGCACACTAAAGTTTTTATTGAAAAATGTAGTCCTAAATGAGCAGGAATCTGTTTACAGGCATAGAAAATATAGGGGACTCAGAGTTAATGCTCCACGGTCATTAGTAAGAAAGCAACCAAGACCTAGCCTCCTACAACTGTAGCACTGTCAGTTAAAAGAAAACATTTTAAACTGGGGAGAAAATTAGCAGACAAAGTAGATGACTTGTGTGTCAAAATGCATGCAAGTGAGTTGTTTTCATTTCATGCTTAAGAATAGACTTGGAGATAAAACCATAAATTCAGGCTCTTGTATTTTGCATCCTTCTGAGTATTTTATCACTCAAGTAAAAAACATGTAAACCCACAACAAGCCCTTTTAGGTGTAAAAATAATTGGGATAAGAGAAATATGAAGATTTTTCTAAGCAAAAGATCTATAAAGCAGATTATGCTGCAAAAATTCAAGTTAAAAGAATGTCAGCAAAGTTGTTACCAGTTTTCCTGGAAAACTGCAGGGAAAAAGTAAAATCTTCAGGATCAAATCGGAAAAGTAAGGGATACGGTAAATTAATATAGACACACCAAATGAAAATCTGCTATTTTGGAGCCTAACATTTTGGGAAGAAATAATTGGCTTTCAACAAGAAGTATTTATCAGGGGCGACTGGAACTTAATTTCCTATAGTGAGGTTGTATCAGGGGAACCTAGAAGGAAAATATAGAACAAAAGACTAGCTACTTGAAGAAATATAAGAATATTTGCTATGGAGGATGTGAGCTCTTTAGTAGGAATTCTGAGAATTTAATACTGTTCTCCAAGGTGCAACAATTTTACTAGGCTAAATAGAAATTGTATTTCATGTGTGTATTTACTTGAAAACTGTTTCAGATTACACACTATTAAAAACTAAGAAAAGATGCAAGTAAAATGAAGTAAAACTGAGACACTGGTATTAAAGAAATGGGTAGTGGAAATGATTCTAATTAGAGAAGATAGACATTTTTTCAGTAGGGTTAGCTAGTAAGATAAATTGAAAATTAAGTTTAAAAATCAGCTAGCAATAAAGAACCTGAATGTATTCTAAATTAGAAATCAAGTAGGAAAAATGGGGATTGAGGTTAGTGATGTCAGTGCAGATCAGTGAATGCTGCTTCTGCCAAGAGACCAAAATAAGATTAAAGTCAAACATCAGAGGTACACCCACTTAGAAGGTTTTTAGTTAAGGTGATAGGGAGGTAGGCTGTGTCAAAACAAATTGGATGCAAATTACCTGATCGCAGTTAAGCCAGCATCTATATGGCTTTTAGGGATGGTTTGCGTGTGTCTCTCTGTCTGGAGGTTTGAGGGTGTATATGTATTGAATGAACTAAAATACACTGCCATTGATGGAATTTCTTTGTCTTGATCATAATCAAACATTAGTGGTATACCCAATCAGACAGTAGTTCATATGTAGGTATTAGGCTATTGGCCCTGTGGCATAATTAAGCCTAGCCAAAAATTTTGTGCCATCTCCTCCCTCCCAAGTGGTTTAGTTACCTGCGACCCTGTCAAGCAGGGCCACAGAAGTAATTCCCGGGGTGAATTTCCTGTTTCCCATCCACTCAAGATTCCTCTTGAAGAGCACCAATGAAGAGCTCTGCCTCACATATATGGGGACCGTATTCCAGAGCAAGGGGAGTTGGGACACAAATCTGTCCCTCTAACAAGTCCTGTTTTATTGTTGATGCTAGGTTAATGTCCCTTGAGCTTGTAGCTCTGGTGGATTGGGTTTTCTTTAGGTGGAGCATTTCTAGAAATTCAGGGTTTAACATAGCCTTGTATGTCAGGCAGGGATTACCTCTGAGTAGCCGGTACATGACTGAGTACAGTCTGAGTGTTTTAGCCTCATAGCATAGGGCAGCTGTTTAAGGCCCATTATCCTCTTTGTGAGGTACTTTTGAGGCTTCTCCAGTTGTTGCAGATGTCTTGTTGGGTACATCTCGAACGGGGCATTATATACAATAACTGGTCTGATGAGTGACAAGTAGAGGGAGACAATAACTTCCTTATTCCTAGATGCAAACCCCTTTTCTGAAATGGTGGGCCATGTAGAAGGATTTTCTAACCACTTTAGCAATGTGGTTGTCGAAGGAGAGGTTTACTGTCCACCTGAGTCCCTAGGTTTCTTATCTCACACTCTGTTAAGTGGGCTGCCACCTATGTTGTAATTCATAGGTACTTAGTTTTCCCCAAAGGGGATAACAATGCACTTTTTGGCATTCAGCTTGAGGCCATGGTTTAGGCACCATGTATCTGTATCTGTAAGACCCTTTTGAAGGATGTCTACGTTAGTAGGAGTCTCGATTATGGCACCCAATTTGCAGTCATCTGCGAACTTTGTTAGCCATAGTCCCTCCATGTTTGCTTGTACCTCAGAAAATGATACCGAACAGGAGGGGTCCCAAGACTGAGCCCTGTGGTACACCACTAGTCACAGGTTTGGAGTCTGATCTAGCATTTCCTATTCTCACTGAATGGGTTCTATCCATGAGCCAGTTAGCAACCTATCTTGTAATGTAGGGGTTTATATGTAGGTTGGTGGGTTTGTCTAAATTCCCGAGTGGGAAATGATATTGAAGGCCTTAGCAAGATCGAGGTATACTGTGTGAACCAACATTCCTTCATCTATTGCTTTAATGACCATTTCAAAAAAGTCAACCAGATTTAGGAGACATGACCTTCCCTTTACGAACCCATGCTGGGTGGGGTCTAGGGTTTGTAGGTTCCCAATGTCGTTGTTTGAGTTCCATGATGATGTGCTCCATGGCCTTACAGACTAGACTCAGACTGATGCGGCGATAATTCCTGGGGTCAGTGGTGGCCCCTCCTTTATGAAGAGGGATAACTGTTACCATGCACCACTCTGTGGGCACATAGCCTAAGGTGATGCTGTGATTAAACATGGTATTGAGGTGAGGGGTTAATTCGTTTTGGAGTTCATGTAGCATGCAGTCTGTGATGTTTCTGGGCCCATGGATGCTGTGTTTCTTGCCTTGGAGAGTGCTGTTTTCACCTGGGCATCTGTGATTTTAGGGGCAGCACAATCTTCTGGTGTGGATATGAGCCCTTTGGGGGGGTAAGGGTGGGGCGAAGTTTGCACTGAACCTATCTGCCAATATATTGGCGATATCAGTTGGTTCTGTAATTTTGAACCATTATGCTGTAGCTCAGAGCAGATCTGCGAGTTGTTTAAGTTTTTGACATAGCTAAAAAATGCTTTGCGATTCTTTGGTGTCTGTTGCGATTTTTCTTTCAAAGCTCGCCTTAGAGGTTTTTTATGAGGGTTCTTAGCTTTTTGCTAAGGTTGGTCAGGGAGCCCCTCCATTCCTGGGTTTTTACTTTTTTTTGCAGCAATTTCTTCCTTCTATTATAGAGCCTATTTATGGCTGGGGTCCACCAGACTGGTTTCCTCTTTGGAGGAGTGGGTCTTGGTCTTGTTCGGGATAGCACAGTTCATGCACTCATGTAGGTGCTTGTAGACTGCTTTTGTGTAGGATATATAGCAGATTCAATCATATTGACATTCTGCATGGGAGTAATGAAGTTTGCCACCTCTGTCTTGAGTAGCATAAAGTTCGCTTTGGAGAAGTTTTTCACCATGGTTTCTTTTGGGATGGGGGGTGAGGGTGGTATGTGGATATCTAGGGTGATGAGTTTATGGTCTGATCTGACCAATAAGGAATTTACCACAGGTGTGGAGCATTTGTCCCCCATGTTGGTGATGACCAGGTCCAGTATATTTTCACCTCTTGTGGGGGTGTTTACAAGCTGGCCCAGAGCATTGGAGTTGATGCATTCCAGGAAGCACTGAGCAAAGGTATTAGTACTTTCATAGTTTTCCCAATTGTTGTTTGGGTAATTGAAATCACCTAGTATAAGGGTGTTTGGTTGGACTCTCATGTTTTCCAATACCTTGAGGAAAGAGGAGTGAGTGTTTTGAGGCAGGGAAGGTGATCTGTAGCAAGCTACAATCTGGATTGCAGTTTTGCCCATTGTCAGTTGCACTTGGATGATCTCTAAGACATCATACTTTGCAACCAGTCTGGAGGTGTGGTTATCCTTGATGAATATGGATAGGACTCCTCCCTTTGTATTTCGGTCTGTGTTTTGCTGCCCTTGTTTTTTAGGGGAGCACTCTGTGTATGAAAATAACTGATGTGGTTTGTCAGGGATTTTGTTCATGTGTATGCATGCACGTTTGTGCTAAACTGCATCGCCATTGTCAGAAATTATTTTAACCTGTTCACAGACATTGGATGTGTTCCCAGTTTCAATGTGGTTAGATTTGGGGTGGGAAGAATGCTTGTAAAATCAACTGGTTGCTTCTGACAATCCAGACTGTGTGTTTTTGTCAGAACTGACCTGAAATACATTACTGTGGCCAGAATTTCTTTTAGATGATTGCAGTCAGATGAGTGTGATGTCACAGGTGTACCCAGTTGGGAAAGTATATTTTTTGAGGGAAGGCAGTCAGTCTTTAGGCAAGGGAAAATGTGTACATTGTATGACACAAACTAAATACATTTTTATATATATATATATATATATATATATATATATATATATATGGTTACCTATCAAAACATCTACTCTTCATAACATCTAAACTCAAAACATTAACACCATAACATCTAAACTTCAGAACATCAAATCTCAAAACATTGAAAACTACAAAGCATCTATAACATCCCACAAGAGTTTTTACTATGTTTATGTAGGGGGGCAAGCCCCCCTGCACCCCCACACTCCCCGTAAATTAAATATACCAACTCCAAGGTTGCACTACAGTGGGGGAAAAAGTTAATTTCCTAACCCCACTGTAGTGCGACCTTGGAGTTGGTATATTTAATTTACGGGGGTGTGGGGGGCAGGGCATAAATGTAGCAAACCGTGTGTGGGATATTATTTATAGTTTTCAATGTTTTGAGATTCGATGTTATGAGTTTTTGAAGTTTAGATGTTATGAAGAGTAGATGTTTTGACAGGTAACCATATATACACATATGCGGCAAAGCGACCACAACTGTAACAATCAAAGTGAAATAATGGACTTAAGATTTAATGTTTTTATCTCAGTTTTATTAGTTACGGAACTTCAGAAAATGATTCAAATTCATACCCAAACTTTTAAACAACATTTGGCTTATAAACATGAATTAAACTAACCAATGAGAAATTTTAAACTGAACCACGTCTAATACTTCCTGATTACATCACTTCCCTCGTCAGAGTGAACCACATGTCTAATACTTTCTGATTACATCACTTCCCTCATCACTTCCCTCCTCAGACATTTAAATGGAAACCAGTTAAAATATATGCATGTGTGTATGCAAAAAAACATGAAACAGAAACATTTAAATTTATAATGTTTATAAAATTAACATCACAATAAAAAGTATATTTATAAAACTTTAAGCCTTAATAGCATTTTATATTCACATTTTCATTCAAGCCAGGGTGCTTATCTTATCCAAGATAAACCTGCTTCCTGGCTTCTAATGGATCATTGCATCCATTAATAAATTTAAAATCATCAACATCTTACAGAACTGAAAAATGACATTTGCTAAAATCTTCACAAATGACAGTGTTTAAATAAAGCCTGTAATGGCATTTAAATGTTCTGTGATAGGGATTCTAAGATACCTTGTATTTTTGACAGTGTATATAAATAAAGCCTTGTTTAAATCTTTGTGTAATGGCATTTAAATGCTCTGTGATAGAGATTCTAAACTGCCTTGTATTTTTGCCAACATAATAACAAGAACATATACTGCAAATTGCAATATACATTATATCTGTGCTGCAGCAAAACATCTCTTATTAGCCTTTATAATAAGTTTAAGATGAGGAAAGTCGATACTGCTAGATCGACCAATAAATCTGCATTGCCTACAGCCATAACATGGAAAAGTTCCATGTATTAAGCCAAGCATTGTCACTTCCCTTAAACAATCCCTTTCTAACAGCTTTTTTTCTTTTGTTAAGACTTCCTGTATACAAATTGTGGAACCTCCCCAATAATGTTTTTAGTTCTGTGTTTCCCAAACTGATCTTCACTTTGTTTTAGTAATGTTTTCTACGTCCGCTCCCTCTCCCCACTTTACTGTAGAGGTGTTAAAATTATCACTGCACTGAGACCCTTGCAGAATCAATTCCTATTGGACTACAAAAGATTTAGCAATTTAGCTACTTTTCTAGCTGGATAAATTCCAAGTATAGTGTAAAACAAGCTCTGAGCCAAACATAAACGAGGGTGATTAAAGACAGAAAAGAAGCAGTCCTTTTACAGAAGGTAAAGAAAATACCAGTGACCCACAGAAATCCGTTATATGTCAACATCATGGGAATTCAGTTACTTCCTCATGTCTGGCATGAGTTGTACAAAGCATTATGGGAAAGAGGGTTGAGGGAGAACAAGATCATGTTGTTGCATCAAGCCCCATTGGTAACCATTTTGTGGAAAACAGGCTAAAATTAAAAATAAAACAGAGTGATTTTGAGGGTTTAAAATAGGTCGGGAAACAGAGTGGAAAAAAGATTTTTTTTAGTTCTAGGGTGGAGTTTTCCTTTAACAACTCCAAAAGAGGACAAGAAATAACATTGACTGAATTAATTTTAGAACACAATTCACTGGATATGTAAAACCCATCTATAGGAGAAATACATGTAAGAAGTAAAATGTTTTTTTTCTCTTCTTTTCTGTATTAATCTGGAATTGGAGCTACCACTTGGTACAAATGAATATATAACTTAAAATGTGTGTGCAGGGTGGTTTGTGCTGTGTACACATGTGTACTTATATCTATATATACAGATATTAATATGTATATAAGGGTTTTAATCAAATTATTCAAGTCTCAAAAATATCTAAACCTATAAAATAAAAAAAAGCAAACCTGTTTTACTCGGGGGGGGGGGGTAAGCCTCATTCTGCTCCCCCCACCCCTTGCAACATGTATATACAAACTCCAGATAGCCCAAACAGTGAAGAAGGGTCATATTTCAAAAGACTTGGATATTGTGAGCCAGTAGCAGCTTTTCAGTATTTTGACTTTAGATGAAATGAATGTAATACACACACATATACACACACACATACATAAGGGGGAGATTAATTGATTCCACATACAGACATCTGTTTAGTTGCGAACATTTGGTTGACAGGTGTGTGCGATTGCACAGTTTTCAGTTTGGAAATGTGCCCTTTTCTTGATTGTGTGATCTTAAAGTAAGAAAAGAAAAAAAAAGCAACTCTGCAGAGACTCTGACCAGGCAGACTCATTAATGTGTATTCAGTTCAGAAAAGTAGTATCAGAAACTTGTTGATAAGCACCTTCATTAATTCCATAACAAACTTCATCAGATAATGGTGAAACAAACTGCCACAGTTCAAATTTCCTGGGTTAAGGTCACATCATCATTATGATGTAGCAAGTGGTACATTCAAAGTACATTTAAAATGACATGACAGTTTATTGCGTAGCCCATTATAAATGCATATAAAACTTCAATCATTTATATTAACAAATAAGTAGCTAAAAATCTGAATAAAATATGCAAAAGTGTAAAAACATGAATTATGATATATCTAAAAGAATGATCTTGTTTGTATGCATTTGTATGTAAAATTCACACAGAAAAAAATGCATCTCCTACTACAAGTATTTCTTGTAATTTTATAGTTATCTCTCTAAAGCTTTTAATTTTAATAAACAGCGAATAGATGATATGTAGTCCTATCGCACCTCCATTATTACGTGTGGGTTTGGAGCCGATCCTCGGCTCTGACTCGGCCACTTAGCCTGAAAACTTCTGATTGGCTCGTGGCCAAGAGGTATCCCATGGTGCATGCACACATTCCCCAGATCTCGTTTGCCGCATCTTCAGTCGGAAGCTTCTTTTGGTTGGCCGTGGCTAAGTGATTTAGTTCTTTATTATTACTGCTTATTAGGAGGTTTTTTTTGCATCGTGTGAAGTTTTATTCTGATTGCTGACAGTTTTATTGTCTTTAACCGGATTTGACTTATTGCTGTTTTAAAAATTCTTGGGCCTGTTGGCCATTTGTGTGTGGTTCACATGAGTGTGTGTTTTTAGACTAGACCGTTTAAATTAGAGGTGCTAGTTTGTTCCTATTTTTCTTTCTTGCACTAGGTTTGTTCAAGTTAGAGAACCTAGTAAAACCCCTTTTATTTTTGTTGTGGGTGTTAGGGCTAGATCTGCTTAAGTTAGAGGATCTAGTTCCTCTCCTGTTGTGTGAGTGTGCTGGCTTTTTTTCTTTACTGACATTATGTCCAAGGAACATAAAGAACATAAACAGCCATGGTTTAAAAAGTGTACTAAATGTTCACAAAAAATGTCCATCACCGATGGACATAGCATCTGTGTGTACTGCTTAGGGCCATACATCTTCAAGAAACTTGCGTCTGTCATTCCTTTAGCCCTAGGACACTCCTGGAATGGAAGAATAAGCTGATTTTAAAAGACATGTTAAAACCTTCCTTCGAGGAAGACCTAACCAGTTCTTCCTCCTCTGCTAGGTCGCAGTCTTCTAGAAAGGATAAGGGCAAGACCTCTAAAAGGCCTTCTCCAGGCTCAGCTTCTCTCTCTGAACCTCCACAGAAGTTTCCCAAATCGGAGTTGGCCTCTGTCTCTTTGGCTCCACAGTCTTCGGAGCCGATTGAGATTCCAGACACGGACCCTGCAGTATCGGCACCAAGTGTTTCAGTGCTGATCACTAGCAGTCCTTTTTGGAGCCAGTCTACAGACATTCCACCGGTCTCCCCTACTCTAAAATTGCCTATATTGCAGAGAACAAGGTCTCCCACACTGTCCTCCAGATCCTTCAGGAGCTTATCTGAAGAAGACATTGAGAGAGTGGTGCTCGGACTCCTTAAGTCATCGGCCTTGCCAAAATTTTTATCTGCTCTGACCCATTTGGTCTCGGAGCTGACTCCTGCTCTTTTTCCTACTCCAACCCAGATTGGGCCTTTGGAGCCGATGTTGTCAGTACTGACTATAGTGGTGTCCTCTGCTCCAGCCCCCTGTGTGATTATTGCTGAGCTCTGCTCCGACACTATCGGTGCCGTCCAAAGTGTCTAGGGTCCGAAGCGCTTTGGTTGGCCTCAAGGGGGGCACTTGGAACCAAACCTCTTTGGTGCCGAGTCTTCCTCTTGGTGCATCGGCCCGAGTGTGCTCAGACCTTACATCATTCTTGGAACCAATTCTTTTGGAGCCATCGGCACCTACACTCTCTTCAGAGCTGGGGCATTGTTCGGAGCCGGAGGAATCCATCTTCGTGAGGATGAGGAGCATGTTGGATAGTTCATCCATCCCACATAGGAGTACCGATGCTATACTCCCTCAAGTGCCAACTACGGTCTCAGCATCCTCTCTCCCCCAGGATGGCAAAGACCCACAGCCTCAGGACCCCCATTTGGGTGGCCCCCGATCTTCCGAGACCTCCCCAGAGGACCCTGCTGAAGAGCCCCCTTGGAAGAAATTATGTAAGAGGAAGCATGTAGACTCCCCTGTTGAGTCTGTCACATTTGACATTGACCTCAATGAGTCAGAGGGGTCCCCTAAGTCCTCTGAAGATGTCTCCTTTGCAGACATTTTGGAGATCATCAGGCAGAGAGGTGGCTAGCCCAAGATTACCCCGTCCGATGAGTCAGTGTACCTGAAGGCTTTTGGGTTTCGACCTTCAGCTTCATGGGTGTCTCCTCCATTTGATGAATTACTGGATCTTGTCAGAAAGCATGGCAGACTCCTGATGCCGTGGAACCGGTCCCCAAGAGGCCGAATAAATTTCTTTCTGCCCCTAAAGACAAAGAATTTTTATCCAAGGGCTTACCTGTTCATGCCATGGTGGTGGCAGCAGCCACTAAGAAGGAGCTAGCAGAGACTTCTTCTGTCCATCCACCCAATAAGGAATCCCAAACCATGGATAGGTACGGAAAGCGTATCTTCTCTTCAGTGGCTTTTAGACTCCAATCGCTGAACCTATCTATCACATTTTATGAGACTTCAGAGAGATCTCCTAAAGGAGTTATGAGATACTCTTCAGGGAACCTCTACTGAAGCAGTCCCATCTAGTGTCGGCTCAGTTGGCTACTCTCACATCTATTGTTAACTCCTCCATGCAGCTGATCTCGTACGCAGCTGATGGTGCGAGTAGGGTGGCAGGTTCAGGAGTCTCCTTAAGGAGACATTCCTGGATGCGTCTATGCAACTTTGCTGAGCCTTTCAAGCCTACATTCACCAATGCTCCCGTGGGCAGATCCTGTCTTTTTGGACCCAAGGTGAAAGATATCCTCACCAGGTGTGAACAGGAAGGAAAGACTCTCTCTGCCGTGGGAGTTGGTTTTACCGATGTTCTTCGTGTTTCACTGTTGCAGTCATTACATTTGGGTAATCCTGCTGGCAGGTTGCCCTCAGTCAGCCTGAATTCCAAAGTTTTGGGTCCTGTGCCGGCTGCCGTCACCCCTTCCCTGACGTCAGGTCGTCAGGGGTATAAAAGAAGCAGGCAACGCCATTTTTTTCAGTCTTTCTTGCCGCGTGGTGCCCGAAGCAGAAGCAGTTTGCAAGTGCCAGTCGGCCGACTCCTGAGATTTTTGTGTTCGAATTTCAGATCCGAAGTCTTCAATAAAGCTAAGTACCCCATTGGTTAACTTTTTTCTTGCTCCAGACCAATGTCAGAAAAAGTAAATAATTGTATTTCTTGTGGAAAGCAAATACCTCATAAGGACTTTCATTCTTACTGTATTCCTTGCCTAGGCCCTGATCACATTTCTGGTTGTTTGTTTTGTGCTAGATTTAACCAACGCAGTATTAAGCGTCGGTAAGATTTTGCTTTAAACTATTGTGGATGCCAGTTTAATTATCCAGAAATGTCATCGGATAGCCATCCGACTACTGGAGTTCACAAAAAAACGCAAAGAAAATGAGAGAGATAAACAACCGAGGCCCAAAACTGACGATGAAGCTTCTCCTAAGCCAGCCGCCAGTTCTCAGGTGCATTCGCAGCCCCTGACACCCACTACTTTAGAGTCGCAGGCCGCTGCCGACTCACACGTGGAGTCGGCCATGCCACTGGAAACCCAAGGTATTGGAGCCTTGGATATTATTCCCTCAGATGGGTCTGGAGCCGCTGAGCAGGCACTGGCATCTGAGGGTGTATTCAGACCTAAACATCTTTACATTAAACCTACTTCAGCTTCAAAGGCAAAGACTAAAGCACCTTCTAAAGCAAAGAAACAAACTCAAGACCCACGTGGTCAGGCCTCTATGCCCAAAAAACAGATGCTCAAAATGGCCGAAGACTTGATTACCTTGATCAGGGGTTTCCATCCCCCTCCTGATAAGAGGCCTAGGCAAGAGACTGACTATGAATCTTCAGAAGAGGGATCAG
Source organism: Protopterus annectens (assembly GCF_019279795.1). NCBI lineage: Eukaryota > Metazoa > Chordata > Ceratodontiformes > Protopteridae > Protopterus > Protopterus annectens. The sequence continues at coordinate 416,627,542 of NC_056747.1, read as the reverse complement.
AAGAAATAGAAACCTGATCTGATCAGGAATATTCTTTTCCCCCCTGTGAGGATTCTGATGCTGAAGAATCTATACCTTCAGCTTCTCCTCCAGATGACTATTCTTTTGGGGAAACCTTGCATAACATGAGGGAGCATTTCCACTGGGAGATCCAAGATTTTTCAGAATCTAAAAAGAGGCTCAGAGATTTTTTTTTACTTCCTCAACCCAGGCCTCTAGCCATTCCACCTGTGTTAGACATTGTAGATGATGTGTTTTCGGAGTCTAGTCTTACCCCTGACTCCTTACCTCCAGCTCCTTTTAGGCCTGATAGATATTACAAGGTTTCTGACTCTCATAAATTCCTTTTTAAAAACCCTGCTGCAGACCCAGAGACTATTTCTCAGGCTCCCAAAGGAGTTAAGGCTTCCGCTGCAAAAAACACTGCCCCCTCTGACAGAGGTTCTAGGGCACTGGATAGATGGGGAAAAAAGGTTTACACATCTGCTACCTTGGCTGTAAGGGCCTTAAACTGTCAGTTTCATATGCTCAAATATCGGCAACATGTCATGGCATTGCTTAAACAGAAAATGTCATTCAACTCTGAATGTGCAGACAACAAGGAAATGCAGGATTTATTGCAAGTAGCTGAACATGTTGGAAAGCATACTTTGCAATGTGGTTTTGATTCTTTGGAGGCCTCCTGCAGGGCCGCAGTTATGGGTTCTGTAATTAGGAGGCATGCTTGGTTAAAGGAACAAAATCTGACTGATCATGTGGAAGTTAAATTATTAGATACACCTTTACAGCATGATACTTTGGTGTTAAGACAGAAGAGGTGTTAAAGAAAATGGAGGACAAAGCTAAATCAATGCAAACTGTCAAATATTTTTTACAAGTACAGCCACCTAGCTTTAGTAGACACTGGCCTACAAAGAATTGGTCCTTTCCTGTGTCAGACAGACCTCAAAGGGGCAGATCCAGATGCCCTAGAGGCAGATCCCAGGCACAAGGTTCATACAGGTCAAAGCAATGGGGTGCTTCTACCTCCAAGGTTGGAGAAGACAAATCACAACCTTACAGGAAACAGTCCCGATGACTTTCCCTTGCCTGCACGAAGCACTTATCTCCTGGCAGCACCCTTAGGGGGAAAATTAGCACTTTTTTCTCAAAATTGGCACATTATAACCCAGGGCAAGTGGGTTCTAAGCATAGTGTCACAAGGCTACAAGTTCCATTTCCATACCCTGCCAAAGGCAAATGGATGGCCAGATCTGCCAAAAAATCAATGAGCAGAGGCACAAAAACAAGTCACATCCCTCATGGACATGGGGGCCATTCAACCAGTACCAGAGCAAGAGCGGGGGCAAAGATTTTACTCAAGACTGTTCCTGGTATCCAAAAGGACAAGGCCTGGAGACCAATACTGGACCTATATATTCTGAACACATTCCTGGATATACCAAAATTCAAAATGTTAACTTTACAGCAGCTTCTGTCCATGCTGGGCAAGAATGCTTGGCTTGTGACTTTAGACTTAAAAGAGGCATACCTGCATGTCCCAATCAGACAGTCATGCAGGAGATACCTCAGATTCAAGGCTGGCTCAATGCACTACCAATTCTCTGTACTGCCCTTTGGCTTATCTACTGCACCCAGTGTCTTTGCAAAGTGCCTGGCACCAGTAATTGCATTCTGCAGACAGAGGAATACAAATATATCCTTATTTGGACGACTGCCTAATTCAAGCAGAAAACAAGGACATTCTTCTACAGCATCTGGCGTTTGTGAAAAGACTTCTAACATGCCTAGGGTACACAGTCAACAAAAAGAAATCAAAACTAGTACCCTCTCAAGAGATAATATTCCTGGGTGCAAGCTTAAATTCAACTGCCCAGATGGCTTATCTCAACGCCAGACAAACAAAGGCAACTGACTAGCTATTTCAAGATGTTGGCAACAGAGGCCCAGTTATCTGCAAGAAAAATTCTGCAGGCTTTGGGCTTCATGGCATCCTGCATTCTACTAATTCCATATGCAAGACTGCATATGAGGAAACTTCAATGGTACCTAAAAAGTGTTTGGACTCAACATTGCCACAGCCTGGAGGCAATAATTACTCTTATTCCCTGCTTACAACAGGAGTTTCAATGGTGGTCGAGGGCTTGTCACCAGAACAAGGGACAGCCATTCAAATTACCCCCAGCCAGGCAGACACTAACAACGGATGCATCAGATTGTATGCCTGGGGGGCCCACATGGCAGGAAGATGCATTCAGGGCACATGGCCCTCAAACCAAATGCATCTACATATCAATCAAAAAGAGATGCTAGCTGTTCAAAATGCCCTGACAGCCTTCAAGGACCTACTTCATCCGGGACAACTACTGATAAAGACAGACAATACCACGGTCATGTGGTATATAAACAAGCAGGGGGGCACACATTCTTTCCCCCTTTGCAGACTAGCAATGACTTTGTGGGACACAGCATTGACTTACCAAGTACATCTGCAGGCACAATTCCTGCCAGAAAAAGAAAATACTCTGGCAGACAAGCTAAGCAGAAACCTCATGGATCCCCACAAGTGGCACCTGGATCCACAAGTCTTCAGCATGATGATAAGGAAATGGGGATGCCCGGACATAGATCTATTTGCCTCCCCTCACAACTACCAACTAAAAAGATTCTGCACAAGGTCTTATCATAGACAAGCATGGAAAATGGATGCCCTATCAGTATATGCCTTTCCTCCACTGCCACTCCTCCCCAAGGTACTCCAAAAGGTCAGACAGAAGAAGCCAAATATGATACTGATTGCCCCAGACTGGCACCGCCAGTACTGGTATCCAGTCCTAAGGAATTTGTCTCAATGCCCAGCTTGGACCTTACCTCAAATACCCCATCTGCTGTCCCAGCAAAACAATCAGATCCTGCACAACTAACTCTGGACTTTAAACCTGGCAGCATGGCAGATAATGTAATCATACAAAACACACCTCTCAGTAAAGCTGTGATGGATGTCATGCTGGAAGCCAGAAGGCCCAGTACTAGAAAATCTTATGATGGAAAATGGAAGAGATTCTGTGCTTGGAACCAGGCACAAGGAACTGATACAGCTGTACCAAATATTCTTCAGATTTTGCAATACTTAACTGAGATGCTGGACAAAGGCCTATCTTTTTCATCAATTAAAATTCATGCCTCTGCCATTTCGGCTCATTACAATACAGAGCCACCAATCTTTTCTCATCCTTTATTAAAGCAATACCTCAGAGGAGCCAAAAATTTAAGATCACCAATATCTGCATGGGACCTCAACTATGTCTTGGAAAAACTCACCCTGCCTCCTTTTGAGCCAGCTGCTACTGCTGATATAAAGTTTTTATCTTGGAAAACAGCTCTGCTCCTAGCAATAACTTCTGCAAGATGAGTTTCAGAGCTACAGACACTCATGGCTGTGGAACCTTTTATCATGTTTTATCCAGACAGGTTTTCTCTGAGGACAAACCCGACATTTATGCCTAAAGTGGTGTCCAGTGTGGCTCTTAACCAAACCATTCATCTGGCAACTTTTTATCCAAATCCACAGAACAAGAGGGAGAGAATTCTGCATTCCTTGGACGTACACAGATCGCTTAGATTCTACTTGGACAGAAATCAAAGCTTTCAGGAACACAGAGCAATTACTAGTGGCATATGCTGCAGGATCACAAGGAAAGGCTATCTCAAAGCAGACTATTTCAAAGTGGATAGGCCACTGCATTCATTTCTATTTTCAACATGGCAAGTCAGTGCCTAAGGACATTAGGCCACATTCAACCAGAGCTGCAGCCACTTCAGCAGCCTTTCTCAGGGGAGTACCAACCAAAGGCATTTTAGAGGCTGCTACTTGCAGTTCAGTGCACACCTTTACAAAGTACTATCATCTGCCACTCTACTCTAAATACAGGGCAGGCTTTGCCACTGCATTTCTGCAGGGCCTTATAGCCGCTAATACTGTTTAGCTCCAGCCTTCCAACCATAGCTTTGGGACTCTACCCAAATGTAGTGACTGCAACAGTGAAACACGAAGAACATAGTACAGTTGTGTACACTTACCATAAATGTAGATGTTCGAGTGTATTCACTGTTGCAGTCCAGGTTACCCACCCGCCATCCCCCTTTTTTCTGCTGGAACTTATCTTTCCTTTTATATTGGTGCATGTAGTTTTATTTATATATATATATATATATATATATATATATATATATATATATATATATATATAAATTCTGGCTACCCTTTTAGGGGGGCACCTGACATCTGGGGCAAGAAAAACTGAAGAAAATGGCATTGGCTCCTTCTTTTATACCCCTGATGACCTGACATCAGGGAAGGGGTGACAGCAGCCGATGCAGGACCCAAGACTTTGGAATTCAGGCCGACTGAGGGCAACCTGCCAGCAGGATTACCCACATGTAATGACTGCAACAGTGAATACACTCGAACATCTACATTTATGGTAAGTGTACATAACTGTACTTTCCTTCTAGACCTTACCCTAAAGGTCAGAAGAGCGGTAAAATGTGGTTCAAGAAATCAGAGACCTTTCCAGGATACACAGGGTGATTCCTCTTTCAGAGGCAGGGGAGGAGGAAATAATGGTAGATGTCACCCTAGAGGCGGGAGGCCCACAAAATCAGGGAGGTCATGATTCTTTTCATGACCATCCCTATCAGCGTTCCTGATGTGGAACCTGACTCTGCGTCTCTGGAGCCAGTCTGGGGTCGCCTGTCCTTGTACCCAGAAGCCTGGCTAAATCTCACTCGAGACAAGTAGGTACAAGACATTATCACCAGAGGTTACTCTATACCCTTTTCCCTTCCACCACGCCCTCCCAAAAGGATCCCAGATGTACCACCCAATCACAGGGATCAAGCGGCTATAGAGATAAAAAAGCTGCTATTAAAAAGAGTCATCCAAAAGGTCCCAGCAGACCCGACAGGATTCGGAACATACTCCAGGTTCTTTTTAGTTCCAAAAAGAAGAGGAGACTGGAGAACTATACTAGACCTCAGTAGGTTAAACGAGTATGTAAAGAAGTCCAAATTCCGAATGGTTACTCTACAATCCATACTCCCTCTGTTAGTGAAAGGCAGTTGGATGTGCTCAATAGATCTCCAGGATGCCTACTACCACATAATGATGGACAAAGCATCAAGTAGCTACCTACGCTTCTGGCTGGGAGCCAGTCATTACCAGTTTCGGTCGCTGCCCTTTGGTCTCACCACAGCCCCCCCCCCCCGGGTGTTCAAGTGCATGGCAGTAGTCACAGCTCATTTGAGGCATCAGGGAATCCAAGACTTTCCATACCTGGACAATTGGCTCCTGACCGCCACCACCAGGCATCATCTAGTTCATTTGAGAGATTCCACAACCAAGCTCTGTTCCCAGTTGGGAATCACTATAAACTGGGAAAATCCTCTACTTTGCCCACTCAATCTATAACATTTATAGGAGCATACATAGACACGGTTGCTATGACAGCCAGACTACCTACAGACAGAATACAGAATCTTGTGCAGCAAATTTACAGGACACTTCCCCTTCGAAGAGTCAAAGAGAAGGTGGTGTTACAGCTTCTTGAAACTATGGTGTCGACCATAACCTTGCTACCTTTAGCAAGACTACATATGAGGATACTCCAATAACTCCTGTCATCCCAGTGGATCTTTCAGCAGTTGCCCCTATATCATCAGATTCTGATCACCGATTCTTGCAAAAAGGATCTACGCTGGTGGATTCAACCAGTTCTTCTTAACACAGGGACTCCCTTTGTACCGCACCAACCCATTGCCACTGTGACCACGGATGCCTCTCAGGGTTGGGGGGGGCATTATCTTGGCAGGACTGTCCAAGGTACATGGCAAGATCAGGAGGCCCATCTGCATATCAATGTCCTAGAGATGAGAGTGGTGCTTCTAGTATTGCATGTTCTTCACGACTTTCTCTCTCTAGGGACGATAGCTATCCAGAATGACAACATGTCAGTGGTTTGGTATCTAAACAAACAAGGGGGGACCAGATCATACCCCTTATGTCGAGAGGCACTGCGAGTTTGGAATTGGGCAATTTCTTCCCAACTCTTTCTCATTGCAACGCACATCCTGGGGACTTCCAACGTGATAGTGGACAAGCTAAGCAGGGCAATATTGTTACCTCATGGATGGTCCTTGAACCAGAAAGTAGCCCGTCTGATCTTCCACAAGTGGGGACAACCTTGCTGCAATCTCTTTGCCAGCCCCATCAACACCAAATGCAGCACCTTTTTCTCCCTCATCCCCCCACCAGGAGAGTCTCCAAGAGATGCACTCATCTACGATTGGCCCCCGGAACTCCTTTGTTTTTCCTCCTTTTCCACACATTCCCAAGGTCATACAGAAAGCAGTGTTGTTGGGAAGCAAGATGATCCTCATCACTCCTTACTGGCCTCATCAGATTTGGTTCCCTTTCCTCGGGCCTCACCTGTTAGACTATCCATAGACTCTGGACCCAGTGCCAGACCTCCTGACACACGTCAGGTTCTCTTCACCGCAGTTTCCACACTCTCAAACTGACAGCATGGCTGCTCCAGTTCCGTCACTAGTCAGGCTTCCTGATCTGTCTCCAGCTGTAACCCATATTGTTACCTCTTCTCACAAGCCTTTGACTAGAAAATTGTATCATAGTAAATGGAAGAGAGTTTCTATATGGGCATACAACAGAGAAGTTGATCCATTTACAGCTTCCATTACTATTGTTCTAGAGTTCCTTTCAGAACTCTTTCACCAGGGTTAAGCGGCTGCTGCACTCAAGAGTTCAGCTAGCAACAATATCTAATTTTCATGAGGGGATTAATGATTCCAGTCTTATGTCTCAAACTGTGCAAATCTTTTCTTAGGGGTTTCATGATAAGACCTCCTGTGCAAGACCCCATTCCTCCTTGGAATCTGAATCTAATCCTGTCTAGACTTTCTTTGCCACCTTTTGAACCAGCCCATAGTTGTCAGTTGAAATTCCTATCTTTGAAGACTCTTTTTTTTCTGGTAGCAATAACCTCAGCCAGACGAGTTTCTGAACTACAAGCCCTATCAGTTAAATCTCCATGTTTAATTTTTCACAAAGACAGGGTTTCTCTCCGGACCAATCCTTCCTTTATTCCTAAAGTCTGTTCTCAATTTCACTTAATCCAAACAATTGAATTGCCAGTGTTCTTCCCTAATCACACCAATAAAGCAGAGTATACATTCCACCAATTGGATGTACATAGGCAACTGCGTTTCTATATCCACAGGACCAAAGGATTTAGAAAATCAGAACAGCTGTTTGTTTCTTTTGCTGAGGGGAGAATGGGCTTGCCAGTTTCCAAGGTCACACTTTCGAACTGGATCTCTAGTTGTATTTCCTTTATTTACACTTCTCAGGGAAAGGAGTTACCCTTTAAAGTCAAAGCACATTCTACCAGGTCATTTTCTACTTCTGCTGCTTTCCAAGCCAGGACACCTATTGATAATATATGTGCAGCAGCAACATGGGCTACCCCTCATACCTTCATTTCCCATTATAAATTGGATTTAACTTCCAGGGGTAGAGCCTCATTTGGTTTCACGGTACTCTGGAGTATTTTCCAGTGAGGCACCCATTCAAGATGCCAGGGACACTGTCCCACATGTAATAATGGAGGCGAGATAGGACTATATAACATGAAGTTATGTACTCACCATAACGTTCCATGTATGTAGTCCATCTCACCGAACATTATTACGAACCCACCCAAGAGTCCCCTTCCTGGAGGATCTGGATTTTTCTTTTTCTACAGTGGTTTATACCATAAGGGCGCCTTTATTACAGTTTATTCTTCCGGACCTTTGTCCTTTTTCCTGTCTTATTCTGGTAGACTAGTAGCAAACAAGATCTGGGGAATGTGCGCATGCACCATGGGATACCTCCTAGCCACGAGCCAATCGGAAATTTTCAGGCTTTCTAAGTGGCGAGTCGGAGCTGATGATCGGCTCCGAACTCACACGTAATAATATTCAGTGAGATGGACTACATACATGGAACATTATGGTGATTACATAACTTCTTTTTTGTTCATTAAGGTTCAGGTGCCAGTATAACTCTCTCTTTCAAGTAACAGTTGCCAAAGGCATCAGGATCTACTTAAAATGTTTGATAGACATAGGATAGAATACATGGAACTTGCTCATCAAGTACAATGCTAAATGTATTGACAAGTTCACAATGGAAGTTTTTATCTCTGGATAACATCAATCAAAACTTGCATTTTTACCAATACAGGTTTGACTATGCCAGAATTTTCTCCAGTATAGATAAACAAATTCAGATAAAAGAAAAAAATCAACAAACTGGAAAGGGACATGACGGATTACTTCCACCATTGAGCCTACCCTCTACCTCCAATCTCTCAGTCTTGGGGGAACAAATTCAACCAGCAGGGTACTGGGATACCCAAATTAATTTCTCAAACCTGAGGATAGAACCACTGGCGCATTACTATGGATGGAACTGAACTACCACTCCCTGCCTGTAATAACAGTTTATCTACTATTATGGCGTCAGACAGACTGAAAATGAGGAACACCAATGACAAATGGGAAAACTGTCCTTCTCAATCATTACTACAGAGGGAACAGCCTTGGTGGAAGAATCGCCGGAAGGGCAACCACAGATGAAACCAATAACTGGTACTATTTCAAAAAAATTGTCTTGTGTATTAATGGATTTGAAACTTTACAAGAAAACCAAACTTTATTATACTTTTTGCTAACGATTCTGAAGCTTTGGGTTCTTTAATGGCATCCAGTACATAAAACCCACGCATCCACCCAACTTTGATGGTTTTTTTTTCAGTGTGTCAGTGGATTATACTTGCAGAATGCTCCAAGTAAGAAATGTGTAATAAAAGAAAATATAAACAAATGGGACAAGGAACTTCTTAATGAATTAAAGGACAATAACTTCAGAGTTATGACACCTGATAAGGGGCTTAAGTTTATTATGGAAAAAATGTGATTACACTAACAGAATGTTAAATATGTTAGAAAATGGATGTCCTATGGAGGTGGTATTGAATAAAGTGACAACTGCATACCACAGAATTAGGAATGTTTTGAATGATATGTTTATTCAGGATCAAGTAAGTTTAGATGAGTTCCACTATGATGAAGGAACGACACCCACTATTCCTGTCATTTTTGGTGTACCCAAAATTCATAAGAGCACCCACAATCCACCAATGAGACCGACAGTGGATGCTAGAGGCTCCATTAACCACCCCTACACCAGATTCCTAGACTAAAAACTAAAACCATTGCAAAGGCAAGAAAAATACATTTACAAGGATTCATGGGAATTCTTTGGGAAAATCAGCGAGTTGAACCTCAATAGAGACTGCACCTTTTTGACATTAGATGTCAAAGACCTTTATACTATGATTCCACATGATATCGTTTAGCTTGGTTTATTTAAAAAAGGAGTCACACAGGATGAGATCAAGGTTTTGAAACTTTACTTGACATTGTTTTGAAAAATAACTTTTTACTGTTCAACTGTAAAAACTACTTACAGCACACGGGTGGCGATCGGGTCAGCATGTGGGGGCCTCTTTGCCAATATCAATCATAATGATACAGTAGGAGAAAATATTTAATATATACTGAACTTTTTTAAATGTGCATTATACACCCAGTACCTGGATGGCATTTTATTTTTGGGACAACAGGGACGAAACAGACAAAGAGAAGATAGTGAGGTTCATGTAATTCATTAATAATACCACCAAAATTTTAAAATTTGCATGCAAATATAATTTTAATATTGCATATTTAGATATTTGTCTTATGAAGGATATGACAGTAGGGAAATATATTTCCACCTACCCAGTTCGGCTTTGTTAAGGGCAGATCCTGCCTCTTAAACCTGGTGGATTTCTTTGAAACAGTCACCAAGGCCATTGACGAGGGGAAGGTGGTCCACACAGCCTACCTGGACCTCGCAAAAGCCTTCGATCCAATACCCCACTCGGGCATTATAGATAAGCTCACCAGCTTAAATATAAACCCCTATGTCACTAGATGGGTTGCAAACTGGCTCAAGGACAGAATCCACATTGTTAGAATTGCTGGAGCCATGTCAGACTCCAAACCAGTTACAAGTGGCGTCCCACAAGGCTCAGTCCTGGGACCTCTCTTGTTAGATATATATTTCTCGGAGGTACAGGCCAACACGGAAGGACTGTGGCTGACCAAGTTCGCAGATGACTGCACACTGGGCGCCATAATCGACTCTCCAGCTGACACAAGTATCCTCCAAAAGGGCCTCATAGAAACAGACAACTGGTGCCAGAGCCTCAAGCTAAACGCCAAAAAGTGTATAGTCACCCCCTTTGGCAAAACAAAGTGCCCACAAATTACCACATAGGTGGTAATCCATTAAGTACAGAAGAAGTAATTGGGGACCCAAGTTGATAGCAATCTCTCATTTGACAACCACGTGGCCAAAGTGGTTAGAAAAACATTTTATATAGCCCACCTAATCATGAAGGGATTCACATCTAGATCAGGGGAGGTCATCGTGCCTCTTTACTCATCCCTCATCAGGCCCATAATTGAGTACAATGCCCCTTTTGGGATGTACCTTACCAGACACCTGCAGCAACTGGAAAGACTCCAAAAGTACCTCACCAAGAGGATCAAAGGGCTCAAACAGATGCCATATGCTGCCCGGTTAAAGAAACTCCAGCTCTACTCAGTGGCATACCGCCTGCTCAGAGGCGATCTGTGCCTGACATATAAAGCCATGTCCAACCCGGAATTAATGGACATACTGCACCTCAGAAAATCCAAATCCCATCGAGCTACGCGCTCAAGAGACTTGAACCTCAGCACTGAAATAAATAGGACATGCTGGAGGGACAGATTCATAACCCAGAGGCTCCCTTCACTCTGGAATAAAATCCCAGTCCAGGTTAGGCAGAGTCCCTCAATGACTCTCTTCAAGAGGAGTCTTGATGAGTGGATGGGAGATCATAGGTTTACCCCGAGTATCACTTCTGTGACACTGTTGGACAGAGGCACAGTATACTAACCTCGAAAAAGGGCATAACAAAATTAATTTAAAATGGGTGGCGAAAGCCAAACACACACTGGCTAGGCTTATAAATGCCCTAGGGCAGATAGCCTAGTATGAACCTATGAATATATAGAAAGCCAACACATTCTAATGCCTATCTCCATTACACTAGTTTCTACCCTCAGACACGAAAGCGAGCAGTAGTAAAAGGACAATTCATCCAAGCTGCCCATATGACTTCCTAGATGAGTGTGTGAACATTAAAAACATGTTCCTGGCTAGAGAATACCCAAATGGGTTTATTGATAAATTGATGTATGAAGTTATAAATAAAAGACAAAGCAATTTCTATAGACCCATACTGGACACCGAGAACAGACCAACCATTAATACCACAAGCACAGTAATAGACTCCATGAAACTGAAATGGTAGTCAAAGTACTCAGTAGTAATAACATTCATTGTTTATTTCACTCTACACACACATTCAGGAAGTCATTATCACCACTTTTAACACAGATAGTACTCCGATTAAGGACATCATAGAAAAAAAATGATCCGTTTTGGGAGATAAGTCCTTATGTGAAAAAAAAAATAGGTACAAGGCCACACATTTTTTTTTTTAAGTTAAGTCCTTTTCTATAAACATAGTGAACAAATGTGGCAGATGTTCTTGTAGACACATTTTGGTGTGTGTGACACTTAAAGGACAACACGTTTTACAGTTATATGCCCCACTAAAGGTGGTGTATGCTGCCTTATCCCAGGAGTGTCCTTGTTACTACATTAGGAAGACAGAACGTGGATTCAGGGGTCATATATATGATGAGCAATATGATATCAGAAATAGCAATGACAGAAATGCAAAACATTTTAAGGAACATCTCAGTTGTAGTTATAAATTCATGGTAATAGAACAAGCAGAGAAAAAAATACGGGGAGGCCCTTTGCATTTGTTATGTGAAAAGAGAGTTATACTGGCAGCTAAACTTGAATGCCAGTACATGGCCAGGCCTTAATGAACAAACATCCATCAATTATTAAAGTTAAAAGCTTTAGCGAGGTAGCTATAAAATTACAAGAAATATTTGTAGTATGGTATGCACTTTTTTTGTACAATATCTTGAAAAAAAAAATGAATTTTACCAATAATTGCATACAAACAATATAATTCTTTTAAATGCATCATAATTCGTAAAAGAAATACACTCACTGCGATAAGCTGCTGGAAATAAAAAATGTGTAAACAGCAAAAAGTAGCAGAATAAAACAGTGCCAGGTGTTATAAAAAAACATTTATTCGCTCATAAAATTAAAAAGGTAAGTACTTTCACATCTGCTTCATCAGACCTTTTACAGAAAATGAATGAACTAGCATGCTTATATATGCAAACATCAATCAAAGTGAGGCAAACCGGTTGAACCAATCACTTGAGGCATTATATTAAACCAAGCATAAATATAGCATATGCATAATAAAATAATTGTATAGGAAATAAAATCACTCACATTCCCGAAAAAATGTCAGTACACCTTCAGTACTGATCCAACATTGATCTGTTCGAAGCAAGTACTATAAAAAGTGATATAAAATAGTGCAACAATATACATATAAAATAAATAAAATATATAATAGCATTGTATATATTTTAATAACATTCAGCAGTTATCACTTTCTAAGGCTTTATACCTTTAGAATAGGTCTTAATGGGACTTTTTCATTAAGACCACTGCCCTGATCTGCTCTTAACCTAATCATCCAGTTGACCTCCCTCATTCCAGTAAAGTTTCTAATATCACCACCTTGGACACTGGGGTTTATCATATCAATCACCATGAACTTAAAGGAGTGTCTTGCATCAGTGGTCATAACATGTTTGGACAAGGCATTGTTGGCAGAAGCACAATGGATACTGTATAAATACTCCCTAATCCTGTCTTGGTGCATGGAAAAAAAAGATAACTGAAGTCCAGGAAAATCCAGCACTCAACCCATCATGTGATTTAATATCACAATTCTTTAATGAAGAATAGTGTACTAGCGTAGTTTACATGTATGTGACAAAGATCAAATAATATCAGTCATAACCATCAAAAATACATTTTTAAAATCCCACAATCATATCTCACAGAAGTAATATGTTAGTGTTATTCAAAGCTAATCAGGTGTCTTACAAAACAAAGACTGAAACCATTAGTAGAACAGTGTATTGCGTACTCAGATGGTAGAAAAGACATTTTTATTCCTCAGATGCCTTTAAGAGGAGTTTTTTTTGATTCAATACCACCATCTAGTGACAGTAAAAGAACTTTTTAACAGAACTGAATTTAAATCAATGTGTAGTACTTCAGTTAGGATTATCAGAAATATATTTAGATTTAAATACTGCCCTATTGGAAGGCATGTGTTAGAGAAAAAATATGCATACAAAAGTATAGATTCAGAAATAATCCAAAGATGAAATCCACAAATTCCCAGTCTAAATAGGAAGCTCTGTTCAAACCAATTACTCTATATAAAGCCAATCTACTATTCAGCTAATTTACTAATACTACTGCACAGAAATAGCAAGATTTCAGGCTACCTTTAGTGAGCTAGTGAGGCTGACTTTCCCACTTAGCATCTAAAATGGATTTGTGCAATTTTTATTAGATACTTTTTACATAAAGGTTCACTTATTGCAAGCAATTGTTATAGCATTCGACAAGTTGCTAAAAAGTCTAAGCACTATTGGATGCAGTCATTGTATCATCTAACATTAGCAAGAAAATAACTTAGCACTTAAAATAAATACCTCAAAGAATCTATATAGCCCAAGTGGGTGCCATAATTAAAGAAAAAGGGTGTAAGAAAATAAAAGGACACATCATTTGTGTCTCACAGAAGACAAGGAAATATTTCACAGTAAATTAAATAACTGCTTCCCAAAACACTGTAAAAGTGTGACTACATTCAAGAAAGTCTCCAACATGAATAAAAGCTATCCTTACAAATAAAGGCCATAGCCTGTGGTAAGTAAGATCCTTTATTACTATTAAAATTTGTCTGGCATATTTTTCATCTTCTCTCCTTGATGTCTTTCATGAAGTAGTTCAAGAACTGTGAAAGGCAGGACGTTACAATTGAGAATCAATAACATACATACAGAACTTGCTTATAATTTGTTATATAGCAGTGTGTGTGTATATATATATATATATATATATATATATATATATACACACACACCTCATGCATGTAGAGCTGCGATTTAATTGCAGCTGTTGTTTCTGTTTATCTGCTTCATTTTGAAGTTCTGACAGGAACGTGCTGCATATTTTCACTTTTGTTTATCTATGTTGTTGACTACTGATTTAATACTGCTGCAAGCATTTTTATCATTAAATCACAATTTTCCAGAAAATAATTTGACTGTTTTGTACAGAGTTTTCTTTTCTGACATGAAAATCTGTAAGTAAATGTTTATTTATGCCATTTTAAAGGTTTCCTATTCGATTTAATGGATATATTTGATTTTTGGCACTACTTGGACAAGTGAATTTTACTCTCTGCTCTAACTGCATGTTGTGCAGTTGTTTACTTCATTGTGCAAGTTACAGAACAAGGCTTAGCACATTTTAAACTGTTTCTTATATGTTTTATGCTATTTAGCCCTATTTGTTGTATGGTTACATAGTTTATCTATTCTCATATTGCTGACTTTGGTCATCCCTTAATAGTGTCAGTGTATTATGGCTGGTGTTTTTCGCTCTGACTAGATGGATCCTGATATGGCTGTCCCTCCATCAAATCTAGTTGCACCTAAAAAACAAACCAACAAAAATCCTCAGCCTACCGTTAGTGAATCAAATCTGTTTTGTTAAGCCAGACTTCAGGCCACTTAACCTTTTTTCCTGTCATCCTGTGATGTGAGCCTGTAGCCTTCTGTGGTATGGGGGTTAGACACATTTTCTGGGTCTGTTCCAGTACCTGGTTAAGGTATAGGACAGCCAAACCCTTTAGCTGCTGGAGAGGTCTGGGGTAAGAGACCTCTTGTCAGACATAATACTGTGTCCTCATATATTTTGTCCACTAGTGTAGTTCATAGTAAAAAGAAACTCACCACTCTGCAGACAATCAGGTTATTACCGTATATAGGGCTGATGTGATTTCCCTAGTTAAAAGCATTTTACAGTATGCTAATCTGAGACAATGCTCCTATTCATAATGACTGTACAGAATGACTATGGGGATACCTTCTCTAGAAGAACAGTCTATGGCCATAGATGGGGCTCAGATGCAGATAGTAGTAAACACTCTACCCATTCTAATTCTTTGGAAGGTGATTAGGTACAAAAACCCAAGCAGGTGTTCATCTTTCCACATATGCTAGCTTGATTTAGAGATGTGTTTGACTGGAAGCAATCTGCACCTATGCCAGAGATTTGGCATAGTTTACGATCTCATTGAGGATGAAATTCCACATGTTTTGGCTGTTCCTCCTTTGTTAGTGTAGTTTGAAGATGCCTATAAAACTGCATGTAAAGCCCCTTTTGCTAGTGGACCAGTTTATAAGAAGGCTATGAGGAAATAACAAGGTGTACTCTGATCTTGCAGCTGTCTCTCTGCATTTAACTGTCCCAGCTCATGTTTCTGCATATGTCCACTCTAACAATTTATTTATTTATTTGCAATGTTATTACTGGGGAAGCCCACTGGGCTGAATTGACCCATTTTCAGCGGAGACCCAGGGAGAAAAGCTCCAAGATGCATTATACAATTTAGATACAAATGATAATTAATATTAAAGATCTTATGTAGAATAGTTACTCATAAATGCATTCAGTACCATGCATAGTTAAATTCATTAAGCTTGAAGGTAGGGATCACACAGTTTCATTTGAGGAAAACAGATATGGGTTAGGTGTGAAAACAGTTTACATACAAACGTTTTAAGAAAATGTAAATACGCTTTACATACACACATCAACAGTAGAATGCTATTTACAATATTGGGCTGTGTGAGGGTAGCTGTAGGAGGTGAGAGCTTAGAGAGAAGCTATAGAAATTGTTGAGAGCTTAGATAGGCTCATAGGAAGATAACTATGAGAGTTGTAGAGCTTGGGGGCCAGAGCAAGAACCCCCTTGGATTAGGTTGGGTGAAGGCAGTTACATGCCTTCTGAACAAGGAACAAGAAGGCCTTGGCTTCTTCTAACCCTTAACCCTCAGATAAAATTGGCAAATGGTTAGAATATCTGTGAAAAAAATTAGCGCAGTCGAATAATATTTAGAATTTTAAATTATTAGGGAGAGCAGAGGCCAGGGGAGTTCAAGTGTAAGGCTAATGAGTCATTTGGATCTACCAAGTACATAAATGTCAAAGAAATGTTAGCAGTGATTAAGGCTTTAAAAATTCTTAAGGTCTTCAAGTCCCTTTTTAGTGGTTGTGACAAAATGAAATGCTGCCAGCCAGTACGGAGCTTCAAGAATGTAACCACAGCATACCCTACTGGAACATAAAAGATAAACTTACAAAATGTCAAGAAAATAAGTTCAAATTAAGTACTTTACAATTATGTTATAAAAGTTAGTTTCAATGCAGCAAGGTGAAATTAACTGCTTTACAATTGTGTTATAAAAGTTTGTTTCAATGCAGCAAGGAGACAAGATGTCTAGAACTAGGGTGCCTTCTGCATTTTATTGTTTTACAACCGAACACTAGAAACTCAGAAAACAATAAAAAAATTGCTCAGAGATGGACAAAGGAGGTGAACACAATCCTTAGCGCTTTCATTCAATTTATTTTGATTTGAACTTCATCAGTAAACAAAAACCTCTCACTCTAATGACAATATATTAGAGTCAACACATCACATGACATAAATCTTTCAATTAAGACAAATTAACTTAAAGCAATAATAATGCAAATAATGAACAATAGACAATAACTGTTGTGAAAAATGCATATAAAATACTGTAAAAATACCATGAAAAATAGTATAAAAAGTACTATAAAAATGTATTGAATCCAAAGGTTTTATATAAAACCATTTACTGTCATCTTAGTGCTAAAAAGCATTTGATATTAATATTTTCATTTAAACCTGGTACCCTGTCTGCTACCAGGTTAATTTGCCATAAGGATTCTTTACATTCCAATAAAATCTTATATAAAACATTTGGATTCAATACAGATTTTTGTTTTCTGATGAAGTTCAAATCAAATAAATTGAACGAAAGCACTAGAGGTGAAGCTAGAGTGTTTTTGACTGGCGTGAGCTGTAGTAATGGCCTAGTTGGTTCCAATATTGGAACAGGACCCATCTGTCAAGAATAAATGAAGATAGATAACACAGATGAAATGTTATGGTAGGTACATAACGTCTTTTTTCATGACAGTGTACAGCCAGTATTAGAGAAAGCAAGAAAACCTGCAACTAGGGAGTATTATGTTTACGGGTGGAAGATGTTTTCTAGATGGGACCTATCCAAGAGTAGAGGACCGTTATGGTGTCTACCCTTTGGTTTTGAAATATTTGTGTGAGCTACTCAAAGATGGCTTATCTTATACATCTATCAAAGGGCATCTTGTGGCTTTCTCAGCTTATCTGCCCATGGTTTTCCCCTTTCATCTCTTTTTGTGGTCATCTACTTTAGGAATGGAATGTTTCACTTGAGACCCTCTTGATAGCAAATTCCTCCTCCTCCTTGGGATCTTAACTTTGTTCTTGAAAAACTGTCATCTCTTTTTGAACCTGCATTTCAGTTGATTTAACGTTCATCACTTGGAAAACTGTTTTGCCTTTTGCTGAGACATCTGAAAGGCAAACATCTGAGGTGTAAGCTCTCATGGTGGGCCAGCCTTATCTGATTTTCCACAAGGAAAGTGTCGTTTTACTCACTAATCCATCTTTTATGTCAAAAGTTGTTTCTGAATTTATACTGAATCAAGCCATCAAGCTCCCAATTTTCTTTCTAGAACCTAAAAACAAGGTAAAGAAGAATCTGCATAGCTTGGATGTGCACAGGCAGCTCAGGAACTACCTTGACGCATGACTAAACCCTTCAGAAAGCTGAACAACTGTTTATTTCCTATTCTGGGGCTAAGAAGGGTCAACCTCTCTCTAAGCAAAGAGTTGCTTGTTGGTTGTTCTCTGCTATTGTTTTTTTTTTTCATTACTACCACCATTGTAAATCTGTTTGCAGGCAAGGTTAAGGCACATTCCACCAGAGCCTTATCTTCTTCAGTGGCACTTTGGAAAGCAGTGGATTCTAGAAACATTCTAGAGGCAGCAACCTGGATCTCTATTCTTAGCATTATAAAGCACTGCAGATTGTGTTCTTTCTGAAATTACAGAGCAGGCTTCATAAGGACCATTCTCCTGGGGCTCCTGGATCCTAAGCTTTACGAACCTACCCATATGCCACTGAGGTAGTCTAAATGCAGAACATAGTACATTTGAATAAGGGGCGGCCACAGTGATGCAGCGGTTAGCATTGCCGCCTCATAGCAAGAGGTTCTCCGGTTCGATTCTCTGCAGGGGTGCCTTCTGTGCGGAGTCTGCATGTCCTCCTTGTGGTCGCGTGGGTTTCCTCCGAGTGCTTGGTTTCCTACCACATCCCAAAGGCATGCTGTAGGTGGATTGGACACTCTAAAATGGCCCTAGGCATGAGTGCATGTGTGTGCCTTCCGTGGAAGGTTGGGCGCCGGGCTGGCAACTCAACACCGTAAAATTCCACTGCCAATCATGAGCGGACAGGTGATCTGCTGTGGCGACCCCTAACCGGGAAAAGCCGAAAAAAAGAAGTACATTTGAATAAGTCCTAGCTATAGCATATAAATATTCAAATTTCACATTGCCTCAAAGGCAGCACTCACCCATCATTCCCCTTATATATATATATATATATATATATACACACATACACACACACACACACACACACACAGATCAATGGTATCCACCCATGTTGTGTAGTTGATTGGCTTTGATTATTTGTATTGGTTATTTTGGCTGTAAATTGGTAGGTTTTAGGCAATTTTTGCTTCTGGTCCTTCTTGGCTTTTCCTGCTTTGCAGTAAAAACTTGCACAACTGACTTATGTGACAGGAGTTAGACTTCACCTAATATGAGGGGCTTAGGTATTCCCCTATCACAGGGAATTGGAGGAGGGAATTCTGAGCTCTAGAAAGCTGCCAGGGTGGGTTTGTGCATGCACAGAATGCATATGCCAGTGAGGTAGTGTGAAATTTGACCATCTACTGTTACAGTTAAGTAGGACTTGTGTAGATGTAATTTCCACATCACAGAGATGACCTTTTCTGTATTTATCAAGTACAAAACAATATCTGCAAATAGTCACATTTTCTTGATTACCATACCAATTATATCACTGAGTCTCAGTCTCTTATTTTTTGGCACTGGCTCCATATATAAAGTAAATGAAGAGGAAGAAGACACCCCTGCCTGATTCTTCATTTCAAGCACTGCTTTTCAGATAGGAACCCTCTCACTTTTTCTTGCCTATTTTCCTTCTTATATTCTCCTAATTAACCCTGTTATTGTAACAGGGAATGCACATGCTTCCATTGCCCTATTCATACAATCTCAGTTTACACTGTTGAATACTTTCTCTTCATCAAGACCCGCTAACAACTGCGGTATTTCCTTATAGTTTGCTTTCCTCTGGATCATTATTCTATTAATACCAAATGTTTGCCTCCAATCCAGAAAACCCAATTGATTCATATTTATCAATTTTAGCAACACCTTTGCTATTTTAGCTGATGAAGTCATAAACCCTTTATAATCATGGTTTAAAATTTAAATGGGTCTATATGAGGTTGGTCTGATCAGTCGTCACCCTCCTTGGCGAATGAAACATCATATGTTTTTTTTCCAAGATGCTGGTGCTTCCCCTCTTTTTAAAGTAGTATTAAACAAAATCTTGCAGATATTTATTTTTTTCCCTCCTAATTCCCAAAGTTCTACAGGAATGCCATTTGTTCCTGGAGATTTTCCTGTAGATCGATTATACACCACCATTTTTTATCTGCTGTCCTAATTATTAGTTGTTGAGCCTCCTCTTTCTCTAATCTTGGCATAATGAAGACTTCATAAATCCTTTCATTTGAGCTCTTTCTTGGTTTCCACATTCATCTGTTATACAAATCTTCATAAAATTTCTGAAATATTTCTAATACCTCTATAGGATCTCTGGTTATTTTTTCCCTATGTTTGGCGACAACCCTTTCCACTTTCTGTTGCCTGAGTTGATGAGCTAAAAGATTTTATGCTCTGGAGTTAGTAAAAGTTAGTTGCTTAACAGATTTTTTTCTAAACGTATGCACATTATCCAAATGCTTCCTTATTTTCTCTTTAGCACTCTACAGTTACTTCTCTTCTTGTTCTGTGATATTCCCTTTATTGTACCATACTTTAACCTTTATCAGGCTCTGTAAATAATTGCTATTACTTCTTAGTGATTTGATCAAAAATTCCTTACCTTTACACTACGCCAGGTAGTGTACAAAGTGCCGAACATCATTTCCACAGCATTATGAAAGGTGTCTGGCAGCTTATTTTGTTGGTGGAAAAGCTTTAACCTTAGTGAGATCATGGTAGTGAAAGCTTGGAGTGTGTCCATGGACTTTAATGGGTGCACCGCCAGATATGCTTGGAGGTGCACCCATTACAGACTGTGGACATGGTACTCTCTCGCATACAGTGATATCAGGATGGACCACGGTAAATTTATTTAGGTCGTAGTTTAATAAAAAGTTTACAAAGCTTTTTATTAAAAAAATAGCCCAAATAAATACTAAATTGCAACAATATAGGTGTGTCTTGGCACTTAACATATTAGATGCTGTGATGTACCAACAGTCATGACCAAATCAGTTTAACCATGTATCTTTGTTTTATCTCTACCTTTTTTATTTTAGCTCACTAATTAGTTGTTATCATATTAGTTCTGCATATAATACAATCAGTACACTTTTATATCCAACTTCCACCACAGCAGCCCAAGGTCACAGCATTATTAATTTATTTAATAATAACATTTGATTATTAGGAAAGTCCAACTGTGTAGAAGCCCAATGGAGGCACAAGGATAAAAGATCCAAATTATTACAAAACATTTTAAGAACAATAATTTTACAATCTTCAAAAAATAAAAGAAAAACATCTACAATTTAAATAATTATAACAAATTAGACATAATATAAAAACATTGGTTAAGAATCGGTACAAGGTATATGACAATCATTTAATATTTTGAGAAATTTTAGACAGTTTGTAGATAAATTAAGTTAGTGTAATACAAATAGGAACTGCAATATGAAATGAGGGAAAAAAATGGCTTATGGTATATTTAGAGAGAAAGTCAGAGAAGAGAGTTAGCAATAGGGAGGTAAGTGAAGAAGGAACAGTAAGGAGGTATAAGGAATGAAAAGGTACTTGTTCACATTTAGGGATATAGGTTATCCTGGTTTTGAGTAAGAACAGCGCCAGATTTTAGTTAGAAAGTCTTTCAGAGTGGTTTCAAAAGATGGGAGGGTGGGTATAGACCTGATAGGTACAGGTAAGGAGTTCCAGTCCTTAACAACCTTGTACAAGTATAAACAATGCCCAGAAGATTTGCTAAGTTTATAGATGGACAGGAGTTTTTGGTCACTGGATAGCAATGACCAACTGGGCACATAGTTGTGTTAAATGTTTTTTAGTGCTAGATGAGCAGATGGATGCTGGATAATTTTATAGGTGGTAAGACGTTTTGTATATGTTAGCTGATGTGGCAGTTCTAACCAATTTAGGGTTTTCAGTGCTATACAGTGATGGGTTCTGAAAGGGGTATGTGCTGCAAATTTATCAACTTTGTTATAGCATTGTTCAAGTTTCAATTTTTATGAAACCTGGAGGTAAGTAAGGATGGGAGTGCCATAAAGAAGAGTGGGGAGGAGATAATTAGTGGTAAAGTGTAGTGTTGCATCAGTTTGAAAGTTTTTGTCTGTGTAAAGCATCCCTTGTTTTTTATAAGTTTTTCTTATGCAATTTTGTATATGCAGGTCAAACGTAAAATTATCATCCACTATCACCCCTAATAATTTGCTATGAAAAGTGACTCCAATGGCTATATTATCGGGAGAGGACTTTAAATTTATTTTTTTCATGAAAGAGGGATTTAGGAAAAAGAGTAGTATTTTTGTTTTTCTTTTTTTTTTTTTTTTGGTTGAGCATGGGTTGTGAGTTACAAAGCCATGTTTCAGTGGCTGCTAAAGCTTCCTGAATATTTTTTTGGAGGTGTACCATGTTATCACATATGCAGAAGAGAGTGGAGTCATCCATGTATTGTATTGGGGTAGCCTGTTGTGTGGAAGTATAGAGAGTGTTGGTGAAGATGTTAAAGAGAAGGGGGCCGAAGATAGAGCCTTGTGGTATACTGATGGAGTGTGGGAGGTAAGAAGAGAGCATGGAGTGCCATTTTACTGACTGACACCTATTAGGCAGGTAGCATTTGAACCACAAAAGGGTGGGCAAAGAGAGACCTAGTGAGGACATTTGAAGAAGTTTGCTGTGACAAACTGTGTTGAAGGCATTAGACAAGTCTAGAAATAAGAAAGAGACTAGTTTGCCATTTTCTGTAGTTTTATTGACAGTATATAGGTTAGAAGGGCAGTGCTACTATGGGAAGGGTGGAAGCCATGTTGTATAGGAGATGGGAGTTCTTCCTACAGGAGATAGTCTAGCAATTGTTTTTGAATACATTTTTCAAGTATTTTGGTAAGGGGAGATAAGATTGCTATAGGTCTAAAGTTATTCATATCTGTTGAATTTCCTCCTTTGTGCAGAGGGATAATGTGTGACTTTTTACAGAGAGGGAATGTGGGATTCCTGGATTAACCTATTTATAAGGATTGAGACAGGATAATCAATGCTATTCCCTGCTAATTTTAGGTACTCACTTGGAAGATCATCAGCTGAGCAAGTGCATGGTTTAAGTTTGTTTAAAAGTAGTTTTATATAGGATGTGGGCACAGGTTTGAAGGTGAAAGTGGATGTAGTGATATGTGGCTTTCGGGCAGTGTTGGGATTAGATGTTGAGGAGTCCTTGGTTAGAGATGCCATACTATCCATAAAATAAGTGTTTAACTGTTTTTGTAGTTTTGAGTGATGAGATATTATGAGAGGGGTTTGGGTTGAATTTTTGGCCAGAATGTAAGATTTCTTTAATGGATGCCCAGCAATTTTGGGTTGTGTTTAGTATTATTTTGTAAGATGTTATATTATTGTTTTTTGTCTTCAATTAAAGTATGATTGTGAAGAATTCTGAAGTTTTCAAGATATTGAGGTGTTTTATATTTTTACCTTTCTTTCAATGCTTTTTCTCCATCCTGCATTGTCATTTTACTCTTTTTGGATAGCCAAATTGCATTATTTGTTTTCAGTCTCTTCCTTCTAGAAGGTGCAAGGCTATTTAGGATATTTAGAAAAGTTATATTGAATTCAATTACAGCATCATCTTGGGGAGCAGTATTTTTAGGAAGTTCCATTTAATAGATGATAGTATAGTCATGAACATTTATGGGTTAAACTTGGAGATGTTACATGTTGTTTTATAAATATGCTGTTTAACTGGATGTGTGAGATACTCACAACAAAAGCTCTTCAGCTCCACAAAATAAGCAGCAATATCCAAATAAGACAACAGCCAGTTCACCAAAGCAGTTTATTCTCTGTAGATACTCTTCTCTAGCGCCTCGGCTACACAAAGCCTTTAAGGAGTAACTAACAAGACACTTCCATCCAATACTTATACACACCTACATTATCACATTATATAATCAAACATCAATTAAACAATTAAGAAACCAATTAAAAAAAACAATTAGAAAAAGAAAGCAGCATATTTATATAACACTTTTCCAACAGCAGTCAGTGTTTAACCCTTTTGGTACCAGTGTTTGATATTTTAAAATAAAAATTAATTCCTTCTTTAAAAGTAAATTTTTTATACTTTCTTCACTAGCTTCTTTTCTAATAATGTTTTCTAAAATGGACACCCTAAAACTAGTAGTGTCAGAATTATGACATTTAACAAAATGCTGAGCTAAAGGGCTCTCTAACTTGTTATTTTTAATGTCTCTCAGATGTTCCATGATTCTGACTTTAAACATTCTTTTAGTCTGCCCTATGTAAAATTTCCTACATCCGCACTTAATAATATAAATAACTTGTTCTGTAACACAACTATAGAAGCCTGTAGGTTTAAAATTTATTCCATTTATGTAAGGAAAAACACTATCTATATGAGCACAAACTTTACATTTGCCACAAGGTCTAGTTCCTATATTGCATATTGCCCTATCTATATTTTGTATGGGTAGTTCAAACTTGGTATGTACTATTATGTCTCTTATATTCCTTCCTCTTCGATAACTAAACATTAATTTTTTCTTTGTCATCTCACTGAGTTCTTTATAATTTTTTAGGAATCTCCAAAAATGTAATATACATCTATTTATATCATCACTGCAGATATATGTAGAGACCATAAAAATATTATCTAAATTTCTATATTCTTTATTGTACATCCTGTCACTTATTTGTATCCCTTTATTATACCTTTTTTTAAATATTTCATCCCTACTCTTCTGTATCACCTGCATATTGTATTTTCTATCTATAAACATTTCCATAGTGTCATTTATTTCCTTTTTAAATTCTACTTCAGTATTACATACTCTGGAGATCCTCAAAAATTCACTGTATGGTATAGCTTCTATTGTATGCTTTGGATGGCAACAAGTGCCCATCAAAAATTGATTTATACAATTGAATTTTCTATGTATACCAGTAACTATATATTGTCCTATAAATCCCTTCAAATTAATATCTAAGAAAGAAACATTAACTCCACACTGTATTCCATCAAATTTAATATTAAACCTATTCCTTTGTATGTCTTTTATAAAATTTACACTATCATTTCTACCTCCTTTACACAAAAAGATCAAATCATCTATAAATCTGAAGTAGTGTATTACATATTTTTTTACAAATGAATGTGTATAAATGCATTCAGATTCCACTTGGCCCATAAAAATATTGGCATACATGGGTGCAAATGCTGCACCCATGGCTGTGCCTTGCATTTGATGATACGTTCTATTGTTAAAATTAAAATAATTATTTTCCAAACAGAATTTAACTAGTTCCAACACATAATGTGTTAGTGGATAATCTCCCATTGACTTAAATAATGCCTCTATTCCATGTATATTTTTGATATTCATATATAGACTACTGACATCCAATGTTAGCCAATACATATCTTCACACCAAACAATATTTTTTATCTTATTCAAGAAATCAAAAGAGTCTTTTATATATGATGGCAATTTCATGGCTTCTTTTAACAAAATTTGGTGTAAAATCAGGCCTAAATTATGTAGAAAATAATTTGTGGCCGATACAATTGGCCTACCTGGAGGGTTATTTATATCCTTATGTAACTTCGGTAGGCAGTAAAATTGCGCAGGACTGCATTCTGTTATATTTAACTTATAGTCTACATCTTTGTTAGTCCAATAGCCAAGTCTAAGGCCTTTATTTATTAATTCTAAATAATTCTCTTTAGCTGCAATAACTTCATCTACGGAAGACTCACAATAAACTGATGTGTCTGTTAATAAATTCATACACATGTTCATATATTGTGTATAGTGCATAATAACAATCTTATTGCCTTTATCAGAAGGCTTTACAATCAGTTCATTCTGCTTGGAAAATTTCATCAATTCAATCCATTCTTTTTTAGTTAAATTAAAATTCACATTTGAGACATTTACATTATTAATAATTTCATCAACTTCAAAACCTATCATAGTCGAAAAGTTTTTGATACCCTCATGAACAAAAGGTGGCATAAATTTGTTATTCATATTAATCTTCGATGTATCTATTGTGCAATAAGCATTAAATTCACTTGTACATGAAAAAAAAGAATCATTCATAGAGTCCTGGCTAGCTTCAAACATCTCACTATCCAAACTTTCAATTTCAGAATGTTTATACTCCACATTTCTATCTACAATACAGTTAAAATAATACCACAAATGTAGTTTACGTATAAATTTGAATATGTCAATCTTGCATTCATATTTTTTTGACAATACCGTCGGAACAAACTTCAGACCATAATTCAATACTGTATAAACTTCTTCATTAATAAAACAACCAGATAAATTAACAACTTTATCCTTGATATTTAAATTAGTACCATTTAGTTCTTTTGTATTCGCGCCATGGCCGAAACGGCCCTCCCCTATTCGATTCTTGCTCTGTATATGTCCTTTTTTGTTGCTGTAGCCTCCCCACTTGTTTATAGGGACCAAAATGTTCTGGCAGAAAGCAGTCATCCGCTGGTGGAGATAAAGGCGGAAATTCTTCTTCTTTATCTCTGTCGCTAAATCTTGGTGTCTTATTATATGTTTTAGCATTGTATTTTAGTCACACTATCAGTTCTAGCTTGTTGATTGACATTAACATTCGGGGGATTTCGGTTGAAGCGAGGCCGCTGATTGGTTCCGCCAAAGAAGGCAGTACCATTCTCGAAATCCCTCAAGTCTCTCGTGATTTTATGTATCTTTTACTCAATACATTTGTTTTCATGCACCAGAACTTTTTCTTGAATCTCAATCAGGCAAGATTCAAATTTGATTTTATCTAGTACAGCAGTTAAGTTCATACACAGCAAATTAATGTCTTTTTTGATATTCGATAATTTTAGAATGTCCCGCTCTATTAATATTTTTAGCCATTCAATTGAACATAAATGTGCCGCTTTCTCCCATCTGCTCATAAAAGCCTTATCTGTTGTACATGTGGGAACAAATGGTTCCGATGGGAGTTTAATGGCTCTTAAGCCTCTCGGCACTATATTCAGATCAACATACCTTTGTAAGCTGGTATAGTTGTAATATGTCAGCATTTCTTTATCCATTAAATTGCTTAACTTGGACAGTAAAACTTTAACTTCACCAGGATACTCTGTAGATCTTTTCCCAACATGGGCAAATGGATTAATGTCTCTCTCTTGCTTCGAGTCTCTGCAAAAAAACGTTCCCAAATCGGGATACCTGAATTAGCTTCACCAGTAACTTCTGTACGATTCGGTTCTACATTCCGATTAAGGAAACTCTCTATGGATCGTTGGGAGGTGGCTGTATTCTCCTCCCTAAAAATTCTGGGTATATTAGCCCCTGGATCACTGGCCATAAGGAACAATAGACCAATAGACACTCACAACAAAAGCTTTTCAGCTCCACAAAATAAGCAGCAATATCCAAATAAGACAACAGCCAGTTCACCAAAGCAGTTTATTCTCTGTAGATACTCTTCTCTAGCGCCTCGGCTACACAAAGCCTTCAAGGAGTAACTAACAAGACACTTCCATCCAATACTTATACACACCTACATTATCACATTATATAATCAAACATCAATTAAACAATTAAGAAACCAATTAAAAAAACAATTAGAAAAAGAAAGCAGCATATTTATATAACACTTTTCCAACAGCAGTCAGTGTTTAACCCTTTTGGTACCAGTGTTTGATATTTTAAAATAAAAATTAATTCCTTCTTTAAAAGTAAATTTTTTATACTTTCTTCACTAGCTTCTTTTCTAATAATGTTTTCTAAAATGGACACCCTAAAACTAGTAGTGTCAGAATTATGACATTTAACAAAATGCTGAGCTAAAGGGCTCTCTAACTTGTTATTTTTAATGTCTCTCAGATGTTCCATGATTCTGACTTTAAACATTCTTTTAGTCTGCCCTATGTCTTTGTGTAGCCGAGGCGCTAGAGAAGAGTATCTACAGAGAATAAACTGCTTTGGTGAACTGGCTGTTGTCTTATTTGGATGTGTGAGATGTCTAGTCGATGAGAAATGATCACTGAGAGTCTGACATTGTACCTGTGGTGGCATATATGCTAGGGTCTAATACCAAGATAGAGAATTTGATGTGTGGGGTTATTAATTAGTTGAGTGAAACCATATATATTCATGCTAGATGTAGGAGAGTTGAGTTTATGGTCAGCCGATTGACATTCACATCACCTAGTAATACTTTTTTTTGTGGAAATGTTAAGGATATTCAGTGTTGGATATCTTCCAGTGTAACTGTGTTGTCGCCAGGGGAGAAATCACTAGGATGATCTGATATCTGAAGTCAGTAAATAATAACATACATTTGAGTTTCAGACTTCAAATCCTTTAGAAAATTGTGTTAAATCAAATTGTGTTAGTCTAGCAACTTTCTAAGCTTATAAGAGTAATATTTAAAATATGTCCCAATTTTTTGGCCATTGACCCCCCCCCCCCAATTTTGCTAGTCGTTGTCCAGATGTTTTGCACTTGAGAGGTATGGGAATCTTGTTTTTATAGATGTCAGGTATTGGGGAAGTAGCAGTGAAGAAGGATTCAGTGATGGATTCTGAAAGGTGGAATAGGATGGGTAAGGAGAGGAGTATTTTCTATAAAAGAAGAGAGGTAGTTGTCATAGTATCTTTTCCGGAATGTAAGGAATAGAGGGGTATTAAAGGCTAGAGTATAATGATGTAATCAAAATTAGAAAAATGAGGGTTTATTTGTGAAAAGAAAAGGATACAATGTGGAATAGATGGGTACTATTAGGGATGGTGTGTAATTATAAATGAATATAGTTCAAAACAGTATGGCAGGGAGAAAGATAGTTGGGAATGGGCTAAAAATTAAACAGAGGCAAGTAGGTAGAAAACTGAAAACAGAAGTTTATGTATAGAAGTACAGTAAACTGTCAGTTAACTGGAAATGAAGCAACCAGGAAAAAAAATTGAAGAAATACAGTACGATTTTCATGTGTTGTACTTTCTGCCCCCCCCCCCCATGCAGAAACATACCTTATATTTTTAGAGTGTTAGATTTTTTTAAATGGAAGATAGGAATAAATTCCCTCTCTCTCCATCCTAAGAACAAGTCAAACCAAACAAATAGAATATGGTACAGTATTAGGCCTATTTTTAATAGTAACTCTCAAGCAACAAGAAACTACAATTATCCAGCATCTACCAATCCCTATTGGTGCTGGTTAACCAAGAGTTTACTGTAGTAAGGTCAGTTGGGGAGGGCTTTGGAATAAGAGTCGCATTGAATGTGTATATAGGAAGTATAATGTTAGAGGGAGTTGGGTGGGAAATGGGGGTAGGTAAGCAAAGCAAAGCCAGCATAGTGGGCTTCCCACCCTTGGGTCAGTTTATAACTGAGAGCAATTACTTTATATCCAGAACAAGGCAATTAACAAAGAGATGCAAGTAAAATAGGACCTGGTGTTGTCATTTTCATTTGTTCCTCAACCTGTGGGTCTTGGATCCAACTTGGCCAGTTTCCAAGCTTGAGATTTGAAGCTCAAGATCCTCCTATTCTACCCAGAATGCCTTATTCCCCCAGACTATCTCAGATCTCATTTGCTGCTTGTCAAGAAAGCGTCAAAGGTGTTATTGCTCCAGAGCTCCTCCAGTATTCTTGAGTATTTCAAAAAACTGAGTCAGTTTAGTGACCTTCTTTTCTTGCTTATCTTACCTTGTTTTTTTCCTTTTAGTCAGCTTTTAGTGTACTTAGAATATAATGTTTATTTGGGTTTCTGTTCATCATAACTTTCTTTCTCACAGTCTCTCTCACTCTCCTTCTTCCTTTAAAAAAAAAAAAACGTTTCTTAGTTATGGCCGATCCTAAGCCTGATTCTAAATCAGACAAACCTTTAGGTTTTAAAAAATGCACTTTCTGTGGGCACGAGATCCCGCTGTCTGATGCCCACAGGGAGTGTGTGTACTGTTTATGTCCTGCTCACCCTGACAGTTCTTGTACTGTGTGTGAGGGGTTCCATCTGCAAGCTCTTGCAAATAGTAAGAACAAATTTATCCTCAGGGTTTGCATCCTCTGTCCTGTTCTTCTGCTGTTCCCTCCACATCAGGGTCTCAAATCCCCTCCAGGAAACACAAGGAGACCCAGAAGGCCAGAAAACACTCCCCGGATAGGTGGTCTTCCTCTGCCTTCGAGCTTACTAGGAAGGCGCCAGAATCTTCAGATCCAAAGTCCTTGGAACTGACCTTTTTGACTACACATTGTCCTCCTCCACCTTGGGCTTCACTTGCCAGCTCAGAGCCAAGTGTTTTGGCACAGACATCTCCCCTCTGGAAGGTCTCCCCTAGAAAAACATCCAGACTACCCTCAGTGCCTTCTTCCGCCAGGTCCTCTCATAGTTTATCTGAGAACAACGAGGATAGGCTGATGAAAATTTCTGCAGGCACAGATTCAGATAGGGGTTTTGCCAGCTCTGTCCCCCACCATATCTGTAAGCAGACTTTTCCCTTTCTGCCCTGTAGCTCCTTCTCGAATCCGACCTTTGGCTTTGAAGCCTTCAGGTTCATTGGTCCCAAGAACCGAGACTTTAGAGCCAATAGTTGTTACCACTTCATCTCCGACAGTCTCCCCGACATCCTCAGTGCTGATTGTGATGGTGCCCTGCATGTCTTGGAGCTGCAGTCTTGACATTGAGTCCAGGGGGGTTGACCTTGACTCTGATGTTTTCAGAGCCTCAGCATTCAACAGCTCGGCACCAACTCTTCCTTCAGAGTGGAGGATTACAGGTGCTTGGAAGATGTCTGTTCTGCACCAGGGGATGTATCTCTGGTATTGTGGGTCCCTCTCCCTTTGAAGGGATGGAGAGCATTCTCTTTCATCCTAGGAGAGCCTCAATTCTTACTCCTTCAGAACCACTTCCCAATTTCTACCCCATAGAGTCTCTGTCTGAAGCCTCTCATCTGCCATGAGGACAGCCAGTCCTAGGTAACCTCCAACCCCTTCCATCAGTGAAACCCCAACTTTTTTCCAACACCCCCCCCCCAGAGCCATCCCACTGAGGAAGTTCCTCGGAAGAGACAGTGTAAAAGGAGGTACCTGGATTCCCCCCAGGAATCTATCACTACTAATACTGATTTTGAGGAAGGGGAAGGGTTCCCAAGATTTCTATCTAATGATGTCTCCTTTGTGGATATCTTAGAGATACTTTGCCAAAGTGGTGGTTTGTCTACCCAAAACCCCACCCCAGAGGAAACAGTGCTTTTGGAGGCTTTTGGGTTTGGCCCATCTACATCCTGGGTGTCCTCTCCCCTGCAGATGCTCTCATTGACCTTGTATCTGCCAGTGCAGTTCTGAAACCCTTCTTGCTGAAGTGATACCCACCAGAAAAAAATGCCTTCCATGATTCACTTTAGCAGCAGGTTCAAATGAAGGAAGGACAAAAGCTTGTAAGATTATGGTCAGATCTCAAGGGGAAGTTGGATCCTTTATCAGGGGGGAGGGGACAAAACAAAAAGGTACCTCTAAGGAATGCTTTGCAATGTTTAGAGGAGGCTAGAGATGATGAATTTTCTCCAGTATGAAAAATAGAAATGGCTGCTGGTTGAACTTTTACAGTGGAGTAGATGGCTCCATTTGGAAAAGGGAAGCCAAAAAATCCAAAACATTTGGAATAGGAAATGTAAAACGATCTATCTGAATATGTTGAGCCCATATGGAAAACATCTTCTATTTATTCTTGTAGATTTTCCTGGTAGACGATTTGTGGGCAGAAATCAAATTTTTTCAGACAGAGGATGAAATCCTGGAATGTTTAGCCATCAATGGAACTGGAGAAACCATGCGGTTAATTTAAGTCCTTGAAGATCCGGGTGTGCCCTGAGGGGTGAAACAGTAGGTTTGGAACTGGCTTCAGAGTCACTGCGAGCAAATTAGTTGAGACCAAATAAAGGAGAACCAGACTTGTCGAGGCCAAAAGAGGGCAATGAGGATAACCTTGCTCTTCAACCTGTATGCTTTCTGCATGAATCTGGGAATCAAGGGTACTGGAGGGAAGGCATAAAGTAGACTGGGGGCCAAGCATGGACTATAGCATCCCTTGGTGGCTGTCCCTAAAGAGAAATCAAGGGAAAGTACCTGCTGCATTTGTTGTTGTGGGGGGACGCAAATAGATTGTTGCAAGGTTGCCCCATTTGAGGAAAATCATATTTGCCAGTGACTGATTCAGAGACCACTCATAAAGCACCAATAAAACTTGGCTGAGCCTGTCTGCCAGGATGTTGAACACCCCAGAATATGCGCTGCAGTTAGAAAGTGGTTGATAGAGCTCACCCATTTCCAAACTGTCAACTGCTTCTCGACACAGCAGGTAAAATCTGGTTCCTCCCTGCTTGTTGATGTACCAGACTACTGACATATTGTCTGACTGCACCGCAATAGTCCCTAGATGAAGAAAGTTGTGAAGTGCTTGCAACACTAGAAGGCCTGTTCCCATCTCTAGGACATTGATATGCAATTTGGTCTTCTGAGGAGTCCGTGTACCTTGGACCATTTGACCCAAAAAAATGCCCCTCCCACCCCATCTGAGAGATGTCCATGGTCAGTGTGGCATTTGGAGGGGGGGGGGGAATAAAGGGGCATCCCTGCATGAACTCTGTGGAATGAGGCCACCTCTCATACTCATAACTTGATTGGAAGGTGTAAGGGGTCTTTGTGTAATGACCATTGGACTGCTAATGTTCATTGTAAGATTGTCATGTGTAAGCATGCTGTAGGTAATAGAATTATTGTGGCAGACACTAAGCCCAAAGCCCTGAAAAACAGATCTGCTGTGTGTGCTGGTACAACCGGAATCTGTTTAATATGCAGCCTTAAATTTGAGATCCTGTTTGGTGTGAGTCAGGCCTGGGTTCTTGTGTCCAAACGTGCTTCTATAAAATCTATGGTTTGTATCAGTTCTAATTGTGATTTTTGTGTGTTGATAGTTATGCCAAGAGCAGGAGCTAGCTGTAACAGGTAGTCCCTGGCTTGAACGAGTAGAGACCTGGTTGGAGTGGTTAAGAGCCAGACATCCAGATATGGAAAGACATGGAATCCCCCGCAGTCTGAGATGAGTTGCGACTACCGCTATGCATTTGGTGAATGCCCTGGGAGCTGTGGTGAGATCAAACATGAGCAATCTGAACTAATAATGACTGGCTCCCAGTCTGAAACAAAGGTACCTTCTGGAGCGTCTGTTCATTTTGATGTGGTAGCACATATCCTTCAAGGCTATAGAACACATCCAGTTGTCCATTCTCAAAAGAGGCAGAATGGACTGGACTGTGATCATTCTGAATTCTATACTGATTTGTTCAGGGATGTCAGGTCTAGGATCAGCCTTAGGTCCCCTGTCATTTTTGGTATTAAAAAGAATCTTGAGTAAATGTCCAATCCAGTTTGGTTAGGAGGGAGCTCCTGGATGATTCTTTCTTGCAGCAGTTTTCCTCCCTTTCTTCTAAATCTTCTTATTTAATCTTCCACAAAGATAGGGTAACTTTGCATCCTTTTTGCCTAAATGTGCTACAGAAAGCAATATCAATAAAGCTATTAACCTTCCCGTTTTCTCTCCCAATTTTCAAAACAAGGGAGTGTACATGCTTCATCTTCTTGATCTTCATATACAGCTACATTTTTTACCTGGACAGAACAAACTTTTCAGAAAATCTGAGCAGCTGTTTATATCTAATTCAGTGGTAAGGAAAGGGAAAGCTGTTGCCAAGACTAGTCTGGTGAAATGGTTGAAAGATTGCATTTCCTTTGTTTACTCTTCTAAGAACATTTCCTTACCTGGTCAAATCAAAGCTCATTCTACGAGATCCATGGCAACTTCTCAAGTTTTTTGGTCAAGAGTGTCTATTGATGACTCTTGTACAGCTGCTACTTGGCCAAATTCCCATACCTTTATTACACACTATAAATTAGACATTTATTTCTAGGAATAGGACTGCCTTTGGCTCTGCAGTTCTCCAAAATATCTTTCATGAGGGCCACCCTAGTTTATTATAGCTGGAGACTGTCCCAAAGGTTGAGGAATGAATGAAAATGACATCATCAGATAAGAAGTTATGTCCTTACCATAATGTTTCATCTGTGTTGTCCACTTCCATTCTTTACCAACCTCCCCTCACTTCTTCCCCCTGTCCATGACTGTAAGCGACCTGATGGCTATGTTTATAGGGACCACAGTTTCAGTTTGAGATCCTGATCTTTTTGCTTTTTCTATGATCTGTATATACATATTGCTATATTATTGTTACTGTTTATATATGTGCGTATATGTATATGTGTGTGTGTGTATATATATATATATATATATTTATATAAAATAAATAGGTTTCCAGCAAACCTGATCTAAGGTAGCCTGGGGGAATGAGGCATTGTGGGTAGGATAGGAGGAGCTCGAGCTTCGAATCTCAAGCTTGGAAAGTAGCCAAATCTGATCCAATGGTCAGATCTGAGACCCACAGGCTGTGGAAGAATGAAAATGGACAACACAGATAGAATGTTATGTTAAGAACATAACTTCTTTTTTTCTGTGATTTCCTGAGACTAAATACTTGGCCTATGCAGTATAGTCTACTTGTCAAGCAAAAGGAGACAGTGGCCAGCTTATTAAAGGGTCCTGCTATTTCACAGAGTCTTTCAGTCACAGAGCAGGCATGTATTTAACTGATTAAAGTTAATACGCAGCAAGGTTCTTCATGATAAATATGTTTACAAAAAACAGTGACAAAAGTCTCAGTAAATTTGTATGTATAGGGCTTTGTTAAAGAGCTCCTGCAATACCAAGGTCAGATGTAGTGACCATAGTCTATAAAACAATGACAAAAGGCTTAAACCTGTAGGTGTAGGGTTTTGTGGCAGAGCTCCCAGAATATCAAAGTTAGATGTAGTGACCACAGGCTCTGGTCTATGAAAGAAGATAGTGACTGAGTGTAAGAAGAGACAGCTGTTAACTTGCTTCATTTCAGACTTTCTTCTCTAGTTATATTATAAACCTATATTTCATGCAACTTAAGTGGTACTTGTTTAATTTAATATCCTTAATACATACAACAGTCACTGAAAAGACCCCCCACATGTAAAATGCACTTGACTGCACACTATACAAAATTGCTTTGCAATATATCATGCAGTTTATATAATGACATGTTTTATATAAATTCTATTAATAACAACATTGGTGTACTTGTTTCCCTTTAGTGTTCTTCTAAACATTAAAGATGTAATGATAAATGTATGCTTTAAAGTCCACTCACAAATTTAACAAAGTCAGGAAAAGTCCAATCTTTTTCTCATCCACCTTTATTTGAAAAGCTATATTCCAGATGTGATCAGTGCTTTATAATCCCATATTTATTCAATAATTTCAGTACTGCTGGTCTTCCTGATTATCTTCATCTCCCACCACTAGTTTTTGGTTCAAGTCCAAGGTACTCCTGATTTTTTTCTAATCAATTCCTGGGGGTATTTTTTATGTTTATCAAGCATTTTCCTTTGGAACATTGGAAAAAGTTTAATGGATAAAGTCTCTCTGTGTGCTTTATTGTCAGAAGAATCGGAAGCAGAGTCCCCTTCTGCATGCTGTCTCACTTTTTATTGGATTTAACTTTATTTCCTGTTCTGCATCAAAAAATGTCTTATCCTTTAGGAAAAATGCTCTGAAGATAGCTAGATGCAGCAGCTTGAATCTCACACCTGCCTCTCGAAATTCCCTGCTTGCTGAGATAAATTTGCTTCCTTTCTGTCTGGTATACAGTGAATATCATTTTCCACAAGTACTATACTATCTTCAACTTTTAATACTTTTCTCTTCTGCCACAGTTTTGCCAGGATCAGCTCTTTCTGCTGGTATGCTTCCATCTTTACTAATACAGGTCTTGTCTGGTTTCTCATGACCTGGTTTGGAGCGTACACTTGATGTGCCCTTTAAGTTTACAAATCCTACTGTGGAATAACATTCCAGGTGCTTATTTGTGCTTTCATAAATTTAATACAGTGTGTTCATTCCAGTTTCTCTGGCATGGCAGAAAATCTCAGGTCTTTTCTGCAGGATCTGTCTACTAACTTTACAATTTTTGAAACAGATCTACTTGAGGGGCCTCATACTCAGTCAGACTTTCCAAATCAGATTTTTGCAATTTTATTAGTTCATCTGAATAGCTAGTTAAAGCTTTTTTTTTATTTTTTCCAGCCTTTTGTTGTTTGAGATATTTCCTTAAATGTTTAATTTGTTTTAACCTTCTCTGAATACATTTGATGTATTTTTTTCATGCTTAATTACTAAAAGCCATCTCTTGAACCAGTACTGAAGCTTGAACTGTGTTTTGCTGAACAGATGTAGGATCCTTCCCAGACAGTGTTTTCTGTCCACCTTTTCTGATTGATTTTCCTTCTGGTTCTCCAAACTTCTTTGTTGATATCTAAGCAGTGTACTTATTAGCCAATAACTGGATTTTAGCCAAGTGACAGTTTTTTTCTCAGTTTCTGCTTTCACACTGGAAGAGCTGAAATGAGGCTGTTAATCAGTGTGCAGCCATCCTGGAACAGTAGTATAGAGATATCGACCTTTATAGTTAGGGTCACATTGTGGTCAAAGTGTTCATTAGAAACTGACAAACTTCAAGTTTGCAAAACATTTTAATGTAAAAGTATAGAGATTGGCTGTCTTCAGAGTAACATATGTAAACCATTTACTATGAGAAAGTCTAAGTGGAGTTGGTCGGATCTACTGTAGCCAAAGTCCGGAGGCCGAACAGCGACAATGTCAAACCCGAGTACAAATCTTGCCCCCATCTTGACCCATGTTAAAGCCCATTCCGAGGTCGAAGTTGAGTTGCATTTCGACAGTGTCGGAATTTGATATTGTCACTTTCGCAGACATGGGTCAGTGATTCTATTATTCCGGATTGACCTTCCCATAGTAAACCATGTAAACACTATCAAAAACAAATATGTGCCATTGTGATGAGAAGCACATTAAATAACGAATCTGATGATGTCAATTTTCATTCTCTCCTCAACAGATGGGTCCGGATCCAATCCCTCGGATCCGACTCAGCTGTTGTGAAAGCTAGTTGCATCCAAAAACTATCGAACTTCTCCTTTACCCATAATGCAACAACCCCAATTACCTCGGATCTCATTTGCTGCTACAAGCAAAAGATGTGGTCTTTCATATCTCTTGAGCATTAGTGAGATAAGTGTTGTATAGTTTTATTTTTCTTCAAAAACCTTTTATATTACTATCTCTTACTTCATTTATAAATTTCCTACTAAATTTTTATGTCGTATAGTTTTTTCTGTACTTCTTGGATACTGTCATTAGTATTTTCTTTCTGTCCATCTACAATGCTGTTGTTTAGTTGCCATTCTTGGTATTTCTATCTCTTTTTCTCCTTTCTCATGTTCATACAAAAAAAAGCATTTCTTTTCTGTCTTAGGATTCTTTAACGATGGCAGGTAAACTAGCAGGTTTTAAAAAATGTATGAAGTGTAGGTACAAGCTGCCAGTTTCTGATGCCCACTCTCTCTGTGTCTGCTGTTTGGGTTCTCTCCATTTACAAGAAGATTGTTCAGTTTGTCATGGTTTTAATCCTTGTGTGTTGGTGGGATGCATAAACAAGCTTATCTTAAAATTCCTTCTTCCTTTGGGGAAGTTATATTGGAGGGTTCCTTTTCCTCTAAATCAAAGACTGCTAAAATTAAAAAGTCATCCTCTCCTAAGCCATCTTCCTCCTCTTCAACTTCAAACTCTTTGAGGAAAAGGTCTCGTAAGGACCCGGTCTCAACCCCGGATCCAAAGAAGGCAAAACTGCAAGATTCTGTTAAAGAAAAATTATCAGATCCTACACCACCTCATTTGGATCCGATGAAGTCAAAGCCCTTGGATCAGACTTCATCTGATCTGATGCTATCTGAATCTGACCTTCAGACTACCAGATCTCTACCCAGAACTGGGTACTCTCCGTCCTGGAAAGACCTAGGTCTCCATCCATATACTCCACTCATTTTTACAGAAGCCTTACAGAAGAAGATGTGGAGATGTGAAGATTATCTTGGTGCAGAGCCAGACTGGTGCTCCTTTGGTTCCTACCCTTCTGGGTCAGGAGATCCACAAGTGTACTACTCCCTTGTTACAAATTTCTCCTCTGACTCCTGTAGCTTCAGAGTTTTTGTATTTAAGTCATCTGGATCAGTCTGGCTCTGATCTGTGGATAACTCTATCCTTGGATTTGAGATCTTCTCAGAGGGCTTCAGTCCCATTGGATCTGTAGAACTCCTGGAGCTGTAGTGTACCTGTCAGATCCAAGGTGTTGCATTTGACTCTGAAGCTCTTAGAGCCATCTCAGCACCTTGGAGCTTCAGCAATGGATAGCTCAGTTACAGCTTCCACCTCTGGGGTTTTGCTGTCAGAGCAGGGGAGGCCTATAATTCTAAAGCTTGTCTTCTTGGATCCGATGGCCATCTCTCTGTCTCTGTCTGAGCCAGTCTGCCTTCAAGGCTGCAAAGAGAGTATTTTCTGCTTTGACAGTGCTGACAGATCCTTCCCCCTTGGATCTCAAGTCCTCTGCCATGATGTGACAGCACTCAGAGCTTCACCATCTCCTTCCACAGGGACAACCAGTACAAAAACCACAGACTCCTCCCAGGGAATTGTAATCTCCTCTTCTGATACCTCCCTAGAGCACCCAACTAAGGAGGTCCCTAAGAAGAGGACTTGAAAGAGGAAACCCTTACATACCCTGGAGTAGTCCATCACTGAAAACACAGATTTTGATGAAGACAAAGGGTCCCCATGATCACTTCCTGAAGATGTCTCCTTTAGAGATATCCTAGAAATCCATGAGCAGAGAGTTGATTGGACATCCAGCAACCCTATGTCTGAGAATCTGTTCTCCTGGAGGCTTTTGGTACTGGACCCTCTACCTCTTGGGTGACTCCACCCGCTGATGATCTCACAGCAGGCATGGAAGGACCCTAACACCATAGAGCCCATTCCTCACAGACCAGATGGGATAATGGCAACACTGGCAGATAGACAGTTTTGGGGGAAGGGAGTTCCTGTTGCTGCCATGGTCATTGCAGCAGCCATCAAAAAAGGAACTAGCTGAAGAAAGTTCCACTGTCCATCCCCCCAACAGGGAGTTGCAGGAGATGAACAGATTTGGGAAGTGTGTCTATGCTTCAGTGACCTTTACTTTGAGGTCTCTGAACTATCTTGCACACTTTACTAGACTACAGAGGGATTTGATCAAGGAGTTATCAGATACCTCTCAGGT
Organism: Protopterus annectens; assembly: GCF_019279795.1. NCBI lineage: Eukaryota > Metazoa > Chordata > Ceratodontiformes > Protopteridae > Protopterus > Protopterus annectens. The sequence goes on along the minus strand of NC_056747.1, from coordinate 416,588,236 downwards.
GCTGTTTCTGATGAAGTTCAGGCAGCTGTTACTTCTCAGCTGACAACTGTACAGTCCATATCCTATCCATCCATGAGGTTGATCTCACATGTTGCGGAAGGAACCTCAAGGGCAGTGGGTTCAAGCGTATCCATAAGGAGATGTGCCTGGATGCACCTCTGAGTGTGTGGAACCTTTCAAGTCTTCTTTCGTCAAAGCTCCTTTTGATAGAACATTTTTATTCAGCCCCAAAGTAAAAGACACTCTGTCCAGGTATGAGAAAGTTGGAAAGACTCTGTCTGCCATGGGTGTGCATTTTTCGACTCCTCAGCAAATCTTTTCCAGGAGTCAATGATGTGGTGGAAAAATGTGATTCAAGTCATCTCAGGGTTATTTTCAAGACACACATAGAGAAGGTTCCCCCAGAGGCAGAGGGAGAAACTTTTAATGGACTAAGATGCCCCTGTGGCAGCGGTGGCCCACAGAACCAGGGTTCCAGAGACTCGTTCTTTGACAAACCATATCAGCGCTCCTGAAAGGAGGCCTGATTGTTTACCTCTAGAGACAGTCAGGGGATGATTATCCCTGTACTAGAGAGTTTGACTAGATATAACAAAAGTTATTTGCGTGCAGAGGATTATTTCCAGAGGCTATATTATGCCCTTTTCCTTTTTCCCCCCAATCCCAAAGAAAATTGCCAATGTTCCACCCAGTCAAAGGGAACAAGCAGAAATTTAAATACAAAAGCTGCTAGGAAAAAAGTGTCATCCAAGAAGTCCCACCAGACCAGATAGAATCCAGAACTTACTCAAGGTTCTTTTAAGTGCTAAAGAAAACAGGGGACTGTGGACTAATCCTGGATCTCTCCAAACTAAACAAGACAGTTCAAATATCCAAGTTTTGGATGATCATGGTTGTCCATTCTCCCCTTTCTGGGCAGTGACAACAGGATGCTATATAGATCTTCAGGATGCATACTGTCACATGAACAGAAGGTCCAGAAGTTAGTTACACTTCTGACTGGGAGACAGCCATTATCAATTCAGATTACTGCCCTTTGGAGTCACCAGAGCTCCTGGGGTGTTTACTAAGTGCATGGCAGTAGTAACAGCTCATCTGAGACTACAACGTTTCTGAGTGTTCCCATATATAGATGACTAGCTCATTACCACTGTGACCAGGCATCAACTCATATGTGCAAGAGACCAGATTCTCCAGACTTGTTCTGTTCTGGGAATAACCATCAGCTACGACAAATCTCATCTGCAACCAACTCAGAGTTTAGAGTTTGTAGGAGCAATTCTCAATACAAAAATAACCATTGCTTCCCTTCCATTGCAGAGAGTTCAGACTATAAGATTCCAAATCAAAAAGTTAAACTGCAGCACCTCAGTTTCAGCTTGACTGGTCCTTCACGCTCTGGAATTGATGGCAGTAGCAATAGCATTAGCACCACTTGCCAGGTTTTCTATTCATCAGTGGATGTTAGCTGCTGAATGGTCAATTCTTTATCAACTTATGTCTTACAAGATAAGAATAACTCAGATCTGCAAGAGAGATCTCAAATGGTGGATTAATTCAGACCAGATTCTACATGGTCATCCGTTCATTCCCCCTCAGCCCAAGGTCATAGTGACCACAGACACTTCCCAGCTAGGGTGTGGGGGGCATTATCTCAGGATGACAGTCCAAGGCACATGATCCCCTGAAGAGGCCGATTTGCATGTAAATGTCCTAGAGATGAGAGCAGTACTGTTAGGGTTGCAGGCACGTCAGAATGTTCTCCCTATGGGGACAATTGCAGTACAGCTGGATAACATATCAGTAGTCTGGTACATCAGCAAACAGGGAGGAACTAAATCCTACCCATTGTGTTGAGAAGTTCTCAGAATGTGACAGTGGGTGATGTCTTCCAACCACTTTCTTTTAGCAATGCACATTCTGGGGAAGTCCAATGTGATACCAGACAAATTGCGCAGGTGTGTTCTTCTACCTCATGAATGGCCCCTCAACAAAAAGACTGTGAACACAATCTTCCGATATTGGAGCCAGCCCTGCTGTGGCCTGTTAGGGATCCTATTACCTGATTGAATGTTTAGATTAGCGAATACCTAAACGTCGATCTGGTAATAGCGAAAGCAAAAAAATGCGAATTGGCTGATTTAACACAGGGAAAGAATTCCCTTGACTGTTATGTGTATTTTGCCTCTTTCCCCACTGTAGAATGATCCCAGAGTTGGTATATTTAGTTAGGGGAGTGTGGGGGGCAAAGCCCACACTTCATTTTGGTTTAAACATTTTTTTTTTTGTGGCTGAGGGAATTCATTCCCTACATTAAATCAGCTATTTACTGTATTAATTTTTCAATATTACCAGTTTGACATTTAGGTATTTGCTAACCTAAACGCTCAATTGGGTAATATAGAAGCAGTCAATTAGTGCCCCCCCCCAAACAAATACAACAGCTACTTTGCACTAATCCCCTCAACAGGGGGAATTCCCAATGGAAGCTGCACTTCATGATAGTCCCCCCCCCAGTGTCTTTTATGTATATCCTCCAACTCCATTAATTCCTAAATTTCTTCAGAAAGCTGCAAGGTTGAAGAGCAAGGTCACCCTCATTGCCCCTTATTGGCCTTGACATATTTGGTTTCCTTTACTTTGGCCTCACCTAATTCAACCATCTTGGTTTCTTGATCCAGCTCCAGACCTCTTGTCTCACCCAACAGGCATGATACATTCAGACACAGTGAATTTCAGGCTGACTGCCTGGTCCCTCCAGTTCCATTAATAGGCAGACAACCTATGCTCTCTTCTCCTGGCCATCATATTCCTTTGTCCTCCCATAAACCTTCCACCAGAAATCTTTAGTCCAGCAAATGGAAAAGATTTGATGTGATGTTTTCAGTCTCACCTTTATTCTCACTGATGGGTCGGATCCATCTCTGCCATTTCAAAAGCTTGAGGCCTTCAGCAAAGCACATGGGCATCCTTCCTTACCCATGATGCAACTCCCTAACTTCCTCAGATCACATTTGCTGCTCTGCGAAGGAGGTTCTCAAGCAAGCTCTGGGCTAAGTGTTTTACTTTTTATAGTATTACTTCTTGTTAATCTTAATTGTAGTCTAGTATATCTTTTATTCTCTCAAATAGAGTTAATATTTCTACTTGGATATACATCTTTGCCCTGTTCTTTTTGTATTAATAGAGTGAGTGCTAGTCCTTTTTTACCTATTCTGTTAGCACCCATTTAAGTTAGAGGATGTCTAACTAACATCCATTTAAGTTAGAGAATGTTTTCCCTTTTTCTTTGTGTCCCTTTCCCCTTTATCATCTGTTTTAGTTAAGAGGATAATTTAAAAAAATAAGAGAGACTTTCTTTCATTCCAGTGGCCATTTAAATTAGACTGTCTGAGGTATTTGTGTGTGCGCATCTCTTCTTTAATACCCTTTCCTCTTAACTAGTTAAAATGATGCAAAAGCAGTAAGGGAAGCCTCTTGGCTTCAAAAAGTGCAAACAGTGTGGGAAGAAGATGCCCCTTAGTGATTCACACACTTTGTGTGTATTGCCTGGGGACTTTTCAACTCCAAGAGTCGTGCTCCATATTCCATGGCTTAAATCAGATGGCACTTATGGAGCACAAAATTAAGCTTATTTTGAAAGGGTTGCTAAAAGCTCCTTTTCTGAGGCTGTATCTTTGGAATCCACTTCTACTTCAGACAAGCCAGACAAATTGCGAAAACGTACTTGTCTGGCACTGAAGTCATCTTTGGAGCTGAAGCAAAAAAACTCCAGTCTCTCTGCTCTGACAGATCCCTCAGAGCAGACAGTCTGTGTCAGATCCAAGACTTCCTCGGAGCAGTTAGAACCCTCAGCTCTGAAGACTTCCTTACCTACAGAATGCAGATATCGGAGTCATTTACCTTCCTTGGAACTAATCCCTTCTCAGTTCCCATCACCACTTTTGATTAAGTCAAGATCTCCTAATCTTTCTGCTATGTCCATTAGGAGTCTGTCTGATGAAGACGTGGCTAGGGTAGTGCAGAGGCTGCTAATGACACTGGCTTTGGCCAAACTTCTGTTGGATCCGAATCCAAAGGTGTCTGATCAGTTACAATCCTCCCCCCTTGATGCCTGCTTCTCCTCCAATTTTTCCCTTGGTTGCAGGGCCAGAAGATTCTGACATCCAGCTTGTATCTGTATCAGATCAAGGACCCATAGGTTCCTCGGATCCAATGTCTGCCCCAAGCATTTCTGGACAGTCTGAGCAGGAGACCTCGAGGAGCTGACACTTTCCGGTCAGGTCCACTGAGCCGGTTCAGATTTCTACATCTCCAGATCTGACCGTGTCTCTGGGGGCTTATGCATGGGTGAGTTTAGCTCCTATGTCTGCTTCAGAGCTTCCATATTCTGGTCTGGACATTCCTTCAGCCCCAACAACCCTTTGTTGGATCCAAGGTGTTTTTTGGAGCAGGGACGGACTGCCTTCATGAGGAGGGTTTTGACTACTTCCCAGTCTAAGACATAAACCTCCTCTTATCTTCCTCCCAGTTCTGTGCAGGTGTCTTTGGCTTCTCACATGCCCTCTCCACAGGACCACAGAGACTCCAGACCTCATAATGTCCAACAAGGGACTCCTCCATCTTCTGATACCTCCCTGGACTATCCCACTGAGGAGGTCCCTCAGAAGAGGACCTGCAAGAGAAAGTATCTTGACTCCCCGGAGGAGTCTATCACATCTGATACTGACCTTGAGGAGGCAGAAGGGTCCCCATGGTCACCTCCTGAAGATGCCTCCATTGATTATATCCTGAAAATGTTAAAGCTGAAAGGTGACTGGTAATCCACATCCCCTTCAGCCGAGGAGTCAGTATACCTTGAGGCTTTCTGATATCACCCTTCATCCTCTTGGGTAACCCCTCCTTCCAATGAGCTCATTGAATTAATCTCTTGGAAGGCTTGAGAGACCCCAGATTCCATAGAACCTACTCCTAGGAGGACAAATAAGTACATTTCTGCCCCAGAGGACTAGTCATTCTTGACAAAAGGTGTAGCAGTTGATGCCGTGGTCATGATGGCAGCCATTAAAAAGGAACTATCCGAGACCAGTTCCTCTATCTACCCCCTAATTAAGGATTCCAGGACCATGGACAGGTATGGGAAGTGCATCTTTACATCAGCAAACTTTGCCTTACAGTCACTGAACTACCTTACCCACTCTACAAGGTTACAGAGGGACCTGATGAAGGAACTGCCAGATTCCCTTCAAGGAGCAAGCTGGGCTTTGTCATTATCTGATGCAGCAGTGGATAAGGTCAAAGCCTAGCTCGCTACTCTCAATTCAGTTGTGAACTCTTCCATGAGGCTCATATCGTATAGAGCAGATGGAATGAGTGAGGCGGCAGGTTCAGGCATCTCTCTAAGGAGGCAGGCCTGAATACGCCTTTGCAATTTTGCAGAGCCCTTCAAGACTTCTTTCATTAATGCCCATTTTGATGGCTCTTCTGTTTTTGGGCCTAAAGGTAGAGATGCTTACCAGGTGTGTACAGTAGAGTAAGACCTTGTCTGCTGTTGGAGTGTGTTTTTCCACACTTACCAGACCCTTTCCAGAGGGGTAGTGAAAAAATGTGGTTCAGAAAGTCACAAAGGTCTTTCCAGGACACACAGGATGAAAGTTCCCTTAGAGGCAGAGGGGGGAGAAATAATGGAAGACACTGCCCTTCCAGCAGGGGAGACCTGCAGAACCAGGACTCTAGAGAATCTTTCTTTTGTAGACCTTTTCAGCACTCCTGAAGGAGTGCCCAGTTGCTTGCCTCTGGGGGTATTTGGGGGTCGATTGTCTCTGCACTGTGAAACATGGCAAAAGATAAATGACAAATGGGTGCAGGACATAATATCCAGAGAATATAACATCCCCTTCTTCCCCACTCCAATAAACAAGTCAGTTCCAGATGTTCCACCCAGTCAGAAGAAATAAGCAATGTTAGAAATTCAAAAGTTGTTAAGAGAGTAGTCATCCAAGAAATCCCTGCAGACCAGACAGGATCCAGAATGCACTCAAGATTCTTTTTAGTTCCAAAGAAAACAAGAGGCTGGAGACCCATGTAGGATCTCAGCAATCTGAACAAATCCGTGAAAAAGACCCAGTTCCAGATGGTAACACTGGAGTTGATACTTTGATTCCTGGAAAAAGACATTTGGGATGTGATCTATAGACCTTCAGGATGAGTACTACCATATACAAATGGAAAGACGGTCCAGAAGGTACATGCACTTCTGGCTAGGAGCCAGTCACTTCCAGTTTCAAGTTCTGCCTTTTGGTCTTACTACAGCTCCCAGAGTGTTTACCAAATGCATGGCAGTAGTGGAGGCTCACCTGAGACACCAAGGATTCTGGATGTTTCTGTATTTGGATGACTGGCTCATAACCGCCCCAACCAGGCATCTTCTGCTGCAAGCCAGGAGCCATACTCTTCAACTCTGTTCCTTCCTAAGTCTAATTATTACCATAAATTATGAAAAATTTGCTCTAGAGCCGTGTCAAAGCTTGGTTTTCATAGGAGCATTGATAAACACAACTACATTAATAACAAAACTTCCACATGACAGAGTAGACGATCTTCGCTATTACATAAGACTGCTAATCAGGAAGAAACAAGCTTCTGCAAAACTAGTTCTCTAGGTACTGGGGAAAATGGCTGCTTCAGTCATCCTCATTCCCCTATCTCATCTTCATATGAGGATACTTCTGTGGTTACTTTACACACAATGGTCAATTCTGGAGCTTCCAGTATCACACACAATCATGATAAATTCCTGCCAAAAGAATCTCCATTGGTGGATTCACTCTCCCTTAGTATCTCAAGGCCGTCACTTCATTCCCCCTCAACCCCAGGCCGTGTTACCGCAGATGCTTCCCAGATAGGGTGGGTGGGCATTATCTAGGGAAGACTGTTCAAGGTATCTGGCAACAACATGAGGCTCATTTGTACATAAATATCCTGGAAATGAGGGTGGTGCTTTTGACATTGCAAGCTTTTCAAGACTCCCTCCCTCTGGGAACGATAGCAATCCAGTCAGACAAACATGCCTGTGGTCTGGTACATAAACAGGAGGGGACCATATCTTAGCCAATTTGTCAAGAAGCCCTGAGGCTCTGGCAATGGGCAATGGCTTTCAATCACTTTCTAATAGCAATGCACATCCTAGGTAAATCCAATATAATTGCAGACAGATTGAGCAGAGCCATTTTATGGCTGCACGAGTGGTCCCTCATTCAGAAATTTATGGAAGAAATCTTCCAAAAATGGGGCCAGCCTTGCTGTGACCTTTTTCCATCACCCACCAATGCCGAATGCAGCAACTACTTTGCCGTGATCCCCCCTGTGGGGGGATTCACCAAGGGATGCACTTGTGCATGATTGGCTCCTGGGACTTCTTTAAGCTTCTCCATCAATTCTTCTAATTCCCAGTCTTCTGCAGAAAGCAAGTTTGTTGAAGGTAACAATAATAATCCTAATTGCCCCTTATTGTTCTCAACAGATTTGGTTCCCCTTCCTCCAGCCTCATGTTTGGGATGAACCATGGATTGTTTGTTTCATATGCAGAACCAACATTGGGTAAACCAGTTACCAGAATTACTCTATCTAGATAGATAACAAATTGCATTTCCTTTCTGTATAATAAATTGGGCATTGCTCTGACAAAACCTGTTCAGGCCCACACCATTAGATCCATGGCAATTTCCTCCGGTTTGCAATCCAGAGTGTCCATGGATGACATTTCTGCAGTAGCTACTTGGGCTCCTCCCCATTCCTTTATTATTCAATACAAATTAGATCTTGTCTCCAGAGAAAGAGCATTTTTGGTTCCATGGTGCTCAGGAATATTCTTCCTTGAGTCAACCTGGAAATTAGGTAGCTAGGAGACTCTGTCCCATCAGTTGAGGACAGAATGAAAATTGACAACATTAGATAAACAAGTTATGTACTCATTATAACACTCCCTCTGTGTGTTGTCCTTTTTCATTGTTTCTCAACTTCCTTGCCACCAACCCCCATCCTTAAGACCTCTGGAAGAATGAGTGCTTAATGGACTTGTATGTCCTTATTTTTTATATAAGCTCAAAATATAGCTTCTCAGTAAAAATTTCCATCTTTTACTTTCTACTAAGGCAGCAAACAAGATCTGAGGTAATTGGAGTTAGTGCATTATGGGTAAGGGAGAAGCTCTAGAGTTTTTGGTTGCCACGAGCTTTAGCAATGGCTGAGTTGGATCAGAGGTATCGGATCCAAACCCATCAGTTGAAGAAGAATAAAATTGGACAACACAGCTGGAACGTTATGGTGAGTACATAACTTCTTTTTTGTTTCATTAAAATTTAAGATGCTGCTGCTCCTTTCCCTTTGAAGTTATGAGCACAATCTATGGATATTTTTTAGCAGTTACTCTATTATCATTCTCCGAAAATTTAAATATGTCAAAACTGCTTTGCAGATACAGCCCTTTGTATACATGACTGAAAATATCCAAATTAAGTTAGAAGTCTGAGGACAGATTTCTTGAAAATGGTTCATAGTTAAAGGATTAATTATTTAGAGGAATTAGTAATGAAAGATCTACCATGGTTCTATATTTAAACTTAATAAAAAATAGACTAGTTCTACAAGATAAGTCAAAGGAGACATCTCCATTTATGTGATCATCTTGCTGACATTTGGATGTAAAAATTAGCATTTCAGATTTGTAAACCAAAATATAGCACAATTTATGCTGTTGTGTGCAGGTGTCACTTAATACTGTTTTTGACTATCTACCAAAGTGGGTAAATCTGATGAGTTTCTTATTTCTAGCTATAACCATAAAATCAAAATTATATACCTCCAAAGTATACTTTTTTGTCTCTTCTTTTCTTTTTTACTTTTTTTTCTAAGTGACCCTTCTTTCAGAAGGCAGTAGCTTCAGTGGCCTATAATTTGTATAGTTTCCCTTTCACCATTGGGTTCAAAAGCTTTCTTCATTTGATCACCTGGTAGGTAATCTAGGTTTAGCACTTGTTGGGTGAGTTCCTAGCTTCATGTAGAGATGTGCTTCTTGGGAATTTCTTATTGTAGTATTGGAACTGGTAGCAGTAGTTTAACTGGAAGCCATCTGGGTAACTCTAGATTATGTTGTATACGCCATAAACAAAAAAATATGTAGAATGTTGCGCACACATTCCTGCATATGCATACATCAAATTTTGATGATATCCTCATGTATGCAGGCTGTCTGAATATCCATACAATGTCCATTTATCTGAAAGCAATGAATGCCGACCGTCTACCTCATCCCAAACCTGTAGCAATGAAATTTAGGACCTTGTGTAGCAAACCCATCTGTTCTTTGATTCCTTTATGATTGCTTGTAGGTATAGGAAATAATTTAGAGAGAGAGCTTTGAAACTGTCAGCTTTTTTATTATAGTTTGACAGTTTATAAATCATCATTAAATGATAGCAATTGTGATTACAGATAATTTGTAAACTGTGTGTTCTCTTAGCTACCTTTAAAAAGGCACATTTTAACAGTTTACATGCTGTCAGTTAAGTGTAGCCATTACAGTCTGTTAACAACAACCCCTCTGTTATTGACAGTGAATATTACTAAAAAAATTCTACATGCATGATCAACTTTATTATGTTACTAGATCATCTGCATTGCATGGTACATTACCTTAACTGAAAAGCCGATCCAAAAATATGACTTTGAGTCTATCAAATACTGAAAGGCATGTAACATGCCCTTATTTTTCTTTGCAGGTGTTTGTAGAACAGGAAGGAACCACAAGAATCACTGATTTGAAGCTAAATCAGTACACCTCACCTGTTTCAGTGTATTTAGGCAGTAAATCATTGGCCTTGACTAGGAGACAAGTATTCTTGTTTGTCTAGTGATCTGTGTTAAACAGACTTGTTCTTAGCCTTCTTCCTGCATCTTAACAGATAATCTCGGCAGCAAAAATGAATTGTAACAATCAAACTTGCATATTACTTCAGAATCTTATAAAGTGTTGTACATCACATTGGTCAACTGGTGTATGGTCGACTTACAGTTTCCGAGTCGGCAGAATGTTGAACCAAAATAAATCAACTACACTAGAGCGAATGGATAGTGTTGGTCGATCATTTGGATTTGACGTTGTTCAGGTAGATCGTGGTTCAGTGAGGAACAGGGAATTATGCTCATTTCCTCACTGTAGTATGATCTTGGAGTTGGTATATTTAATGTGTGGGGGTTGTGCGGGGCAGGAGGCATAGCCCCCCCTGCAGAATAATAGAATTAATGTCCCATTGACTGTAGAGTTCAGTGGTACGTTAATGAGGTGTGTGACAGCACCTCCTGCTATGTCGAATACATCGAACCATGGTGGTCGATGTATTCATTTTTGCTTTGGTTTACTTTTTGGAATTTCAAATTCAGCATTTTGGGATGACATTTTAAACAGTCGACCGAAGCTGATTCGAAATAAAAATAGTAAACTATATTTATATATATATCTATCTATCTATATATATATATATATATATATATATATATATATATATATATATTTATTTATTTGTGTGTGTATATATATATATATATATATATATATATATATATATATATATATATATAAATAATATAGACACTAAGATTATGTTTATTAGTTGGTAGCTAACTAGTGTGATTCTAAAGTCACAGAATCAGCATGAGATGAATAAAATTAGATAAATCCCTTAACGGTTTTCACAGGTTTGGAGTCCTATTGTTAGAGTAACTTTTAAGTACAAGCTGGAGTCAATGCAACATTAGTCTGCTATGATAAGATATGGACATACATTGTCATATTTATCAGTAATATTTGGCATTTGGGTGTGGGAGACATTTGTTACTGGAGGTTGGTGGCTAATTTCTTAACATAACTGATAATATATTTACTAATGCATCATTTCACAGAAAGAATATCTAGAATTGCTTATATTCATCTCCTTTCTTTGGTCTCTTTTTTTTGTATCCTCACTTTTGAGGAGTGTACCACTTCTATCACCTACCTAAACAATTATTTCTTCAATAGTTTTTGCAAATGACAGCATTATTGATATATGCCATCAAACCTTCTTGCTGACAGCCATGAATTCTAAACTTGTTCTGAAGAAGCAACTCCTTTTGTTTTACGCAATACAGGAATGTGATTCAGATTATGCACCATCTTATGTCATCTCATCTACATTAAATTGTTATCACAAGGCTGTTCTTTTCTGTTTTTGCATGCTTGATACATCAAGTAAAGGTTCCACATGATGTGATAATCCAGGTGGCATACTGATTAAGGTCTTCACCTCCCATGTACAAGGGACAAAGGTTGATTCTGATCTACAGCCAATGCCTGTGTTTCTGCTGAGGTCCTCCCAAAAATATGCTGAGTGTTTCCATCCCAAACTCACCACAGAACATAGTGGTGGGCAGTAGCACATGCTCTAAATAGTGTGGGTCACTAGATAACCTTTTTACTCTAAGTAACTCCCCATATAGAATAGATTCTAATGTGTGTGGTGGATAGCAACTCAACCCATGTAGCATGTCGTCTTGTTGTCCAAATTTCCTATGTTTTTTCATTTTCAATTCTCCATTAATCTTCCCTTCTAAAGTAATATCTAAATAATTGACTTGGTTACCTTTTTGCAAACCATTGAAATGAATCCCAAACCTATTTCTGTGTAAACTTTCAATAAATTATGTTACCCTGTCATAACTCCCCTTGCAAATAAAAATTAGTCAATAAACCTAAAATATTTTATTACTTGTTTCTTAAAAAATTCATTCCTGTAGATGTAAACATTTTCAAAAAACCCATAAATTAGCGTACATGGGGACAAAAGTTGCCCCCATCGCTGCACCCCAAATTTGTTTATAAAGTCACCCATCAAACTCAAAAATATTGTTCTTTAAACAAAATAAAATCAGTTGTATAACATGCTGAGTTTTAGGTCTCTCTCCTAGGAAGCAATGTACATGCTTGATGTTTGTGTATAAACTTACGACATCCACCACTATGAAATACATTGCTTTTTCCCACTTTATCTCTTTGAAGTCAGACATCTTTAATATAGGATGGCAACTTCACTACTTTCACTAGTAGATACTGATGCAAAAAACATGAAATATCGTGGTTAAAATATCTACATGCCGAAGCAATAGGGTGGCCTGGAGGGTCCCTTAAATTCTTATGTATTTTAGGCACACAGAAAAACTTTGCCATGGAACAATTTTTGGTATCAAATTTGTGTTGCACATTGTCATAAGTAAAATATTTTAACCTCAAACCCTTGTCTAACAACTCTTTATACTTTACTAGGGCTTTTTTATAATCACTAACCTCCACCTTTGTATAAACCTCCTTGTTATTTAAATGTTGATTACACATTTTTAAATATTGTGTATAATGGAGGATAACAAGTTTGCCCCCTTTGTCAGCCAGTTTGAACACCAATTCACCCCTTTTACTTAAATTATTTAAACTTTGCCACTCGTTTTTACTCATATTATATTGTATCCCATTCTTAAAAAATTGATGACATTCATTTTTCACAGTATAATTTAACATAGAGCTAAATTGTTGTATTGCTTCATTCCTAAAAGAGGGAATAAAATTACTTTTACAAGCAACACCTGTTATATCAAAGTTGCAATATGGATTTAATTCCATTTCTGAATTGCAAGAAAATAAACTGTTTTCACTCTGTTCTGAATTATCATTGTTTAATAACTCTGTATGAATATAGTCTTTACTATCTTTAAAAAAATCTAAAATATGTAGTTTACGAACAAATCTGAAAATTTCCCCTTTAATTTCTTACAGCCTTGGCAGAGCCATGGGGATACATTTCAGACCTCTGTTCAAAATTTATATCTCCACATCATTTAATTCACATCCTGACAAATTTACTACATAATACGATTTATTGCCACATACAACAGTTTCAAGTCCATTATACTCAAGTCCATTTACCTCTCTTGTTAGACCAGGAGTTATATTTGTACTCCCTTTGATAGTCCTGTCCATGCCAAACTTCTTTTTGGTTTCCTTGCTGATGTCTTTGTTGGTCACGAAAAGTTATGTGCATATATTCCTCAATGTTGGCCCTAGTAAGAGGTGGAAATTCATTATATTCCTCTCCTTCTCCCTCAGTTGAGGAGGCTCCACTTTCCGCTGAAATGTAGAAATGCTGTTGTGGTCTAATAGCTTCCTGTTCCTCATCAAATCTAACTCAATGACGTTTTGCTGTCTGATTGGTGGACAAAATGAACGCTCTCTTGAGTTCATAGTCTTGGAAAACCTGAATTAACTTTGTTTTTTTCCTTTCCACCAACTCTTTTTCATAGGAAGTCAATTTCACATTGACACCATGTAAAAACAGTTCCAGAACATCATTACTAGTCTTATTAAGAATATCTCTGCATACCTTTTTCATTTCTTCCTTCAGTTTTTGTCTCTTAATAATATCCCTTTCAACCAGGATATTCACTCACTCCACACTACACTTGTATGCTGTTGCCACCTATCATTCATGAAATATTTTATCCTCCTCTGAATTCAGATCCAAAGGTTTGAAGTTTTTTTTTTTACCATTTGCAGCTCTCTATGTATTACAGTATTCATAATCTGTCTGTGCCCCACAGCAGGGTTGTGATAGTGAGAAAAACAGAACATTCAGGCAGCAGTGTGTGGTGTTAATAATGGAAGACCTGAATAAACATATTGGGAGAGACAGAGCAGCATTTGAGGACCACCTAGGTCCATATGAGTGGGACAACAGGAATAAAGGAGAAGACATTCTAGACTTCTGTCTTGAAAATGGGTTGATGATGTCCAACACCTGATGTCCAACACATAGTTCATCAAGAGAGACAGTCACAAGTTCACATATAAGAGTGGCCAACATGCAACTCACAGACTTCTTCCTAGTAAGGAGGGGGGCATTGGGGTAGAACAGATATCTGGTCAAGGCAAGTATGGAAATAAGGTTCATAAAAAAAGCTGTTTGTGGAAGGGAGACGTCCAGGAATCCATCAAAAGGAGGGGTGCAGGAAAAAGTGAGAAGAAAGCTGGACCAGTCTAAGTAGGAATACTGGTTGGCTAACAGAGAGAATAAGAGAACAGTTGCAATAGCAAAGAACAAGGCCACTCTACCAACTTCTAGAAAAAGACTCAGTAGATGGCACAAAAACTTTATCATGCTGCAAGACAAAGACAGAAAAAAAAAGAAGATAGCAGACACACTTCGTAAGGGATGCCATCCAGTACCTGCTTACCAGAGCATAGAATATCAAATGCAGATAGGAGTACTTCGAGCAACTTCTGAATGAAAAAAAAACTCACAGAAGCAGTATTACCCACCTTAGAAGAAGTAAGAGCAGCACTAAAGAAAATGAAGTTAGGGAAAGTAGCTTGCTCAGATGAGTTCACGGCAAATATGATCAAGATGTTGGGTGAGTTAAGGGAGTAATGGCTTTGCACAGTACTTATATCAGAATGAAGAGAAAGGCATATCCCAGATGATTGCAGAATAAGCATTCTAGTGCCAGTGTACAACAATATGGGGTGTATTCACAACACTAGACAGTATAGCAGTGTATATACTCCTGTCACACTGGAGAGGATGATTGATAAACCGATATGCAGAGCTGTAGAATGTAAAATTGGAACTGAGCAGCTTGGATTCAGATCAGGATGTGGCACAACTGACCCAATGTTTGCAATGAGACAGATAACTGAAAAAAAGCTACAGATGAGGAAAGAAATCAGCTGGGCATTCCTAGTTTTGCGTAAAGCATATAACAAGGTCCTAAGAAAGCTGATTTGATCAGTCCTGTGATCGTTGAAGCTCCAGAAACATTGGTAGAATTAGTGCAGGTTATGTACAAGGACCAAACAACACAAATATGGAGAGTGTTGACATTCACAGTTGGAATGAGTGTGCATCAGGGTTCAGCTTTGTCTTCTGCTGTTCAAACTGGTGATGAACTACAGTAGTAAACAGGTCAGAGGGACAGAAAAACAAATCTGCAGAACGCAGATGATGTGGCATTATGGGCAGACTCTGAGCAAGGACTTGAGATTATTGGGAAAATTAAAGGCATATGGGATGAAACTGAGTACAGATAAGACAGTCGCAATGGCAGTTAATGGGAAGCTCAGATGAAGCTGAGAACTGAGACAGCTTCAAGTATCAGGGAGCAGTGGTTGAGAAGGGAAGTCTGAATGAGAAGATCAAAGCTAGAATCAGAAGGGCTGCAGTCAACTGGCATAGAGTGTCAGGAGAAGTGTGTGAAAGAAAAATGCTAAAGAGTCTGAAAAGTAAGATGTACAAACAATGGTGCAACTGATAATGCTGTATGGTACAGAAACCTTGGTAGTGCAGGCAGAGTAGTTGAGAAAACTTGAGGTGATGGAGACAAAGTGCCTGAGATGAATGGTAGGATGCACACTGTGGCACAGGAGAAGAAATAAGGATGTCAGAGCAGAAGCCCAAATAGTTCCAGCTGCAGAGATGGTCAAAAATAACAGATTACGGTAGTTAGGACACATGCAGGAAAGACGAAGACAATCTGGTGAAGAAGATTTGAGTCAGGAAGAAGGCAAAATTAAACAAAGGCATCCAGCAAAGAAATGGATGGGTTGTGTGAAAAGACCTGTGACAGTCAAGCATAGCTGTCAAAGGTAGGAGAGTGGCACTGAATGATAGTGATGGCTGCAGGTGATGGAACACCCTGACCCCATGTAGAAAATGGTGAAAAGAGGTGTTATTATTGATGATAATAATGAGTTAATTGCTTTATGTTGTTTTCACTTTATAGCATGCAGTTGAACATTAGTGCTATCTTCTTCTTCTTTTGGCTGCTTCCATTAGATGTCGCCACAGCAGATCATCTGTTTCCATTTCTTCCAGTCCTCTGTATCTTGCTGTGTCACACCAACCACCTGCATGTCCTCTCTCACCACATCCATAAACCTTATCTTAGGCCTTCCTCTTTTCCTGTTACCTGGCAGCTTCATCCTTAGCATCTTTTTCCCAATATACCCTGCATCCCTCCTCAGCACATGTCCAAACCAACGTAATCTTGCCTCTCTGGCTTTGTCTCCAAACCTGGGCTGACCCTCTAATATACTTATTCCTAATCCTGTCCACCCTCGTCACACCCAGTGCAAATCTTAACATCTTTAACTCTGCCACATCCAGCTCTGACTCCTGCCTTTTTGTCAATGCCACTGTCCCCAACCCATATAACATAGCTGGCCTCACTACCCTCTTGTAGACCTTCCCTTTCACTCTTACTGGTACTTGTCTGTCACAAATCACTCCTGACACTCTTCTCCACCCAATCCATCCTGCCTGTACTCTCTTCTTCACCTCTCTTCCACACTCACTGTTACTCTGAACTGTTGATCCCAAGTATTTAAACTCATCCACCTTTGCCACCTCTACTCTCTGCATCCTCACCATTCCTCTATCCTCCCTCTCATTCACACACATATATTCTGTCTTAGTCCTGCTGACCTTCATTCCTCTTCTCTCTAGAGCATATCTCCACCTCTCCAGGGTCTCCTCCACCTGTTCCCTACTCTCACTACAGATCACAATGTCATCTGCAAACATCATAGTCCACAGGGACTCCTGCCTGATCTTGTCTGTCAACCTGTCCATCACCACTGAAAATACGAAAGGGCTCAGAGCTGATCCTTGATGTAATCCCACCTCCACCTTAAACGCATCTGTCACTCCCACCGCAGACCTCACCGCTGTTGCACTACCCTTGTACATATCCTGTACCACTCTTACATACTTCTCTGACACTCCTGACTTCCTCATACAATACCACAACTCCTCTCAAGGCACCGTGTCATATGCTTTCTCTAAGTCCACAGAGACACAATGCAACTCCTTCTGACCTTCTCTGTACTTCTCCATCAACACTCTCAGAGCAAACATCTCATCTGTAGTGCTCTGAGGCATAAATGTTACATAAGCTGCAATATTTACAGCTGCTTTTTTTAGTCCAGCAAGTTTTGTTCTACTGAGACAAATTTTCCATCATTTCTGTCAGGTGGCAAGATCCTAACACAAGCTCCCATGTTAGCAAGTGTAAGATATGGGCAAGAAATCTTTGGTATCTGTTTACCTCTCACTTTCCAAGGAGCAGGCAAATGTCAGGTATTTCAGTAGCAGCTACTGCAGTAATTCATTTTAAGCAGTGACCCCACTAATGGTTCATCTGCACTGTGAGACTGAAGCAGTTCTCTTCCTTCCAGTGCATACACCTCAAGAAAGGGATTGTGCAGTGCAGAATATCCCTCAAAGCCACCTAAATACATAAGTGAAGTCTAAGGAGCAGAGGTGTTATGGATAGACTGCATATTTCAGGCCACACAGTCTTTTATTAAATAACATAGACAAAAACTGGAGTCAGAAATCTAAACACTGCTGCATCAGTCATCCATCCTCCTGTTGTTGCTGTGCTCCAGCTGTTACTGTGCTTGTCAATTACATGGCATAAGAAGATGGCATAAGTCGTATTCCAGAAGTGCTGTTCTGAATTTGGAAGGCTGAATATAGCACTGCTGTTTTCAGGTTAAGCTGAATGCCTGATATGAGATGAAAGCTGTTACGTTACCATTTAATAGCTTTATTTCACTGGCCTTGTTGATTTTGTGTTGATTTTATCTGCTCCTTGCTGGGTTCATGAACAGTCTCTGCTAAGTTATTTGGTAAGGGGGTATGCTAATGGATCACCTGCCAATAAATGCTAGGGTATTTTGATATAGGCCAGAGCTAACTGGTAAGCTTTGTCTTGTTTATTACTACTATTTGGAACAATTTAAAAATGTCTGTATCTGTGCATGTCTCTGTGAGTGTTTGGTGGTGATGGTAGAGGGCAGTGTTTTTGTGCTGTACTTTGCTAAATGGTGCAGTTATTTTGTGGTGAGTGCTGCTTATTGCTACATGGTTAGTGTATGTAATACACATTTATGGAGTTTAGCTATGATTAGGTGCATTTTCATAATATGTGTGGTAAGCTTGTATTTGGCTAAATTTTATGCACATTTGCTTTATAAGCACCTATGTGATGCAAGCTAATCATACAACACTGGTAGTAGTTTACATGTATAAACTCCACTGGAAGTGATTTCCTATGGAAAGCAGTGATAAAGGAGTTTAATTTTCCCTAGTTAAAATGGAACAGAAGTAAACTCATTTAGTCAAAACTTGACTAGTAGAAAGATAATTAGAAAAGTGAAAGCTTATTTATTACTGGCATACATCCATTTTGTACAGGTACAGAACTACTGCCATTAACTTACTAGTGTGATGAGGAGATGGTTCTTTAATTATTTGTGATCTTCTCTCTTCAGAAAATATATATATTTTTTATAATGCTTTATTAAATTCACATATATTGGGTAATGACATGGATACGCATGTATTAATAGGGCATATAAAATATTGCATGATGACTATAAGAAACAGTCAGAGGAGATTAGGGAAGTTTGGTAAGAACATTTTTATTTTCATGCATTATACGTATGTTTTCTTTTTAACAATGATCATTCACCCCAACATTACATAAGTTGCTCAAGTCCTGCCTTGTCTAAAATTTTACTCTTCCTCCTGTACACTATTCTGCATGTGTTGTTCCCACAAATCCCATTTATTTTTTGTGGTTTGTACCTTCCAGTTTCTAAAGACTCCATTTCTTTTATCTCATTTACAACATTCTGATCTTCAATTATGGTTGGTTTAAATTTTAATTTCTATTTTCTAGTAATTGCTTTGTTCACAGTCAATAACTTTAAACTAAGTCTGTATTATATCTAGGCAATTCAGTTTGTATATCTTCAGTCAAAAGAATCATTTCCATAGTAACAGTAGCAGGAATAGCATTCTATATGTGAGACTGCCAGATGTTCAACCATCGGTTAAGCGTAGGTATTTTCATCGTACAACAGAAATATTATGGAACTCTCTTCATAAATATACAAGGTAAGTTGGTAGTGTCAAATTTTTTATGTTCTTGATAGATAAATGGTATAGAAATTTTGTTTATATTCCTAGCATAACTGTTGGCAGACTCTTAAATGGCTGTTTGGAACCTTGAGTTTGAATTTCTTCTGAATTGAACATGCTTAACAACAAAAAAGCTAAATTGGCTTGAAATTCTAAATTACTGGAGTTCCTCACTGTTAAAACTTGCAGACAGTATACTCTTCTTTCTAGACAAATGTTCCTCCTTCTCTTCTCTAGTGGTAATCTTCCCCAAGATGTCTCTGATTGGTAGTAACAAATCTTGTAGTGACAAAAATCACACAAAACTTTTAGCGACTCCTTATATTCCACTTATGCATCTAAAATCTGGAACTCTTTCCCTACAGCATTTAGGCAAATGCCATCCAGTAATAACTTCAAAAGGAAACTAAAAGATATTCATCATATTGATCACTGCTGCAGTAACCTTAGCTATATGGGTTATATCCTGCGAGGGATGTGACAGCTATCCATCTTCCAAAGCTTTGGGGCACCTTCCACATGTCCAAAATGTCAGGCAGCTTGAACTAAAAGACAAGTTTGAGCATTAAGCCCTCCAGAGCTTTCCTGCTGCCGAAGTGTACTCTCCCCTGAGGCCTTTGAGGATCGATGGTCAGCTTGTGCTGTTTCTTTGCTGGGCAGATAAGTCCCCTTTGGGGAAAAAACTTCCATTTAATAATTGTATTTATTATTGATACTTTAATTTTCAGGAAAGTTATATTAAAGATAGGAGTTTGTGTTTTAATGGACTGTCAAGACACAGTACTGTACTTTTAAATGGGCATGCTGTTTCTTTCTGCCAATTTAAAAGTTGTTTAGAGTAATTGGAAAATTTTGTTGTGTGGAGAAATTGTTTGTTTTACTTTGTGGGTCCAGTAAAGTGTTTAAAGTGCTTTTTATTTTGTTTATCTGTGAAAAGTGTTTCCTGTGGGAAAGAGCCCCATTTTTTGGCTTGACCATGAACAGTCTGTTGCCCTCACAGTTGATCTTTCTTCCAACTACGAAAAGAAAAAGTTAAGCAAATAGCCTTTGCCGTCACAGCAGGCTAGCAGTTTGCCTCAGCTGTAGGTGGGTAACTTTTCTGTGGCCATTAGTTGTACCTTAGACCACTTATCTTTTACCCAGGATCCCTCAAGTGTAGTACCTACAGCCAGTATAGACTGGGGGTTGGCCACATCCTCTGCGGTTGTTGGGTTCCCCCTCAGTGGGCAAGGAAGAGCCAGTCTTGTCAGTCCTGGGGGATGAAAGAGGGAAGGCTTCCCTGTTTAGTCAGAATGTTGTTCTCATCCCTAGGGAAGCTGCGGTTTACTATCATTTGTGCGAACAACATTCTGTTGGGACGTATGCTGCTGAAAATCAGAATATCGTGCACAAAATGAAAAGTGTATAGGATAGTCAAAGACACTTATGCAAATGCAGTAGTGCATTCACATAAGTGTGCTCGACTATATGTATGGAGATTACGATACAGTGAAGATTGGAAATTCATCCATATCCCCACTGTAGTGCAATCTCGGAGTTGGAATATATTAGTAGCAGGGGATGTGGGGGAAAACGTGATATGTTGTATAGGAGTTTGATTTACATCAGCTCCTATGCGGCTATCACATGATGTTTTCGGTGACAGTGTCGACTCAAATGGGTCGATCATTTGGGTCGACATTGTGTAGGAGTGGAGAGTTGAGTTTTGGTGTTTGTTTTTGTTAATGCGAACGGCAAATGTTTTGCCTTTCACAAGAATGATAGTAAACTGGAAGCTGCTACTACCATTAATAACACTGTTGGTTCTGTTTTTCCTGTCAAAAACTAAACCTGTATTTAATCCTCCTCCTCAAATTTCCTTAGACAGGAATAGTTTACTGGGTCTGACTCAAGTTTTAATTCTGGCTACTGATCTTTCTTGTAAAATCATTTCTGATAAAAAGAAAGAGAGGGATATCTGATTTCCTGAAGAGATTCAAGATTCTGAATGCGTTCAGGCAGATGAATGGATAGATACAGTGATTTCTCCTTCGATTTCTGATTCAGACCCAGAGTAGATCTGAGTTTCTGACTCTTTCTGTGAGGGGGTCTCTTTCTCTGAGACTATTTCTAGAAAGTGCCAGTGTTTTCAGTGGAAGAACACTGAGAGTTCTCAGTCCCTAATAAAATACTATGATCTGTTACAGAAAGAATTTCCAGAACCTGCACACATTCCTCCAGTTCTGTCAGCTTTAGAGGATGTGTGTGTTACTTCCTGCAATTTTCCTGATAGCCAGCTGTTCCTAGAGTGGTAGATGGTATGTATAAAGTTCCTCAACCATTTAGGATTTTATACACTGTTCCCAAACCTGATCCAGCAGCTATGGCTTTAGTTAATCAATCTTCTGCTAAACACTTAGTAAATTTCACCCCTACTATTTCTGATAAGAATAGGTAGATTATTGATATGTCTAGGAAAAAGTGAAAGCTTCTGCAACTTCAGTATTCAGATATTTGAATTGTCAGGCTCATATATTAAGGTTTGTCCTGATTAACTGTGAAATATGAGGAATGTTTTGTTTGCAGCTTCCTATTGTGAGGAAAAATCTGCTTTATAGGTTCATGGGATGCTACTAGGCTATTGACCTGAGGGTCTTTACAAGCCGAGCCATTAAATTCCAATATAATACTAGATGAGAGATATCATCTATGCCCAAGATTTTTCTAGCAAGGATTACTCATGTCCAGGAGAGAAGCAGGGGCAATCCCCAGCAAAAGTTTATGCTTTCCCATCCAGTTTTCCAGGTTGTACTTAAACAGGTTCATGGAGAGGCTGTGTGTGACATAGATTGGAAACCTATTCCAAAGGAGTGACAACCTCTGAGAGATGTATCTGTCTCTCCAGCAGGTTCTGTTTGTCACAGGCTAGATTGAGGTTTCTGGAATGAATGACTCTGGTCCCATTTGACTTACGGATATGCAGCATTTTCATTAGATTTGGGTCAGAGATAGCCCTACAAGCCAGACATAAGTTGGCCCTAAGTAGTCTATGCTCTACTGAGTACAGTGACAGTGACTTCTGTCTGTCCATATAAGACATGTGCTGGAGACCCTGAATTTTCTTAGTTAGAAATCTCTGAGGTCTGTCAAATTACTGCAGGTGTCTGGTAAGGTACATACCAAAGCGAGCATTATATTCAATAACAGGCCTGATGAGAGATGAGTACAGGGAAGTTATAACCTCTTTTGCGCCAATGCTTTTGCTAATCATGTGAATGACATAGAATGCCTTCCTTACCACAGTAGACACTTGGTGGTCAAAGCTGAGGTCACAGTCAACTTGTGTTCCCAGGTCTCTCACTACAGAAGTGGTACTTAGGGTATTATTGTTTAATTTATAATCAGCAGGGACATTGTTTTCATCCAAGAGAATGATAATGGATTTTTTAGCATTTAGTTTAAGACCATGGCTTTGGCATTGATCATTGGTCTATGTAAGGCCCTTTTGAAGAACACTGACAAAGCTAGGGGAGTCAATGATAGCACCTATTTTGCAGTCATCTGCAGACTTGGTTAGCCACAGTCCTTCCATTTTGGCCTGGACATCTGAGAAGTATAAGCCAAACAAGAGGAGGTCTGGCACTGACCCTTGTGGACTCCACTTGTGACAGGTCTGCTGGTAGAGGTGAAGTCTCCCACTTTGACTGAGTGTTGTCGATCTGTGAGCCAGTTTGCAATCCACCCAATAACATAGGAGTTGGTATTCAACTGGGTTAGTTTGTCAGTGATGCCCAAATGTATGATAGTGCTGAAGGCCTTAGCCAAGTCAAAATAAGCTGTGTGTACAGCTTTGCCTTCATCTATAGCTCTGGTCACATTCTTGAATAAGTCCACCAGGTTTAGCAGGCACTACTTAACTTTGACAAAACCAAACTGGGATGGATCTAGGGTTGGAGGTCAACTATATCCTTATTTATGAGGTACATGATGATTTGTTCCATTGCCTTACAGATGAGACTGGTTAAACATATGTGTCAGTAGTTACCTGGGTCTGTTGTCAAGCCGCCCTTGTGGAGGGAGATAACAATCGCTGTTTTCCATTCAGTGAGGACAAAGCCAATACTCAAGCTGTGGTTGAATAGAGTACCTAGTGGAGTAGCTAGCTCTTCTTTTAGAACATTAAGAACACAGCCTGAAATGCCATCTGGTCCCATGATGGCCGTGTTCTTAGTCTTGGAGAGAGCATTAATGACTTGCTGTTTGGAGATACAGGGAGGAGAAGATGTTGAAGGCATGATTTGTGGTATGCTTGGGGGGAGATAGGGGGCAGAATTTTCACCAAACATATCTGCTAACAGGTTTGCAATTTCTGCAGGGTCAGTGTGTGCGATACCATCCACAATTAGTTCAGCACACATCTGAATTCTACCTTTTAGGTTGCGGATGTAGCTGAAGAAAGCTTTATGGTTATCCTTGGCTATGGTTGCTAATTTTTTTTCATAGTTGCTCTTTGAGGATTTTATGAGGTGTCTTATTTTCTTGTTTAAGCTGAGGAGGGTGCTTTTCCAGCTGTGGGTTCTTACTTTTGTATTTTTATTCAGAAGCTTCTTTCACTTATTGTATAATTTATTAATGCTAGACGTCCACCAGGATGGTTTGTTTTTTTTCTTGAGGATCTTGCTTTAATCCTATCAGGCATGGGTGTATCTACATTTGTGTAAATGTTTATACAGGGCATCAATGTATACCTTAGTATAGCTGCCAATGCCATGTGTGGAAACTGGAGCTTGGAAGTCAATTACACCATCACTTAGGAGGGTATAGTTAGCTTTGGTGAAATTTTTTTTAGCCTGACTTTTCCTTTGGGGAATACTTCAAAAGTGGCAGATTTATGGTCAGATTTAACCAGTGTGGACCCTTCACTTGAGGCATTGCATCGGTCACTCATATTGGTGAGGACCAGGTCTAGAATATTTGAGCCCCTCGTGGGGTGGTGCACTATTTGTTCCAGGGCATTTGAGTTAACAAAGTCCAGGAACTTTTGTGTGAGTGAGTTTGGGCTCGTATACATTTCCCATTTAATAGAGAGATAGTTGAAATCACCCATGGCTAGGGTGTCAGGTTGTACTTTAGTTGTCCCAAGTAGGTCTAAATAAGCCATGTGAGTTTCTTGATTCATGGAAGGGGACCTGTAACTGACGATGACATGAACTAGGGTCTTACCCACAATAATTTGGCCTTGGAGTAACTCCATAGACGTTTTTTTTTCTAACCAGTCCAGAGGTGTAATTATTTTTAATGAAGATGAATACTCCACCTCCTTTGGTTCTCACACCTTCATTTTGTGGCCTGAAAGTGTAAAGGCATTGTAGCCTTGCAAGGCCAGGGTACTTTCTGCAGCCTTGAACCGGGTTTCTGTGACTGCATAGACATAAACATCTTCCAGGGAGAGGAGTGCTTCCAGAGAGTGCAGTTGCTGATTAAACTGCTAGTGTTTACCAGCATGACCCATAGTTTCTTTGTGTTTGATATTTTCACATCAGAAATTTTGTTTTTGTGACCTTGCCTAAAAAAGGCATTATTGCGAAGGCGAGTGCCTTAGCCAGCAACCGAAAGCTTAGAGGTGCCAGGTGAAGACCCTCTCTGGCAAAGCAGCGTGGTCTATCCACCATGTCATCCCAGGCTGCCAGGAACTGGATCCCCTTAAAGCGATACCAGAAACTAAGCCAATCATTGAAGTCAGGCATTTTTTGTTTATATTGTGGTATCATTATAGGTGAGGGTAAAATAATGCTCAAAGCTAGAGACATACCTGCCTGGGACACTTATTCAGAGAGCTCAGTCATGTCTGTCTGCATATAGTCCAGAGAAGTACGTCTGAAGTCATTCACACCAACACGAACTGTGAAGGAGTCATAATGGTACTTGTTGAGAGACTTGAGTGCATGTGTGATGTGATGATTCCTTGCACCAGACAGACGGCTGACCATAACCTTCTCCTTGTTTAACCTGGTGAGTGGGGCATCTGTATGTCTAACTATAGAGCCACCTATAATTAAAACATTTGAAATAGATGCGCATTGCCTTAAGGGCTTACTTAGACATTGGTGCTAGTGTTTTTATGTGTATTAGGTGCTTTGGGTGTTGTGTTAGGTTCATAGGTTCATAGGTTGGTACTGGGCTATCTGCCCGAAGGCATATATTAGCCCAGCTACGTTGTGCGGTATTCACCTCCCCTTTAGTAGTTCCCTAGACCCTTGTACTAGCAGCTAGTACCCTTGGCCCCTATCTCGTAGTGCTGTTAGTGTGATCCCCGGTGTGAACTTTCTGTTACCCATCCACTCATCAAGGTTCCTCTTGAAGAGTGATAGTGAGGGGCTCTGTTTTATGTAGATCGGGACATTGCTCCATAGTAAGGGAAGTCTCTGCGAAGGGAATCTATCCCTCCAGCATGTTCTATTCATTGTTGTGTTGAGGTTTATATCCCTAGAGCGTGCAGCTCGAGTAGATTTGGTTTTGCTAAGATGGAGCATGTTCAACAATTCTGGATTGGACATGGCTCTGTACGTTAGACAGAGATTGCCTCTGAGAAAGCGGTATGCAACAGAGAACAGTCTTAGCTTTTTCAGTCGTGCTGCATAGGGCAACTGTTTGAGGCCAGTAATCCTCTTGGTTAGGTACCTTTGTGGTCTCTCCAGCTGCTGGAGATGTCTAGCCAGGTACATTCCAATTGGTGCATTGTACTCAATAATGGGTCTGATGAGGGAAGAGTAGAGGGGCACCATTACATCCTTAGATCTTGATGCAAACCCTTTCGTGATCAGATGGGTCACATAGAAGGATTTTCTAACCACTTTGGCAACATGGTTATCAAAGGAAAGCTGACTATCTACTTGGGTCCCTAGATCCCTTATTTCTTCTTCAGATTTCAGGGGATTACCTCCTATGTTGTAGTTTGCGGGTACTCTGTTTTTTCCAAAGGGGATTACTATGCATTGTTTTGCATTTAGCTTGAGGCCATGGCTTTGACACCACACATCAGTCTCATATAGGCCCTTCTGGAGGATCTCCATGTCGGCCGGAGACTCTATTATAGCACCCAGTAGCATGTTTGTATTTTGGAGGTTTTTGATGTTTAGGTAGGTTTCTGGAGAGTACCTCCGCATATGAAGGTGTATGTGTAGGGTGCATATTATGAGTAGGAGTCACGGTATGTCAGCTGACAACCTGTTTAATGTTGCTGTTCTGGGTGTGAGAGCAGTGATTCCAGATTCTTAGTGTAGGAGTATCTCTCGCAAATTGAACTTGAGTAATTTAGGAGTAAGGGGTTGTCAGTGTACATGAGGCAGTTGCTACAGTGCCTCAAAAAACACATGTCATCCAGGCAGGCAGGAGAAACAGAGGGAAACTGGCAGTCCCTAATGCAAAGTTTGAACCTGGTATCTCTGCAGATAAGGAAAAAAAGATGGGGGTATCTGGCAGGGAGCTATTTTAGTGGGATTAATCTATGGGGTGTACAGTAGGAGGTCTATTAAAAAGGGGATCTCTAGGGTCTGTTGTTGATAGGTAAGAGGTAAAATCTCTGCTTGGTGGTTCAGTGAACAGCTGAGAGCTATTCAAGAACTGCTGTGCTAGATAGCAGCCACTTCTAAGGGAAAATACATCTATATGTCATTTTTTCTATTGTTCAAGTCACTGTTCATTGTATACATCATATGTATGACTCTGATACTTCAAGGGCTATGGCCACTGGTACTCTTTTGAGGAGGTTTACATGGCTGCATTCTCAGAACCTCCCAGATGATGTTAAAAGTGAAATTTTAAATTCTCCTTTGGATAGAGATTTCATTTTGGCCTCCACTGCTGCAGAACTGTTGGAAGGGGCTGATACTGGGAATTTCTAAGATTTTTCAGCCCTCCTCTTCCATATCTATTTCTTCATCCAGTTTTGGTATGAAACAAAATAAACAGCCTCAACAAAACGCAGGTAAACAGACATTTAAGGAGAAGTGGCAAGGGGTTCCAAGAAGAATATTGGGTCCCCCAAAACCAAGGACAGTCTAGTAAGTCAAAATGACTATTGAAGAGACACTGCCCCCCTCCCTGGCAGCCCCTGTTTGTTCTAGAAAGTGTGAATATCCCCTTTTCTCTTTAATAACAGATTATTTCAGTCAAATGTGTTCTGAAGGTCATTCATCAAGATCTACAGATGGCAACGGGAGAAAATTCCCCCTTTCAAGGGGTAATTCCTTATCCTGTAGACCAGATTTTTTTTTGTTTCTACCTGTCCTTAATCACCTGCTGTCCCAGGGGATATAGAACCAGTTTCCCCTTCCCTGGTAGGAAAGAGGTGTTATTCAAGGATGCTTTTAGTGCAAAAGAAAGAAAATGCTTTGAGACCAGTTCTGGATCTTTCTTTTCTTAACCTGTTTGTCAAAATGATGTCACTTCACAACCTGTAACATTCTCTTCCTCATTTAAGTTTACTGGTAAAACTAAATTTAAAAGATCAACACTTCCAAATGGAAATGAAGACTGTGGCAATTAATATTCAGTTCTTTAAAGTTTAAAATTTAATGTATAAATAAAACCATTAAAACTTAAAACAATCTAGATTAAGCACTTTCATCCACTAAAAGGCTGGACGACTTCAGAATCTAGATGAACTTACTTCCATTCTAAATGTATGGCGTAATTATCTTAATTGAACCATTAAAAAGCTTGAGCTCCTAAAGAAACAATACCTTAAAAACAATACTAGGAAATAATACATCACTAAACCAAAACGATAAAGCATAAAGCACATTCTAAAACTCATTATTATAACATTCTATAAAAAAATCACTTTTTATATTCACAGTTCTTGAATTTAAAATAGGTTGAAGGGAAATGTGATCATTAATTCCAGAGGGATGAGTAGCTTGCACCTTAATTCTTTTTCTTCAAGTTTTACTTCTTTGCAGTTGCCACCTTTTGGGTTTATTTTAACTTAATCTAAAATGCCAAACCAAAGGTTGTGCAAGCTGGGACAGCACGTATAGTGCCAGTAAGGTACATTCATCTCATTCTTTTTTTTCCCAACTTTTGTTTTATTGTATTTTCCAGTATATGACATATCAACAATTCAAAATGACAATTTCTATTTGACGGATAACACCTTAATATAAACAAGTAGGAAATATGTGCCTTTAGCATCTTATCTTAAACTTTCTGAACTCTTATTACTGAGAAAACACATCAGAGAAACATGGAGTCAGATTAATTGAATTATAGCAGGTGTAGGTAAATAAATAAATAAATGGTGAATTATAATATAGTTTAACACAAAATATATACAACTGTTTTCAAATATACAAATAATGCCACAAATTGTTAAAGAAAAGCTAGTCCTTTCACTGATATCTAAATAAAAAATGAAAAAACATTGACTTCCCTTTTTAAATTTTTTTTTATTAAGAGAGGGAAGGACCTCCACAATTTTGGGAGGAACAGGCTAAAGCATATGTCCCTGTTACAGCTTAATTTAATATGTGTTTTAGGATAGTGTTCCAAAATTTGAGTTGTTTTCTGTTAACTATGATGAGCTTATGAGATATGATATACTTAGAAGACATTGCAGTGAAACCTTTCCATTATATTTTTACCCTGTCTATCCAGTTTTGAGTGATATAAAGTTTAATTAACAAAGATAGCAGTCAGGATATTTAAGTCTGATTTGGGTATATTACCTGGGCTGACGTAGTATAGCAAATTCCCAAGATAGGGTAGATTTCCCATACCCCATTTTCTCAAGTTTTACTCTTAATGAGTTCCATAGATTTTGTGCATATCTACAGTACCAGAGAATGTATAATAGGTCAGCCAGTTTTGATGGACAGAAAGGGCAAAAGGGGGAATTATAGGTTCATAGGTTGGTACTGGGCTATCTGCCTGAAGGCATATATTAGCCCAGCCACGTTGTGCGGTATTCACCTCCCCTTTAGTAGTTCCCTAGACCCTTATACTAGCAGCTAGCACCCTTGGCCCCTATCTTGTAGTGCTGTTGGTGTGATCCCAGGTGTGACATTTCTGTTACCCATCCACTCATCAAGGTTCCTCTTGAAGAGTGATAGTGAGGGGCTCTGTCTTATGTAGATCGGGACCCTGTTCCATAGTAAGGGAAGTCTCTGTGAAGGGAATCTATCCCTCCAGCATGTTCTATTCATTGTTGTGTTGAGGTTTATATCCCTAGAGCGTGTAGCTCAAGTAGATTTGGTTTTGCTAAGATGGAGCATGTTCAACAATTCTGGGTTGGACATGGCTCTGTACGTTAGACAGAGATCGCCTCTGAGAAGGTGGTATGCAACAGAGAGCAGTTTTAGCTTTTTCAGTCATGCTGCATAGGGCAACTGTTTGAGGCCAGTAATCCTCTTGGTTAGGCACCTCTGTGGTCTCTCCAGCTGCTGGAGATGTCTAGCCAGGTACATTCCAATTGGTGCATTGTACTCAATAATGGGTCTGATGAGGGAAGAGTAGAGGGGCACCATTACATCCTTAGATCTTGATGTAAACGCTTTCGTGATCAGATGGGTCACGTAGAAGGATTTTATAACCACTTTGGCAACATGGTTGTCAAAGGAAAGCTGACTATCTACTTGGGTCCCTAGATCCCTTATTTCTTCTTCAGATTTCAGGGGATTACCTCTTATGTTGTAGTTTGTGGGTACTCTGTTTTTTCCAAAGGGGAAATGTTTGGGAAGAATTTGTTTAGATGTTCAGGGGTATAGTAGGCATTATTATTAATCACTAATTGGGTATATAAAAGTTTCATGTATGGAGAGAATGTGCTTATATTATTTAATGCCTGAGAGAGTTGTGAGTCAGTTAATTCAGGGTTTTTGTCTTTCCAGTAATTGGCATATGTGAGAGTAGATTGGTATTTAATATTAGTATTTAGTTTGTATGAAACCGATAACATCTTTTTTGAAGTTTTACAAAATACATTAGGGACTGTGCAGTTTTTATTACTTCCTCTATCTCATCTCAGATACTTCTGATAGTAGACAACAACTCTATAATTTGTTTTAGAATTATTATATATTTGCTGTTCATATTAACATTATTTTTAATATCCTTTAACAAGTTATCTTTTAGTTTATAGAAGTCCCAGACAGTATAGCTTTTAATTTGTGGATATTGCTCTAAGTTAATAATTTTCTTGCTTATTTTCAGGTTTTGGTTAAGATGGATTGGTTGCAGCAAGACAAGTGCAGTCTCTAAGTGTAGATCAGAGAGGAGCTTTTGGAATGTTTTGATTTTATGCTTGATTAATTTATGTAATTTTATATATTTAAGAGTGGGTTTATCCATAAACGGTAAGGATTTAGGATTAATATTTGAAGTATTAACATGGGTATACCATAAGTTGATCCATTTTGGGGATTGGGATGGGCCATTGGGGTTGTGGTCAGCAATTAGAATGATTCTACTTGCACAAATTATGTCATAATATAATTTGAAATCAGGTATACCCAATCCTCCCTTGTTCTTAGGAAGCATTAGTTTAGCTATAGAAATTCATGGATTTTAGAGTTTTATTGATTCTTTTACAGAAGTTATTAGGAATAATAGAATTAGTTGAATTAAGTTGGTATAGTACTTTGGGTAGGATGTTCATTTTTATCACTGCCACTTTGGATAAAACCAGTAGTTTCATAAGTTTCCATCTGTCCAAATCATGTTCAGTATTCATCCAAATTTTTAGAAGGTTATTTTGAAAGGTTTTCTTTTAATTTTGCTCAAACTTTATACCTAAATACTGAAATGCATATTTTAATTTAAATTCAGTACTTGGGAAAGGGAGCAGACTTTGACCAAGTGGGTTTATTGGAAAAATGAGAGATTTGGAGGGGTAAATTTGATAGTTGGAGTATGACGAGAAAATGCCAATAGTTTTTAATTTTTTCTTTAAATCTGTGTTAGGTAATTTAATATTTTGATCATCACCAAAAGCTGATAGTAGAAGATTGTTATTTAATATTATGGGTATATGATGCACGTTTCTTGTGCTAAATAAAAAATAATGGCTCAATATAGATGTTAAAAAGATAAGGTGTAATAGGACAGCCTTGTCTTGCCATTTGCTATTTTTATTTTATTGGAAAAGGATTTATTGATGGCCAACTTGGTATACGAGGAGTTATAGACTATTTAATTATATTAATGAATGTATTTGGGATTTTTAATTGCTGTAAAGTCAAATACAAGAAGTCTAGGTTGACTATATCAAGTACTTTGGTAGCATCCAATGCCAGAAGATATCTGGGGAGCTTAGCCTTCTTCAAAAGTTGTATAGCTACATCTAATTTCAGAGTGTTATCCCAGGTTTGTCTCCCTTTCATGAAGCCGGATTGGTCTGAGGATATCATTTTGGGTAGTACTTTTTTTAGTCTATTTGCTAAAATTGTAGAAATAATTTTAATATCTACATTAATGAGAGATATTGGTTTATAATTTAATGGGTTGGTTTTGTCAGTAGTGGGTTTATGTATAAAAATAATTTTGGAGTTATTTAAATATAAATCCTTAAAACCAAATTTGCTAATGTGATTGAAGAGTCTAAGAAGAATAGGGATCAACTTGGGTGCAAAGGTTTTGTAAAAATTTGATGTGAATCCATCAGGGCCTGGGGCTTTATTACTTTTCAAACTTTTAATTGCCTCAATAATCTCCTTTGACACAAAGAGAGCTTCTAGGAGCTTTGCGTGCTGCTCTTCGATTTTTGGAAAATTTAGGTATTTAACGAAAGAGGTATACATTTCTGCTAATAGGGTTTTCTGGGGTCCATATAACTCCCTGTATAATTTTTCAAATATATGTAATATTTCTTGGTTAGTGGTGTATGCTTCATTATTGAACAAAATTTGCGAGATCACAGGCGGGCTCTGATAGTTGTTTTTAAGTCTTGCAAGTAAATTTGAGGGCTGCTGAGTCCAGTGTGAGTAATTTGTAAGGAGTTTCCGTTCCTCAAAGGAAAGATTTTGTGAGTGCAATGTGTATAGCTCTTTTTGTTGAGAAAAGAGTTGGTTTTCTAAGTCTGGTGTAAAGTTTTCTAGGAGTGATTTTTCACTTTTCTGGATTTTGACTTTTATGATATTTTCCTTTTCTTTGGAGAGCTTTTTGTAATACGAGGATTTCTGGATCAACAGTCCTCTGATTTTGGCCTTACTCGCCACCCATAGACCATCCATTGCAATATCAGAGGTTAAAATACTGGATCCCAACTCTTCAAATAAACTATTTAATTCATTTACTACTACTACCTTGTTGAGGAGATTTGGGTTTAGAGACCAGGTCTGGAAGTTACCAGCTTTTGGAGGATTATTAAGAGGGATCATTTTTAAGGTTATTTTGGAATGGTCAGAGAAAAATCTAGGAGTAGCTGAATATATTTTTCTTCATTTCATAGGAAAGTTGAAATCAGGAAGAAGTCAGTCCTAGACCATGATTTGTAACATGGGGAATAGTATGTGTATTTATCCCTATAATTAGAATAATCCTTTGCATAATATGGATCAGATAGGTTAAAGTCTATCATCAGGTCTTCTAAAGCTCTTGTTGCTTCTTTTTCTCTATGTAATATAAATGTTCATAGATTCTCTTTCTCAATGCTCTGTCAATTTTGCCCACATAAACTGGGCATGATGAGCATTTAGCTTAGTATACAACTCTACAGGTCAGACAATTACCTTTTAATAATGTAACCTTTGACTTTCCACTATTCTCTAAAATGAAGGATCTCTGTTCACAACTAAAACTACATTGGGCACAAGCCCCACATTTCTTGGTTCCAGTTACTTGTTTGTCAAAGATCCTTTGCCCTCAAAGCTTTTCTTTAAGTTACATCCAGTCTTAAAAATAAAGCATGGTTCAGGTCCTAGGAACTGGAATAATTCAGAATTTGTCTTTAAGATATTCCAAATTTTCTTTAGTATGGCTTTAATTTCTTCTGCTTGGTACCCATATTTGATAATGAGTCCTTTTTCATATTTCTTGCTGTTGATTTTAACTTCTTTAATACATAACCCAATTCCTAATAAAGGTTGATATTTCTTACCCCATTGGCTCTATCAAACTACCTGTAAGTCCATGGGGATAACCCCTTGCCAAAAACATTTCAACTGTTTTGTCTAATTTACTTTGTACGTCACTTTCATGTGAAGATACTTGCAACTCTAATTAGTTGATCTTTTAAAATACTTTTCTTTTGAGCAAATGGATGGCAACTATAATAATTCAAATAAGAATTACTGAAAGTATCTTTCCTGTGTACAGTGGACTTAAAACCTGACTCAGTGTGTTTAATTTTAGTGCCAAGGAAGTCAGTACCATCCTTACTGTGTTTATGAGTAAATCTCAAAAAAGTAGTAGTAGTGTTAAGATACTGAATGAAAAATCGAGTACTTTCCTCTGTCCCTTTCCACAAAATAAAGATATAGTCCAAAAATTTGACAAAGTTTAATATATTTCCAGAACTGACTTTTCATTATGTATTAGATTCCAAACCAATAGGACTAAGCTGGCATAACTAGAGGCATAAGATGCCCCCATGGCAACTCCTTTGTTTTGTTTAAAAATGTCCCCCTCGAAAATTATGAAATTGTGATCAGGAACTATGGGCATTACTCCTTTACATTTGCACTTGTAGTTCTGCTATTTCAACAACTGCAGTTACAGATTCTCAAAGCTTCAGCAAGCACCCAGCAGTGGTTGACATTGTGTTTCATCTTCTACTTAGTCTTATCTGTTATCTTTCCTTGTTGCTACTGTAATTAACTTAGTTTTACTAGTATGCTGTCACCTTCTTCACTTGCTTGCTTTATATGTCCTTTCGTAACTGTACCACATGGAATTTTCTGCTTAAGAAAGTTTTTCACTTTCATTCTTGGTTTTATAACTTCCCTGCCAGAGATGTGGGCAGTTATCTGTTTCATTAGTTTAGTATATCAAATTAGGCAACATGACCAGAGACGATTAAGTTATATGTTTTGTTTAATGCACTCTGTCACTGACACACACACACACACACACACACACACACACACACACACACACACACACACACACACACACACTGGCTACCTGTTCCCAAAAAATTTCATACAGAGCATGTACAGTAAACCTGAATGTCATAAGTGTACAATAGCTGCATTTTCTTGACAATACTGCATCAGTATTAGCAACAATTCAGTAGTATAAAAGCTAAAGAAGAGCAACCCTTTTCTTAGTAATATGGTTGTGTTATGTCTCGTGGCCATCCTGATTAACAAGTCTGCTGCAAAATCATTTTTATTCTTTTCAGTAAGTGCACAAAAGCTGTAATGGACAAAAGTCTGATTTCTGATAATGCTGAACCATTAAAATGATTATACATATCATAACTCATACTTTAAGAGCTGTAAAATGCACATACATATGTGATTAGCCTGTTATATTTGTTGTTGTCCTTTGAGAATCATTTAGTAAAAGTAGGATTAATTTCAAATAATCTTGAAAATCATGCAATAAGACTTTCTTCTCTTTCTTATATATGGCTTCGAACTTTTATGAAAGTTTCAGTGTCAGTACACCTAGCCTTTGACATTACATGTTGATACTACAATATTGCTGTATTCTGGCAAACTGCTGCAAGCTGAAGCTGCAGAATCCATGCAACTGAAAACCTTCTCTCAGTAGATGAAATACTAATGGGGTATAGGTGGAAAATGATCTCTTAGGTATTTTTAAGGAAGGGCTCTATAATTCATAGTGGAAAGGGATAAAGGGATTCTGATAAAGGAGGGGGGAAATTCAAGAAATAAAGAGAAAGTGGGATTTTTGGATGCAGATTCATAATGATAACAACAACCACATGAATATTAAATTCATAGAGTAAAGAAAGTAGTCTAATTACTAACACAACATGAGAATGGAGGAAAGGATATTTTACAATAGGAATAACTGTAATTAGGAGTACAGAGAATAGGTAAGAGGGTTTGGAATTTACTGGAGGAAAACTGGCAAAAGGAACCAACGTATTGAGATAAATATCTAGAGAGTGTAACTAAGAACATTTTTTTGTTTTGTTTTTTGAGCTGGGATACAATATTACAATATCTGAATTGCCTAGACATAGTAAGGCCTTGTTGAGTTTAATTCTGGTGGCTATCAAAAATCAGTTACTAGAAAATGGAAATCAGAATCTAAACCAAATGTATTTTAAGTATTGAATACTGTAACAGAGATAAAAGAACTGGGAGTGGGATATTTAGAAAAGGGTAGGAGCAAATTAAGTTGAAAAAATGGAATTTGTAGGAGTAATACATGAAGAATGATCATTTATAGGAGGAGTGATGTTTAAGAGAAGACATGAATCTATCAGTTTATGTACTGTTGAATGGATGATAAATATACAAAAAAAGAATATATGTGGTGTATAATGTTTGCAACTGGGAATATGTTAATATGGTTTGTTTTCTTTTATATAAATGTATGCTTGCCTGTGTCTTAAGTGATAATTCAATAAAGGTGTTAAAAATAAAAAATAAGGAAAATGTGCCAGCTTAACAGCTTCAAGTACTCAAGTGTAATTTGGATATATGGATGGGAAATAGGAAATTTACCTCAGGGCTGCCCCCTAGCAATGGACATAAGTACCTACTAAATGATATATACCAAGCATGAGCCCCTTATAATTATCTTTGGTATCATCCCAGTTATTATCACTATGTGTAATATGAATCTAGTCCATGAAAGGGTAAAGGTAATCAAACCACCATATGGGATGGGAAATTTAATTAGGCTTAAAGTGGCCCACAAGGACAGAGAACCTAGTGCTAACCTGTAAATCTTAGCATCTGGGAGGTGTTAGAGAGGGAAAATCTGAATGATGAAGTCTGAGCCAGAATCAGAGGTGATGTGCTACAGCCAGCTAGCATAGAGTATCAGGGATAGTACATGACAGAAGACTACCAAAGAAGACTACCAAAGAAGCTGAAAAATAAGGTGCACATAACAGTGGTGCAACCAGTCCTTCTGTATGACACAGAAACCTGGGCAGTGAAAACAGAGCTGTTGTGGAAGTCTGAGGTGATGGACATGAAGTGTCTGAGTCAGGTGGCAGGATCTACACTGAGACAGATGAAGAAATGAGGATGATAGAACAGAAGTCCAAGTAGACTGAGTTTCAGAGAAGGTCAAGGACAGCAAATTACGATGATTTGGTCACATGTGCAGGAAAGCTGAAAAGATGATTTTGTAAAGAATATTTGGAATAGAGAGAAAGAAGGCAAGAGGAAATAAGGATGTTCATGCAACAGCCCAGGCTAATTCTGAACAACTAATCCCCTCCCTCAAATCCAGCACAATCTCAATAAGTTGTTACCAGGGGCGGCCCATGCTATTGGACTGCAGGACTGCAGCCCCCCAGCTGTAAAAGAAAGAAGAAAGACCCCAAAAGAAAGAAAAAAGAAATAAAAAAAAGACAAAAATCGCAGACCTTTGCTCATGCGCACACACGGCATTTCCGATATCCAGACTGCTGCTGAACCAGTCCAGAGCAGGCACAGAGCTCTGGACTGATTCAGCAGCAGTCCGTATTAGAAACACAGCAGTCAAGAGCATCCCAGAAGTCTATGCAGTTAGTTACAACTGCATAGACTAGAAAGGGATTGGACTTTAACATCCGCAGGCTGGCCTGCTCTCACAGGAAGGAAGGACTTCACCACGGGATCTGTAACATCTCACGGGGGCTTAGTGAGTGGCGCTATACAGCAATGGAAGGCCCTGGAACCATGAATGTAATGTAAGTGTATTACAAGCAATGGTGTGTGTGTGTGTGTGTGTGTGTGTGTGTGTGTGTGTGTGTGTGTGTGTGTGTGTGTGTGTGTGTGTGTGTTTGTGTAGGATGGGTTACTATTTGCAACCTTGTTTAATTAAAATGAGTTTTCTTTGTGTACCAATCCACAACATATATCCAACGTGCACCTAAGTGCCCATTGGTAACTTTTGGGATGGCATGCCAATATGCATATAAAACTTCTTTATTCCCTAAACCTTAAATTCAGTTTTTATCATGTCTAATAGGACAGGAAATTTGGATGTAAACAGTAGTCAGATTATCAGTTCTAATTTCTGAAGGAGATTTTCTCTCAATGCTGTAGCCGAAAGTCTGTCCCAAGTCCTACTTTTTAGTACAGCAAAACTAAGAAAGTGAATACAAGTAAAAAAAAAGGGCTTGCTGTCTTAGCAGTTGCTGGCAGGAATTTAACGATATACAGCCCATTAAGTACAACATAGAGTGCTCTGTGCAATTAACTCACTCACACTTCTTTGGCTAAAACTGTGTAATGGAAAAATGTATCACAGTAATGGTACCTGTCAATTTCCCAAAACATTAAGCAACATCTGAATTTTAATTTCATAAACTGTATCTTGCTTTTCATCCAAATTTCATTTATTTTGTGTATGTGTGTATGTTAGATTGAAAGAAAAGGAGAAGCTGTATTACTTTTTGAATTTTGAATTTCAGGCTTCATATTCTTCAGAAAGTACATGGTAACACAAAACCTTTTATTCTAGCAATTTTCTAAGTTTATAACGTGTATTTGAAATTTGTCCCTATTTTTGGGACTGTATCCCCCCATTATTGGCTTTGTTCAGGTGTTTTGTGCTAAGAGGTTGACAGCTATGGTGAGAACTGAATTCACTAAATGGTAGCCATTTAAGTTTCAGTCTTCCTCTCTTTGACAAAACAGATGATTTGGGAGAGTGGTATGTTGCTCTGACTATTTTACACGGGTTCCTGGGTTCAATACTTGGCAGTGAAATGTATGGTGGTAACAGCATTTTATTCTAGCAACTTTCCAACATTATACAAGCAATGTTAAAATGTGACCCTGGTTTTTGGGCTTTTGTCTGACCCCCCCAATAAAATTTGGCTTTTTCCAGATTTCTTGTGCTGCAAAGGTCAGAGATACAGCTGAGTGTCAAGTAGATTTTACAAGAAGTTGAGAGCTGCAGGGGAACAAAAGTTTAGTGCTGCTTATGCTAAGTCTGCTTACATTGTTAATAGCACAACAGATAGTATACTTGCTTTTGATGCAGAAGACTATGGGTTCTACTCCCACAGTAAGTAGATACATTACTGATACTGTACTGTGTTGTAAAGGGGGTGGATGCTGCAGTCCTTTTTGGCGAAGATACCTAGTATCTATGAACCTGTTATCAGCTTGCCATCCATTCCCTTTTGCAATATTAATAGCTTATCATTTTTTTAATGCAGCATAGGCAATTTATTCCTCAAGGGCAACAGACACTTTATTTGTAGATGAAACAATGAAATATAACGTTGTTTGCTAGCAGCAACCTCTTCATTAGTTATAGATTTCTTTAATGTGGAATTATTTAGATGAATTTACTTCAGAGATTGTGCATATTTACTGATACTGGTGGACTGTAGAAGTTTGAGTAGACTTTTATGATGGAAATGTTCTGAATTGGGCAGTTTTATCATTATTGGTGCATGCATTTTGGTTCATTGTTTACTGGAAAAATGTTCAAAACAATAAATTTAAAACATCATCTAACAACTGTACTGTATTGTACAAGGAATATAATTTAATACAAGCCACAGTGGTGCAGCGGTAGTGTTGTTGCCTCATAGCAAGAGGTTCTCCTGTTCGATTCTTGGCTGGAGAGCCTTCTGTGTGGAGTCTTCATGCCCTCCCCGTGGTCAAGTGGTATTCAGAAGAAATGTGTGAATGGGCATGCCTTTGCTGAAGGTTGGGCATTGGGCTGGCAACTTGGCACCATAAAAATCTACTGCCAATCATTAGCGGACCAGAGTTCCACTCTGGCAACCACTAACTGGGAAATGCCAGGAAGACAAACAACAGTCAGGAAGGTGTATCAAAGAGCACATGTATGTTTCATGTGCAAGGGGTCTATGATTTGAAAACAGCCCAAAGTTAATCTTTATTTGCCACTGGCAAAATGTATTTTCTTTGAATGTGGGTTTAAATGCTATTTCAATGAATGTGAGTTTCAAAGGCAGAGAAGTTTTAATGCTAAGTCTGTTTTCATTGTGAGACTGCATTGCTTTGTTTGGCAGATGTCTTACTGTTTGTGCTGTAAAATGAAAAATAAAACTTTCAAATGAAGTCCAAATCATTGTAGAAGTAAAGCAGTATGCACATTAGTGTTTATGGTAAATGGAGTAAAATAGCCAAGTAATGGTTCGTTGGAATGGCTGCAGGGGAGTAGGCTCCTTTCAACCATGATTTTGTGAGGGGGAAGGGCAGCAAACTCAAAGACAGCCCCGGCTGAACTATACCTCTCAGCTGTCCAGATTTTCAAAGAATGAATAGATTTTTGCTTCTTATTTTTGGTTTGTTCCTCATAAAATTTGTGGTTTTCTGGCAAATCATTTAGGAATTAAGTCACTAAATAATGACAGACACTGAGTTTCAGACTTCATAACCTTCAGAAAAATGCATGCTAAAGCAAGACCTGTTATTCTGTCAACTGTCTCAGTTTATACAAGAGCAATTTTTAGTACTGTTTATATGTTCCCCTAATATATTTGGCCTTGTCCAGATTTCCTTCATTAACAGGTTGAGAGGTACGTGCAAATAAATTGCTTTATAGAATTAGGCATATCCAAACCTCTCAACTGTCCCCGATCTTGGCTCCAAATGTTGCTCTTCCTCTAATAATCCCTCAGCAAAATGGCAATTTTGGAAGAAAATGTGGAGGGTTTACAATTAATAAATAACTGTAATAATCAGAGATATAGATTACTTTTATTTCAGAAATGCATGTAGATTCTTTTATTTTGTCAGCTGCTCAAGTTAGCATTACTAATATTAAAAATGTGTCCCTTCTTTGACAGGGTCCTAGCTGTATTGTGTGGCTATTTTAT
The DNA here is from genome assembly GCF_019279795.1 of Protopterus annectens. NCBI lineage: Eukaryota > Metazoa > Chordata > Ceratodontiformes > Protopteridae > Protopterus > Protopterus annectens. The sequence goes on along the minus strand of NC_056747.1, from coordinate 416,548,252 downwards.
ATTTTTGCATCACATTTTTGGTCCATTTTCCATAAAATTATGTTTTTTGGGCAATTTAGTGGCAAATCATTAAAGACTGAAGTTAAAAAGTAATGACAGACATTTGAGTTTCATATTTCATACCCTTCAGTAAATTCATACTAATGCAAGACCTACTATTCTATTATCTTTCTAAGTTTATAAGAGCAATATTTAAAAATTGTCCTTATTTTTGGGCCTTTGTCCCACTTCTATGTATGGCTTTGTCCAGATGTCTTGCTCTAAGGTTGAGAGGTATGACAAATGTGTCAGGGACATCACAGTCAGCCAGAGATATTTCAAATTATGACATACTTGTTGCACCCCACTCCCCCATGTAGTGACTCTGGATGTGTCCAAGCAAGGCAAGGAGCATTTATGCAGTGTAAATATGCAGAGTATCCCCCCATCCAAGGTAAACACAAGTACTACAGTGGCTTTTCATCTGTCCTTGATTTTACAGAATGTTCTGGTTTCTGTCCTATTTTTATACTGTTGATTTATGCTTATTATTATTCAGAAAGTGCCTGTTGCTCTGTGTTTAACTAGCAATGCTTTAATGACCATCAGGTAAGCTTGTCTGAGATTGTAAGATGCAAGTAAGCTTTAAAAAGCATACTGTTAAAGAATTTCCAACACTAAAAGCTTTTCTGTTGCTGCCATGCAGAGAATACTTACATAACTAGATAATGTATAAGCCTTGGGTATTGAAATGCATATGACAGTATTTGTAATAAAGGACAGGATCACGTTACTTTAAGAAGCTAATTACATTTGTTGGAGACTTGCAGTCATCTTTGCAGGCTTTACCTGTAAATTAAACAGAATGCCAATCTATCATGTGTGGTCCATAACCTGTGCAGTAATCCTTAAAGCAATGTATCGTGAGCTTGTTTCTTGTTTGCTTTTCATTTTTTACTTTGATCATGTTTTCCCCATGAAACAAGTAGATAGTTGTTCAGGCAGCAGGTCTTTTTGGATAAGAAACATTTTTAAAAGTGGGGGTATCAAAGAGATTGCTACTTTCAGCATGTTACTTGGTACTTTAATAAAGCTGAATATAAATTATAATTAGAACTGCAGTGCAAGGAGAAGTGGTTTGAGTTGAGTGCTGCTTGTTTTTCTTATACTTGATTTTGACTGGCATTCCAGTAATGTATTTAAAAAGTAATTTATTTTTTCATGCCTCACAACCTTTTTGTTTCCATCTAGATATTAAGTAAGCTGTCATGCAGTCAATGCATTGAAATATTTTTTTTCTTCAGCATTTCATTTTGTCTTGATTGAACTCTCATAATGACGGTTTGGCACCCAGGGCAGCTTATTTAATTAAAGTTACAGTTTTTGTGGTTTTGAGCATAGCTCCTCCGCTTTCTAGTTGGCCGCACCCCTTCCCATTGACCCCACCCATTCAGCTGTCTCCTGTAGCCCCCCTTTGATTTAAAGTCACCAGCCACCACTGGCTGTTACTATGCCAGCCTCATTTTCTGCTTCCTACCCAAGTGCATCAATATATATCCATTCCCTAATCAAGTACTCTAAACCATATTTTACACTGACTAACCATCTCTACTAACAGCTACTACTTACCTACAGTATCCTATTCTTTTACCCCATTTTAGCTTTCTAGCATCTACTACTGTATAATGTCACTAGAATTGATTTGACATAATCTCTGCTTCCTCAGTTGTCATCACTAACTACATAAGCAACTCTGTAATTAATTACTTCAACAATCTTCGAACAAATGCAAGCAACTGGGCACACAAAGTAACATTGGACTTGATGCTCACTATATTTTATACAACTGTACTACTGTAACTGGTGACAAATTCAGCTAGTACTACCTCTATACCATTTTGTTTGTAACTACTGTAATTAATATTCCCTACTATGTATCTTCACTATGTATGTATTCTTATGAAATGTTTAATTTATGTCTATTTCATTATCTATGTAATGTCTCTGTGTGGAGCTTTTCTCCCCAGGCCTCCGCTGAAAATGGGTTCTGCCCAGTCGGATTTCTCTGTAAACAAATGTATAATAAAATAAAATAAATAAAATAAATGTCCAGCCTACAGATGGATGGATGGATTGCTGTCAGTCAGTGAGTTGCAGGCATTGCACCATGAGTTTCAGACTTCCTACCCTTTAGAAAACACATGCTAATATAAAGCATTGTACTGTATTAACTTAGTATATTAAAGCAATATATTGTCCCTACCCCCCAACATTATTTTTGGCTTTGTCCAGAATTCTTGCACTGAGAGGTCCTATTCCTGAAAGTAATGCAGCAGCTGAATTGTAGTGACCCATAAGAAGTCATAATTGTTGCATCTTGAAGTATTTCACAGGATTTAAGAAATTAAGTCTCTAGTTCATATCTGATTTTCAAGTGTGTTTTATACAAGATCAGCCTTTCTTTCATCATCTGAAAATACCTTTGACTTATTTCTCCCAGATGACTTGGTAGCATACCTATCCTTGGATTTGATCCTACTTGTGAGTTTGGTAGCATAGTTGGTTACATCAACTGGCTACAACCAAACTATGTCCTGTGGAACTAAGTTTGACTTAGTTTCCACTGGTGTATATCTCTAATGTGGCACTTAAACACAGTAAAGCTATGAGGTCACAGCTAAAAACAAGGAGCTTTTTGCAGTGAATATTACCTGGTTTAAAAAAAATTATTATATATCATTTGTTACCCCAAACTGAAATGTTTCTAGAAAAATGTTACTAATACCAATTGAATTCATTCTTATTAAAACATTGCTATGTGCTATTTATAGAAAATGTAATCACTGTAATGTAATATTGTCAGTAAACACTGTATGTCTAAACATTAATTAATTAATTTGTTCACTCATTTATTTATTTTCATTAAATACGGGTGCTGCTCACCTAGTTAACTATGTAGCAGGCTAACTAGATAAGTGTATAGAACAGGTAAGTCACATGCTGTGGTTATTTCTGACAAAATCAGGTCTCACGTACCTCTTCATTTGCTTGTCTACACCTGATATGTAACATTAAAATTGGTGTTACAGTTCTTGCTCTCTGGTACACAGGAAAGCATTTGTCTGTATTTCTGCTAACCCAGTTTTGCGAATAAAGACAGAGGGGTACCAGGAAGAAAGACAGAGGTTAGTGATGATTGAGTGGGAGATTGGGCGCTGTAAAATTCATTGCTGCAGTACAGTAGTTTCTTATTACAAAAGTACGTTGTTTAAGTAACAAAACATTCAGTTTATAGGCCAGTGTAAGGAGTATAAAATGAAGGGTAAACAACTTGCCAGACTTGCCAGAGTAGGATCCCTACTTCATATGACCCTATGAATGACTTTGTGATATATTGTGAATCTTGTATGAAGTCAAGCAGGAAAATAGCTTTGTGGAAACCTTTACCAGTAACATACCATGGTGCTGTATTCATGATTATTTAGATTGTTTTGGAGATCTTTCTATACCTGTCATGTGCACCCCTGCACTAAGTGTCCTTGAAGATAAACCCCTGTTTGTTTGTAGTGACTGGTCAAATCTACATTCTGCCCAGTAAAGACAACTGTTTATACTTTTCTTTGAAACATGAGTATCTGTTAGTATTGGCTGATGGATATCCATGCATGATGAAATATCTCAAAAAGAAGTTGCTACAATTTGAGCAGTTTTAGCAAACTTAGTTTTAAAGGAATGAAGCATTGGAGACCTTGCATCCTCAAACCAGAAGCTGTAACCTTTAAACTTGAGTGGTTCCTCAGTAACTGGAATGCTACACTTATCCGCTGACATTTTCTGATATTGTCACATTTTATATCTAGCAGGTAATTTAGCTGTGGTTCTCCACTAATTTAACACATCTCGTGGCTAATTGACTTTACTGCTCTAAACAGGCATCATGCATAGCACAACAAACTAGAATCCTCCATGACACTTATTCCACAAGCACTGGCCTAGTTACGGTTGCTGCAGTCTCCTACTCTGATTATGAATAGAAATATGCTGAGTTTTACAAGTAAAAGAACTCTTGCCCATCCTTATGTTTTTTGTCTGGTAGGAAGACTGAGCTGTGTTTTGCTTTGCTAATCATTGACAGGAGTCCAGCTCATGAATTCATACTGAATCCTTGGTCTCTGACGAGAAGGATACTAGCAGTGTGAGTGGTACGAAAAAGCTAGTCTGTGCTATGTGCATTTTTTCTGCATTGTTTTTAGATTTTGTGCCCATGAAATAATCACTGACTAATAAAGTATCTGTGTCTAGTAGTGGTTTTATTGTCAGCCCTTTTAGAATAACCTGACCTTCTGATATACTTGGCATCCTGCCTATAAAGGGCAGACATGAAAAGCTGCTCATTTTTACTATTTGTATGTGCTATATTAACTCAGCTGTTACGTCTTTTGTTCCTATATACTTCTTATTAAACACAGCAAAGCTGCTTTTGGATTAAATACTGTTCAGACAGGTTTTCTTTTAAATGACTTAAGTTGATTAAACCACCTGCATCACCTCCAGCTAGAGAGAAATTTCTTGATTTTCTTCCTACTCATCCCGTACTCAGGAGAGCTGAAGGTTTTCAAATGTATGAATTCAAAAACAAAACTTTATGAAATGTGAATCCTTGTTAAAGTGACATGACATAGGTTCATAGGTTGGTACTAGGCTATCGGCCCTAGGGCCTATACAAGCCTAGCCATAACAATTCCCTGGCTATTTCTTCTCACACTATTTACTTCCCTGGACCCCTGTCTAACAGGGCGACTGACGTGACCCCGGGGTGAATTTCATATCTCCCATCCAATCATCAAGGTCCTTTTGAAGAGGGCCAAGGAGGCGGTCTGCTTAACATGTATGGGCAGTCTATTCCAGAGTATGGGGAGTCTCTGGGTCAGGAACCTATCCCTCCAGCATGTTTTGTTCATTGTGATGACAAGGTTTAGATCCCTGGAGCGTGTGGCTCTGAGGGATTGGGATTTCTTTAAGTGGAGCATGTCCAACAGCTCAGGGTTTGACATGGCCTTGTATGTTAAGCAGAGATCGCCTCTGAGTAGATGATATGCCACAGAGTATAGCTGGAGTTTTTTTAGATGGTCAGCATAGGGCATCTGCTTTATGCCTGTGATTCTTTTAGTGAGGTATTTCTGTGGCCTTTCCAGCTGTTGCAGATGTCTTGTGAGGTACATACCAAATGGGGTGTTGTACTCTATAATGGGTCTAATGAGGGATGAGTACAGTGGGACAATGACTTCTTTTTTTCTGGATGAAAAGCCCTTAGTGATGAGGTGTGCCACATAGAAGGATTTCCTGACTGTTGTGCCGATGTGGTTATCAAAGGCGAGGCCATTGCCCACCTGTGTCCCTAAGTCTCTCATCACACTTTCGGTGTTTAGTGTATGTAAATGTCTTGCTAAGTGGGAGATTTGTGAAAATGACAAAACCATGTATTTGTATGCAGGATGATCATTCATTTGTAGCTATACTGCATCACATTTGCTTGATGGCAGAGGGAAGTGATAAACCCCTCCAGTCTAGCTAGAAGTGCATTTAACATTCTACCAATCTGTCATCACTGTTTTCATTGCCATTTGTCCATATGTTTTGTACCATTTTGAATGTCTCTCTTCCTTTCTACCACTAATTTCAGCAGAAAAGTTAATTTCATGGTTCCACAACCCTGTCAGTTAAGAAATACTTTCAGATATACACAGAATAAATCCATTTAATACACTCCTGTGCTACCCCCCCCCAACCCTTTTCTCTCCTTCCTGCTCAGCACGGCTCTCTCACATCTCTCTGACATATTATACACTGGTGTACAGTCCCCACTGTCTCTTCTGGTCTCTCATAAGAATACCTTCAGCTCTTCTAATCTCTGGTTATATCTTTTCCAATCTCCCACTCATCTTTCTAGTGGCTTCTCCTGGCCTCCTACAAGCAGCTTTATGTCAGTTTGCTTCTGTGGACTTCAGAATTGCACTTGGTCTGACTAGGGCATGCTAGAGCAAAAGTATTACCTTATTATGTCTGGAGTCTGTTTTCATGAGGACTGTTTCATAGGTTCATAGGTAGGTTCATAGGTAGGTACTAGGCTATCGGCTCGAGGGCCTATGTAAGCATAGCCAACAAGATTCCCTGGCTTACGCCACCCAAGAAAGTTATTTTCCTGTGCCCCTATCGAGTAGAGACACAGAAGTGATCCCTGGGGTGTATTTTCAATTTCCCATCCACTCATCAAGAGTTTTCTTGAGTACTAATTTAGAAGTTTGACATAGATAGGTAGTCTGTTCCAGAGCCTGGGAAGTCTCTGGGACAGGAATCTATCCCTCCAGCATGTCCTGTTTATTGTGGTGACAAGGTTTAGGTCCCTAGAGCATGTAGCTCGGAGGGATTGGGATTTCTTTAGGTGTAGCATGTCCAACAGCTCTGATTTGCTGCTGCTGCCACTGTGCTTTTACTTTGCTTGTGATGACACAGTCCAAGTGTAATTAACATCATCAGATTCTTTCCCCTGCTCTTTTGCTATCAGTTCTACTATCCCTTCTGGTAATACATAACAACTTTGTTGTGGTCAAAGTAAAATATATTTACATTTGTGTGTTTGAAACCTCAACTGCCACCTTTCTGCCACTCGGTTGTCTTTTCCAGATCTTTCCTGATTCTCCACTATTACACCTTTATGTCATCAGTAAAGATGTTTATCATCATCTTATTTCCCTCAGACACATCTGAAACAAATACAGTGAAATGTGATGGACCCAGGACTTCTCCGTGTGGCACTCCACTGGTTTCTTTCCTTTTTCCTGACATCAGCATCATTCCACTGACCACAGCCCTCTGTATCTTACATGATGAAATATAGGAAAGACAATAGTTAAGAATGCCATACCTCAAGCTTGTTGCTTTGCATGTATTAGGGTTGCTGATGCTCACTTAAGTAAAATATCCTGCTTTCATATATTTCAGCTGTTTTTTTAATGACCTTGTCTATCTAAGTAAAGTTTTACTTTTATTTTTACAAAAATTTGCAGTAAAAGAGGAAGTGGCAGTCCCCCTTACACAGAGTGGTAACTAAATATTCCAAAAAAAGCTTAACTAAATTACATATGCACGAGCAGGATACAGACACTTTTAAAATACATGTTATTAGAGATGGAGAGGGTTACACTCCTTCCACTCTGCTGGTTAAAGATTTTTAAATTATAGAGAATTTTATTATAGTAGGTTGCCTGTGTAAATTCTTTGTGGCTGTGTGGATGTATTTTCAGTATGACCAAAAGTAATTGTTAGAAACAGACAAGTGAGTGTGAGCATCTATGAATAATGAGCTGTCATGATGCCATTTGTTGTAACTACATCCAAAGCTGTCTAAGCTTGACAGTAGCCATGCTTCCTTGATACCATCAGACCATTTTAACCTGCTCTTGCTACATATTTTTTGATGCACTCAACAAAACAGTGTTATTTTGGTTTCAGATTGTTGAAAAAAAATCTGTAACAACTAATATAGAAGTGCTAAGCTTTCTGAGCTGCTGCCCCTGCCAAACCTCTGAATCCTGTTACAAAATAGTTTATCTAATGTTTCTTATATTACAGAAATCTTTTCCAAGTATGTAAACTGGGAATGAGAACGGAATTCCTTATTATTGCTAGAAGCACCTGATAACAGCCCTTTTTGTAAACTGAATAAAACAGATTACACATAATGTTTGAATAAATGTTATAGCAGCTACTGACTAACTGCAATTCTCCCATAAAATATCATGTATTATAAATATATCTTATGCTAATTCCCACAATGGGATTAATTAATACATTCTACTGCATCATACTCCAAATTGAGAAGTGTTAAAAGTTATATGCTTCTAATGTGAGCAGAAAATACACTATGAAACAAACTCCCTTTGGTCCATCCTTAATGTTTTGCTTTGTAAACATAATGAGTTTGAATGTATGCTGTTTGTCATTTGAGGAAAGCAAAGAAATAAACAAAAATTCATAAAAATGGGGTCACTGACAGGCTCTCTCCCTTTGATTTGCCTTTTCTAAGTGGTAAATCCTCCAATGCTGGTAGAGAGAAGGCATTGGGAAGATATCTCATGATGAACCATTCTTGCAACTTTCTGACTCCCAGAAAGGAATACATAACCTGTTTCACACAATCAAATGCATATACTGTTACCAAGTGGGCACACTAGTTAGAAACTGCTTTTATATGCAGGAACCAGGAACTTGTGAGACTTACACAGGGAAGAAATACATTTAGAGATGAAAACATATAAAAATCATATCAGCTGTGCTTATCATAAGGTGGAAACATGCTCAACATTCATAAAACAATATAGATTAGAAGCACAACATGCAGGTTGCATAAATTCCAGTAGTGATATCACTGTTTGAAGGCTACGAACTTATAGAGCATATGATATCCAGTCTTCAAGGTGCACAGCTGTCTTACATAATTAATGAAAAGTGTGCCTGATAAAGTATAGGAGAAAATAAAACAGACTAAAATGACATGATGCAATTAAAACACTAAAATCATGACAAAGTTAAATAAAAAAGGCCTGTCTAAGAGCATTGAAATATAATTCATTTATTTGATATTTGTTAACCAGGTTGATCCAGCTGAACTAGGAGTCATTTTCAGTGGAGACCCAAGGAGAAAAGTTCAGACAACAATACAATCATGCAAAAATGATAAGACAAATACACAGTGGTCAGAAATATACAGTCATATACAGATGTAGTTCACTAGACAATGAACACAGTGGTCCAAAATAAGCAGTCATAAACATACAGATTTAAGATGCAGATTCACTAAACACGAACAATAATTGAGTTTAATAGCCATTTGAAGTATACAATGTAAAAAAAGATAAATTTAGTAGTTAAGCTTAAGAGGAGTAGCATTAGAGAAAGAGGAAAAGGAAAATACTTTCATCTATTTGAGGGAAGGGTATAACAATGAAATCAAAATTTAAACCCTCATGCGTCCTTCAGGAATATTCCAATAAGTGACTAACCCCTAAATTTTGAGATTGGCTCCTTGTTTTTCCATCTCCCAGATGTTCCTGCAATCAGCTCCTCTGGACCCTCTCACCATTGTCTATAACTACCTTTAAATAACTGACCTGATGAATGCAATGTAATGTATTAGAACAACAACACTTGTCCATCTACCTACTTAATTGAATAAACTTCTTGAAACTTCAATAAGATGTCTTTATCCCTCCCAGTAGGGAGGGCATCAGAGAGAGAGAGACTCCTAAATCTGTTAGATGAAGTGATTTTATCTGGAGTAACCCTTTATACTCTGTCATTAGTCCTGTCACCCTTTGGGTCACCTGCGATATCAGGCGTGACTTGAGCTTTCTGGGTTACCTTTGGCATGTATTAAAATATTTGTAGCAATTGTAAGGGGGACACTTGTGGGAGGCACGAGGAAATTCTTCAAAGAGTGGGTGGTGAGATCCTAGAATATTTTATCTAAGGAAGTATATGGTATCTGAAAAAATTATATTGTGTAAAACATCAGAATGAGGTTCAAAGCTATTGGTGACAGAACAAGCAAAGAATGGGTCAAAGGGAGGACAGCTTCCATGGGTCTGTTAGTAACATTTGATTAGACTTGATAGACCACAGTGATTTTTCCATTTAGAGTCTATGCATATCTATATCTATATATATATCTATATCTATATATCTATATATATATATATATATATATATATATATATATATATATACGAGCTGCAAGAAAGTGGGTTCTAATGATAGTTTAATGCACATTTAAAATAAACTTCTGTATCCTATGGCAGAGTATATCCCTTGGTCTCACAGTAAGTCTGGCAGTTATATGGATACATAGAGACTCCATAAACCACTTTAGACTGTAGTATATTCTGAGCTATGAAAATGCTTCTTGTTTCAGTATAATAGGGCCTTATTCTCTGGGAGACATCTGGAAAAATATTTTTTAAAACATCTTTGGTAAGTTATCACTTAAGATATAGAAAAGAAAACAAACCATATTATTTTTTTCCCATTTACATACATTATACATGACATATTTTTTTCTTTCTTTCTAACTGCTATCAGTCCAACATTACATAAATTGCTGAATTTGTACCTTCCCTTAAACCTCACCCTTCCTTCTCCTGAACATTATTCTGCATGTACTGTTCCCATAATTTACATTTATTTCTATGCAATTTGCTCCTTCTCATCTCTGAAGATCCCTCTTCCAGTTTTATCTATTTTATAATATTCAATACTTCAATTATGGTTGGTTTAGCCTTTGATTTCCATTTTATAGTAATTGTTTCTAGCAACCAACAGAATTAAACTTAATAAGGCCATAGTATGTCTACACTATTTGGATCCTTTTTTAGGTTCATAGGTTTATACTAGGCTATCTGCCCTAAGGCATTTATAAGCCTAGCCCAAAGTTTTGTGGCTTACGCCACCCCTTATATGAAAAAATACTGTGCCCATTAGTTTGTTGTGCCTCTGTCCAGCAATGACACAGAGATGATTCCCGGGGTAAACCTACGATCTCCCATCCATAGGTCAAGATTTCTCTTGAACAGAGCCAGCGAGGTGCTCTGCCTCACATGGGATTTTATTCCACAGCATAGGGAGTCTCTGAGTGATAAATCTATCCCTCCAGCACATCCTATTTATATCCGTGCTAAGGTTTAAGTCGCTTGCTCTAGTGGTTTTGGTGGATTTGGATTTTTTGAGGTGGAGCATGTCCATTAATTCCGGGTTGGACATGGCCTTGTATGTCAGGCACATGTCACCTCTGAGCAGATGGTATGCGACTGAATAGAGCTGGAGTTTCTTCAATCTGGCAGCATATGACAGATTTTGGAGTCCCTTTATCTTTTGATGAGGAACTTTTGGGGTCTCTCCAATTGCTGCAGATGTCAGGTGAGATACATCCCGAATGGGGCATTGTACTCGATCATTGGTCTGATAAGTGAAGAGTACAGGGGAACAATGACCTCACTAGATCTGGATGTGAATCCCTTCATGATCAGGTGGGCAATGTAGAAGGTCTTTCTAACCACTTTAGCAATGTGAGTGTCAGAAGAAAGGCCACTGTCAACCTGGGTCCCCAGGTCCCTGATAACCTCTTCTGTGCTTAGTGGATTGCCACCTATATGGTAGCTTGGGGTTACCTTGTTTTTCCCGAAGGGTATGACTATACATTTTTTGGCGTTTAACTTCAGGCCATGGCTCTGGCACCAGCTATCTGTTTCCATGAGTCCCTTCTGAAGGATATCCGTGTCCTATGCACTTTCCACTATGGCGCCCAGTTTGCAGTCGTCTGCAAACTTTGTCAGCCAAAGTCCTCCCATGTTGGCCTGTACTTCTGAGAAGTAGATGCCGAACAATAGGGGGCCAAGGATCGAGCCCTGTGGGACACCACTTGTGACCGGCTTGGAGTCTGACATAGCGCCAGCAACTCTAACCCTGTGGGTTCTGTCCTTAAGTCAGTTTGCAACCCATCTTGTGACATATGGGTTTACATTTAAGCTGGTAAGTTTTTCTACAATACCCGAGTGGGGTATTGTGTCGAAGCCTTTGCAAGGTCAAGGTAGGCTGTATGGACTGCCTTTCCCTCATCAATGGCCTTGGTGACTGTTTCAAGAAGTCGACCAAGTTCAAAAGGCATGATCTGCCCTTGACGAAGCCAAACTGGGTCGGGTCCAATGTCTGCAAGTCCCCTATATCTTTGTTTATGAGCTCCATTATGATCCTCTCCATAGCTTTGCAGACTAGACTTGTTAAACTTATGGGGCGGTAATTACCAGGGTCCATAGAGGCACCGCCTTTGTGGAGTGGGACCACAGTTGCCGTACGCCACTCCTTGGGCACGTATCCTGTGGTAAGGCTGAGATTAAACAGCTGCCTTATGTGCGGGTTTAATTCCTCATTTAGCTCGTGTAGCACACAGCCGGGGACACCATCCGGTCCCATTGATGCTGTGTTTTTAGCTTTAGAGAGAGCAGCTTTCACCTGCGCATTTGAGATGTCTGGGAGGTTACACTCCGCTGGGATAGTTATCTCTCCTTTAGGGGGGAGAGGGGGGTGAAGTTTGCACTGAACCTGTCTGCCAGTATGTTGGCAATGTCTGTGGATTCAGTGATTTTTGTATCATTTTGGACTAATTCTGAGCATATCTGGGAGTTTCCACCCAGGCTCCTAACATAGCTGAAAAAGGCCTTATGATTGTCCTTTGAATCCATGGCAATTTTTCTCTCAAAATTGGCCTTAGATGATTTTATGAGTGCTCGTATTTTTTTACTAATAATGATCAGGGATGACTTCCCTTTTATGGATTTTGTTCTATCATGTAATAGCTTTCTCCTCTTATTGTAAAGTTTGTTAATGGCTGGGGTCCACCAGACTGGATGTTTGCCCTTTGTGGAAAGAGTCTTGGTTTTATTTGGGATTGCCTGATCCATGCAGTCCTGGAGGTGTTCATAGAAGGCATTTGTAAGGGCTTCCGCAGCTTGGGTTGTGGTTTCCACTGGCTCAGGGGCCTCGAAGGATACCACACCAGTCTTGAGTAGTGTGAAGTTTGCTTTAGAGAAGTTCTTCACTGTGGTCTTTTTTGTTTGGGGTGGGGCGGGATGTGGATTTCCAGTGAGATTAGTTTATGATCAGATCTCACCAATGAGGGATATACTTCCGGTGTGGAGCATTTTGTCCCCATGTTTGTGATAATGAGATCTAGTATATTTTCTCCTCTCGTGGGAACAGTGACTAGCTGTTCCATGGCATTTGAATTTATGAACTCCAGGAACCGTTGGGCTAGAAAGTTAGGGCTTGAGTAATGTTCCCAGTCTATATTCGGGTAGTTGAAGTCACCCAATATGATGGTGTTTGGAGATACATTTATACCCTCCAGTGTCTTCAGGAAGGCTGTGTGGGGTTCCTGAGTTTGAGAGGGTGGCCTGTAGCATGCTACAATTTGTAGAGCAGTTTTGCCTATGGTTAGCTGCACCTGGATGGTTTCCGGCTTAGTGCGTTGCCACCAACCTGGAGGTGTGGGTATCCTTTATGAATATGGATACACCCCCTCCTTTTGTGGTGTGGTCCGGGTTTTGGGGCCGGAACGCATGATATGAGGTAAAACCTAATAGTGCCGGGGTGCTCTCAGGAGCCTTGAACCAGGTTTCAGTTACAGCACAGACATCGATGTTCTCCATACTGAGAAGGGCCTCGAGTGCGTGCATTTTGAGATTTAGACTTCTGGCATTGAGCAGCATTACCCTCAGTTTCTTCCCACTTTTGTTTTCTAGGGTGGTAGGTTTAGAATTTGAGCCTTTCCTACAAAAGGCACTATGGGGGTGGCAAGAGCCTTAGCCAATATCCGGAATCCCAGGGGTGACAGGTGCAAGCCGTCCCTTGCGAAGCAGCGTGACTTGTCAAGCATGTCATCCCAGGCAGACAGACACTGGATCCCCTTTGAATGACACCAGACATTAAGCCAATTGTTAAAGCTGATCATCTTGTCTCTATATTGTGGCATCATTCTTGGTGAAGGAAGGATACTGCTCAGGGTCAGGGTCATACCTGCCTGGGCTACATAATCAGAGAGCTCCTCTATGTCTCTTTTCATGTAGTCCAGGGAGGTACGTCTCAGGTCATTCACACCAGCATGGACAATGACTGTGTCATATTTGTACTTGCCGTGGAGTGACCCCGAGTGCTTGTGTTATGTGGCGGATTCTAGCGCCCGATAGGCAGCTTACTGTGACCCTCGCCTTGTTCAGCCTGGTGAGTAGGACGTCAGTGTGTCTGACTATGGAGTCACCTATGACAAGTATGTTTGGTGTTGTATTTGGCCTTAAGGGCTGTGACTGCTTTGCACACTGATTTTGTGGTTTATGTGTTGCTTGTGGGGTGTCTTGAGGTAGCAGTTGTTTGGGTGTCTGCTTTGGAGGCCTCTGCTGTTTAGATAAATTTTTACTCAGAGCCTCTGAGTATGTCTTTGTGTGTTTATGTGTTTGATTCAGTGGTGTGGTAGCATTATGTGAGGCTGGTTTTGTGGTGTGTGTAGTTGCCTTCTCCTCCTGTCTGGTCTTGCCAGTCCTGAGTTGAGAGAGCTCAGCCTCCAGTTTGGCTAAATAGCTGCATCTCTCGCAAGTATTTGTGTTATGTGGGAGGAGGAGAGGGTTGTCTGTGTACATGAGGCAGTTATAACATTGCCTCAATATTCCCAGATTCACCAGTTGGACCGGAGAGGAGATTGACAACTGACCTTTGGACATGCTAGAATAATATTGGGAATTCCTTAATAATTGAAAACAAGGGCCAGTGGGGAGTGAGGGTGTAGTGCTTTTAATTTTTAGTGCTGACTTATATAATTGCTTTAGTGAGCAAGTGCCAGGTAACTTGAGTGCAATGTGTTACAAGTAACTAAATGCAAAAACGACAAACAGTAACTTTCTTTCAAGTGAAACAAGGAAATAAGTACAGTAAGCAATGCAGATATCACTAGTGATCCACAGAAGCGCTGAGAAGCCGTGTATTAGGTGGAATTAGCGTTCCAGGGAAATAACAAGCAAACAAACAACAAGCATATAAACAAAGCTAGATTCAGCAGGCCTGGATCTAGTCTATGCTACAGCAAACAAGGTGTACCAATTTCAGTAAGATACAGTTCAAATATTCAGGCACTATAAACCTTTAACCAGAAATTCCCAGCTCAGAAGGGCAGAGTCCAGCCTCTTCTCCCACAAGAGTGCAGACCACGAACCTTCTTAATGTAAAATAACTGGCCTGAAGCCCAAGTGCTTAAACCAGAACTAATACACTTGGACACTGGGCTCTCAATCAGCAGTTCCCAACTTAGAAGGATGAAAGCTACCTGTCCTGCCACCACAGTGCTTGCCACAAACATTCCTAATGTAAAACAACTGGTCTGAAGCCCAAGTGCTTAATCCAAAAGACTTAGAATGATAGCTACACTTTAATCAAGTTACAACCAAGCAGTAATAAATACAATTGAATACTTTAGAGAATGTCTGGATTAGTGTTCAAGTTACACAAACAAAGCTAGATCCAGCAGGCCCGAATCCAGTCTATGCCACAGCAAACAAGGTGCACCAACTTCAGTAAGAAGCAGTTCAGATATGCATGCACTATAAGCCTTTAACCAGAAATTCCCAGCTCAGAAGGGCAGAGTCCAGCCTCTCCTCCCACAAGAGTGCAGACCACAAACCCTCTTAATGTAAAATAACTGGCCTGAAAGCCCAAGTGCTTAAACCAGAATTAATACACTTTTAGAATAGCAAACACTGAGCCCTCAACCAGCAGTTCCCAACCTAGAAGGATGTAAGCTACCTGTTCTGCCACAACAGTGCAGACCACAAACCCTCTCAGTGCAAAACAACTGGTCCGAAGCCCAAGTGTTTAAACCAAAAGGCTTAGAATGAGTTACACCAAGCAGTAATAAATACAATTGAGTATTTTTAAGATGATGCAAAAGTAAAATGAAGTAGGTAGAAACACAAGTACAGTAAAAGCAGATGACATTTTTTTTTTTTTTTTTAATCTGAACAAGTGCTGAGATCAAAGAAACATATTTGAGTTCTGAAACTAGAAAACTGGCTAGTTATAAGAAAAAAAAAACAAGCTAGAAGGCTTCCCTCAAACACAGAAGGGCTTGGGGGCTCAGAAGCCTACAAATAGTCTATACCACTTAACAGGAAAGGCAGGAAATAAGCTTATTTTTTTTTGTCTGTTTCCCAGATGCTCTCTTTGTACACAGTAGGAGTGCCTGAAATCAGAATATGATCTCACTGCACTCAGTTGAGTGAGCAAATGAGATGGGCCCAGAGGCAGGCTGAGGGGCGGGCAGTTTCAAGGCCACTAAGATTAACACCAAAACAAAAACAGGGGGGGGTAGGTGGGAATAACTGAAGAGCAGAGTTAAAACTGCCAGTTCAGTTAAATATTCCTTCAACACAGTTTAAATCAAATTAAATACTGTATTTTTTTTTTTAAAAGTGCAGATAAAGGTACTTAAATTCTCTTATACGTCCAGTTGAATATAACCAAGTTCTTTTTCCAGCTCAAAAGCATCTTTTCCTAAAAAAGAATAATTAGTATAGCATATAACACATTGCGTGATAAATATAATCAATCATAGAAGGTTGGAAAGGATTGGGAGGAGAGATTGGATAAGCAATTCACAAAAAAACAATGGGAGGATATATGTAGGTCTCCAAAATATGCAACAAAATCTAGAAGATTTAGGATTTTTGTCTGGAAATGTTTTCATAGGCATTTTTATACCCCAAGTAGACTCCCAATAATTTTTTCTCAGGCAGACAGTAAATGTTGTTGGTGTGATGGGGAAGAAAGAGGTAACTGGGAACATATTTTCTGGGAGTATAGTGATTTGGTGGACTTTAAGGATTCCCTCTGGGATGCACTGTCAGAGATGCTGGGTGGGCAGATTGGTCTGATGAGGGAGATGATTTCTCTGAGCTATGATACAGAATTAGAATTGCCTAGACATGGTAAGGCCTTGCTGTGTCTAATAATGGTGGCTGCCAAAAAAGCAATTACTAGAAAATGGAAATCAGAATCTAAACCAGGTATACTAGAAGTAGGGAATATAGTAACAGAGATAAAATAACTGGAACTGAGATCTTTAGAAAAGGGTAGAAGCAAACTACATAGGAAAAAAAATGAGAATTGTGGGAACAATACATACAAAGGAAGAATAAGGTTTAAAAGGCAACAGGACTTAAATGAGCTATGTAATGTTTAACTGAAAAAGATTGGATAGATTATAAGTAATTTATTAATGCTTGCAACTGGGAGTGTGTCTGTATGGTTTGTGATGTAAAATGCTTGCAACTAGGATTGTGTTGGTGTGGTTTGTTTTCATTTATATAAATGTATGATTGCCTATGTAGTAAATGATGGTTCAATGTGGTTTAATAAAGATGTTTCTTGTTTAAAAAAGAGGCAGGAATTGAATAATTTTTATACTGTTGCTTAGGTTATATACGGGAAGTACAATGTTTGTAATGTTAATTATAGTGTGATTACTTTTATAGGAATGTACATTTGCCTGTATCACAAGTGATAATTCAATAAAGGTGTTTGGAAAAAAAGAAGTATATTTCCTTAGCTACAGCCCCTTACTCACCCAGTATTTCCAACAGAGTACTCTTTGGGAATGTTTAAAATCTGCCAACTCATTAGATTCCCAAAACGTGTTCCAAGTTACCTCTTTCTTTCCCATCACACCTCCAAGATTAGCTATCTATCTGAGGAAAGGTTTTTAGATTCTGCTTGTGGTATAACTATACCTATGCAAACACTTCCAAGCAAAGACTCTAAACCTTATGGATTTTGTTGCATACTTGGAAGCCATACATATATCCTCCCATTGTTCTCTTGCAAATTGCTTTTCCAGTCTCTCTCTTCCCAATCTTTTCTAACCTTCTCTGATCGATTCTTGTAGTTATCCTGCAATATTTTATATGTCCTACTAAATATCCCTTTTTAACAGCAGCTTCTTTTCTAGATTCAACTAAAAACCCTACACTAGCAGGTCTGTCAGTTAAGATTTCTTTATCCCTTTCTGTTTACGTATACTCTATCAATCCCTGGTAGGGAAGGTTTTCTCTAGCCTGCAATCCAAATGTGTTCTTGGCCTTATCCCACTCTTATTACCTTTCCCTCTTTAGTTATTTGCTCCCAATACCATGTTTCCTTTTCCAGTTTTATCAGGTAAATTCCTGTCCCTGTTGCTTATTTTCTGTATACTTACTTGGAGTCATTCCTATTTCCAAAATCTCCTTTCTCCGTTCACATGTTGGCTTAGTTCTTAGAATACTTTATGCTACTTTATGAATATAATATTCTGTATGGTTATTGTTATTATTCTTACGTATCTGTAGCCAAAATCCCTCCTTCTCTCTCTCTCCTTCTCTATTTCTTGAACTGCTTCATCAGCATTCCCTTTTCATTTTGAAGCCTTTTGCTTGTGTTACATATATGAACCTTAACTTTGTAGCTCAAAAATACCCCTTCAAATCAGGTTATCCTAAACTGGCTTGCTCTTCTGAAAGGATCAGCTTATCCCACTTAACTCTTCCCCACTCTCCCTCCCAGATGAATTCCTTCAACTCTTTAATTATTGTCCACAACTTCCCTTATTGGTAAAAATATGCCAGGCCTGCTTTTAAAACTAAAGGGACTAAAAGCATTTTCACTGCTTGTGTCTTACTGTCCATATCCATAAATAAGAGAGTCTCGGTTTCTCAGTTTTATATTATCTTTTGTATAGCCTCTTCCCACAAATCATTAGCTGTCATAACAGAAGCCTTTTTAATCCTTACTCCTAAATACTTCATCTTATTGTGTCCCCTTAAATATAAATATTGCTGAATGAATTCATGTGTGAGTACATCATTTACAGCAATAGCCTTTATTTTATTTTCTGTAATTTTACATCCTGAAAAAAAATGTACCAGAACACTGGGATGTCCTTTTTGGATTTATCAGGTACAAAAAAATATCATCAACAAATAAAGCCAACTTTTCTTGATTACCATACTAATTATATCCTTGCATTTCTGAGTCTCTTATTTTCTTTGCCAATGGCTATAAATATAACGTAAATATCAAAGGTGAAAGAGGGTGCCTCTGCCTGATTCCTCTGTTCAGACACAACTTATCAGAGTGGAACTCTTCCACTTTAATTCTTGTATTAAGACTTCATATATTCTCCTGGTTAACCATATTATTGTATCAGAGAATCCAAATTCTTCAGTTGCCTGTCTTATAAAATTAAAGCTTACTTTGTCATCTGATTTCTCTGCATCAAGACCTACCAACAACAGTGGTATTTTCTTACATTCTGCTTCCCTCTAGATCATCATTGTTGTATTAATGTTGTTAAATGTTTGCATCCCCTCCACAAACCACATTGATCCATATTTTTCAATTTTTGCAACACCTTTGCCATTCTTTTTGCAAGTATAGACTAAACACTTCATAATCATGATTTAAAATTTAAATAGATCTATATGAAGCTTGGTGTTATGGGTTGTTACTGACTTTAGTTAATACAGCCACCACCAGGAACAGATCAAGCACTAGGCAGTGTAAACAGTTGTTTAGGGCATGTTGGCTTGAGAGCCCACTGGGGTCTGCAATAACATTTAATATTTAATTAAAAACAAAACTGTTTAATTAATTAGCTTGCTCAGGCTCAAATCCTGTACCTTGAGTCACAAGTTACAAGAGTCTTAATCCTCTACACCAACTACCAGATTAATCAGAGTTGACTAAAATGTGCTGAAATGGGTAATTTTTTGCTTTATTGGCTGATACATTTTGTTTCGCTGCTTAATGGAAAAAAATCTTCAAAACTACAGGATTGAATGTGAGTTTCAAGTGAAGAGAAGTTTACTGTTGCTCATGATAAATCTGTTTTCAGTATACAACCATTTTGTAAATGGCCATCAGTGTTAGTAGCACAAGAGGAGGCATACTTGCCTTTGGTGCAAAAGGCTGTGGGTTCTACTCACACACCAAGTAGATGGATTGCTGATATTGCAGTGCATTTTAAGGGGGTGGGGAGTGTTACACTTCTGTGGGTGTTGTCCTTTGGATGAGATGTTACACTGAAGGTCCTTTGGATGAGATGTTACACTGACACCCCATCTGTCTGCATTAATAGTAGGTGCCATGAAATCTTTTATCCACCTGATAAAAAAGAGTAGGGGGAAGTTTCCCAATACCCTGGCCAAATATTTCCTAGTAGTCTAAATACCACCAAGAGTCTCCCCTGAAAAGATATAACTAGCCTAGTGGGACTAACCTGGTCAACAAAGGATATTTAAATTAAAAGTTTTAAATTAAATCCATGTCTGTACCTTCATTTCAAAAGTAAAGAAGAAAATAGTAAGCATTCTGACAGTTCTGAGCAGTGTTTATGGCAACTGGGGGAGAAAGACTAGTAATGGGACACCAGAATGGCTGTGTGTGTGTGTGTGTGTGTGTGTGTGTGTGTGTGTGTGTGTGTGTGTGTGTGTGTGTGTGTGTGGAGGAGTGCAGGTCCTTTCCACTGCCTAAAGCTCTTTTGACTGTGATCAAGATATGGCCACCACAGCTTTCTTCCAAAATGTTTTGCTACAACCTCCTTTTAAAATACTGTTAAGCAAAATCTTTCAGATCTTTATTACTTTCTTCTTTCCTAATTTCACAACTTTTACAGGAATACCATCCATCCCTGTAGACTTTCCTGAAGATTGATTATACATCACCATTTTTATCTCATCTACTCCTGTCTTAACTGATAGTTGTTGAGCCTAACTCACTTCTAGCCTCTGTATAATTTGATTTTCCATAAATATTTCCATTTGTACTTGTTCTTGGTCCTATTCGATTCTCAGCTAAGGTGTCTTCTGTGTGGAGACATGCGTGAATGTACGTACCTTTGTTGAAGGTTGTACATCAGGGCTCACAACTCGGTACGTAAAAATCTACTGCCAATCATGAGTGGACTGGAGTTCCGCTGTGGCAACCCCTAACCGGGAAAAGCTGAAAGATACAACAACTTGTTCTTGGTTTCCACATTTCTTTGCTTTATACAAATTTTCATAAAATTTCTGCAAAATCTCTAATACCTCTACAGATCCTCTGGTTATTTTTCTTGATAAAGGCTCCTTAGGTCTGGTGACAACTCTTTCTACATTATGTTGCCTAAGTCATTGTACTAAAAGGTTTTGTACTCTGGAGTTAGTATCAAAAAATAATTGTTTAACAACTATCTTTCTAAACTTGTGCATATTATCCTGGTACTCCTTTATTATTTTGCTTAATTACCCTGCATTTGTATATTTCTTTTTATTAATGCATGATCTAAAATAGTTATTGGATGTGTGCACATGTTCCTGTGAAATATAATTTCTATCTAGTCTAGCCCAGTTTCTGTACCTTGGGGAATAATATGTGAAGTACAAGCTCCTATGGGTCTATATCAGGTGAGCAAATGCTTAGCATGTCAAATGCCTAAATGTTGACAGCTAAAGAGTGAAAGCGTAAAACCACGAATGGCCACTTCCATGAATTTTTTCTCAGGGAAAAAATTTGCTTGGCCGTTATCAGGAAGTTGCCCTTTTCCTGAATGTAGAACGATCTTGGAGTTGGTATATTTAGTTAGGGGATTAGAGTTTAAGGTTTGTGTAAGTTTCCAACGGCCAAGCTAATTTTTTCCCTAAGAAAAAATTTGCAGTATTGGCCATTCGTGATTTTAAGGTTTTGATGTTTAGCTGTCTACGTTTAGCTGTTTGACAAGCTAAACGTTCGATTTTGTAATATAGACCCCATTCCTACTACTGAATTCACATCTACCATAGCACATATTTTCATAAATTTCTTAAGAAATCTACCCCATTTTGTTATATTTTCCTTTCTAGGTACACCTGATACATCTTCACTATTGCCAGTCAAGTTCCAGTCCCTACCTATAAGTAATATTCCCTGCTGAAATGCAGTTATTTCTCCCAAATTTTGATAACAATGTATAATAGCAGTTTTTGGTGGAATATGAATACATGCCCGTGTAATTTACCTCCCTTGCCAGTAGCCCCTTACCACCACAAATCTACCATTATTGTTTTTTCCCCAATTCTATTACTATTGGAGCCCCTCTAGCAATTTGCATAACTCCCTTTTTCCTTTCTCCCTAATATTCTGCTGAATATCCATCCTGAAATCCTTTCTTTGTCAAATCCACATGATCATTTCTTTTCAAATGTATCCCGTGCAGCATTGCTATTTGTGCTGTTCATTTCTTAACATAATTCAACACTGTTTCCTTTTTGTCTGTACCTGTAAGGTCATTTACATTACAAGGTAATAGGGATAGCACAGCCATTATGATAAAAAGCTATAGTTCCCACCTATTATGCACAACAGTTTTTGAATGCACATTTTCCAACTTTTGTGTTACATGTGCACACTAATATTTGACAGCCTAATCTTTTATACAGTTGTTTCTTCTCATTTCCATTTGAACCTGTCACATATTTCAGTACTTTTTGTTTTAATGAAAACCCTCAAAAATTAAATACATTTTCAGAATACTGTCATCTCCTGTTAACATATAGCAAACATACAAAACTATGTACATTTTCAAAAAATGAAGTATACCCCCCCCATATATAGGAACAATTGCCCCAAACTGACAGCTGCTTCTGCAGGCATGACCTAACCTAAAATTAAAGTTACCCACCCTAAAACACATGCTTGCTGTTTGTTCTTTTCTTATCTCTATTTTCCTCCCAGATTTGAAAAGCTTTTATGGCTTCACTAAACATTAACTTGTAGCCCTAAGAAAAAGTGCATTGCTATCTTTAAATATACCTAAACTGTATACTGCAAGAAATACATGCAGGCAAAGGACATGCACGACATAAAACCAAATGATTTATTTAGTAAAAAAACATCTAAGCGCTTTTGCATAGTACTCCTACGCTTCATCAGACATAAAATTCTGTCACAAGTCTAAACATTTTATACAGTGTTAAACCAGTCACTGCTAGCAACCTTTTTCCCTCCAGTGTAGTAATTAGTGAAAACCAAGTGATTTAAAGTAACCTAACACTTTAGCAAAATAAATACATTTTTAGTAAGTTCCAACCACAACTTATATAATAGATTTCAGATATAATAAATAAGACATATATTACAGATATTTAAACAGTATAATATGCATCATACAAAAACCATTTTATCATGCTGTTGCAAATATACTGATGTTTTGTAAAATTTAATGCAGAACTGCATCAACAAAGGCTGAAACAGTCCTGCCATCCCCATAGTTAACTAAGTATAAACTTTATATGAAGTTTACAATAAAAAACTTGAACTGCTGCATGAACACTCATCAATCTACTTAAATGTTCAAAAAACAAACACATAAACAGAAAATATATGAAAAATAAATATAAACAAAACAAAACATCATAGCTAAACGCTGCTAACATAAAAAATGTGTGTATATAAAAACACAATAAAAGCAGAAAATATATGCATAAATAAATAAATAATATATGAGGAATATATATATATATATATATATATATACAAACACATCCATAACTATTATGAAAAGCTGTATATCTAATAGCCAAAACAAAGACAGTATATTAAAAAGGGGGAGGGGGAGAGAAGGTTAACAAATGTAACTAAGTCTTCTGTCTCTTAAAAAGGGTTTGAGTGACAAAGCTTCATTCAAACCCATACCCTTGTCAGCTTGTAGCAAAATAATCCATTTTGCTCAGTTTTTTCAAGTGTGTTCCTATTATTTTCTAACCTTATGGTGCTTGGCAAGATCTCTATGGTACAAAAAATACAAATCAATGGATAGTACCTTTTTCAACAATATGTTTGGCAACAGCATTTCTGGTGTCTGCAATGCTGCTATAATATATATATCTATATATATATATATCTATATATATATATATATATATATATATATATATATATAGATATATATATATATATATTCCCTAATCCTATCCCTCACTGGTCTAGTAGTCATGCCAACATAGAACTTAAAACATTGAACACATTGAGCTAAATATATAACATTAGCAGTTGAACAATCAGCATAATGCCTAAAAATATATTCTTTATTTGTATCAGGATGTATAAAAACATTCTTATTGGCAATTTGTTTGTTTGTGTCTTTCGGCTTTTCCTGGTTAGGGGTCGCCACAGCGGAACTCTGGTCCGCTAATGATTGGTAGTTGATTTTTACGTGCCGACTTACCAGCCCTGATGCACAACCTTCAGTGAAGGTAAGCCCATTCACGCATGTCTCCACACAGAAGACGCTCTAGCTGTGAATCGAACCGGACAGCGTCTTACTGTGAGGCGACAATGCTACCACAGCACCACCACCACGGATATATACTTGCAAAAATGACAATGTCTACAACCAAATGTTCCTTGTTTCTTAGAAATAGTTTTGCTGGTTACCATGCCAGTTCTACAACAAAGCCTACATTTTAGTGATTTCAAATTTTTATAAGTGACTTTTGGATATGTCCTCACAACTTGCTCTATCCCACTATTTGCTGTTACGACATGCCAATTCTTATGTATAATATCCATAACTTTCTTATTGTCAGAGGTATAAGGTAAACATAATCTACATTCTTTTTTATGATAATCATCCATCCTGTTAACTGGTGGCATATTCCTTTCTGAGAAATAAGGTTTACCTCTACCTTCCCTTTCCCTATGGGCCATTTGTAAATGTTCATCACATTCAGCCTCAGTATAACCTCTATCCCTAAACTCTTTCTTTAATAAGGCTACTTGCTGGAACATTGTACTGTCTTTGGTGGTAAGTCTAGAAGTATGTAGAGCCTGTTCTTTCAAGATATTTTTGAATACATATGTGGGATGCATACTAGAACATGATAAAAGGCTGTTCTTCCTACTTTCTTTCCTATAAACCTGTGTGTGCAGAACATGCTCTTCTCTTGTTAGCATGACATCTAAAAATTAATCTCATAAAGAGATGTACATGTAGTACACTTCAAGAAAGAGGTGCTCTCATTTAAAAAGGAACAAACTGTTCAAATAGTTCTGTAGAACCTCTCCAAATATAAAAATGTTATCCACAAAATGACTATAATGTAACACATTTCTACTATAAGTAACATTATTCCATATATTGTATACTGTTCTATTAAATGCATTAAAGTAGTAACACTGCTAGGGAGGCTGCTATCTCTCATTTACTTCCCATAATTTCAAACTTTATTTTTTACTAAACTTCTTGCAGCTGTACGGCCTAATTGTTAAGGTGTTTGCCTTACAAACACAAGGTGCAGGGTTTGAGTCTCACAAGGCATAATTGGCTAGGCTTAAAATGGCTCGCAAGGGCAGTTAGCTTAGTACTAATCTATGAGCCTATGAAATGTTGCATTTCTCTCAGCAAGGAATACTCAGAATACTCAATTACTTTCTTGTACCTGCAGACAGATTGTCTCCATGTAAAAGCAGTCATCAATGAGTCTTTGTAATTTCTTCAGCTGCAGATATTTTGACTTCCATTGAACATTTCTTAATGGGAAAAAACAAGCTAATATCTTTGCAGATGTAAGAAACTTAGCATTTTCCATGACTTTCATCATTTTGTCTTATTTTTCAAGCCTACTTGCTTATAAAACACTTGTTTATAGCTTAAATCAAGGGCTTTATTATAGACATCCAACCTTGTAAAAATAAGATAACTTGTCTTAATTTTGCATATAATATAATCACTGCACTTTTATACATCATCCCCACCCCATCAGCCCAAGGTCACAGCAAATTAACATTAAATTTGCTTTTTTTTTCTGGCATTTCGTCTCTTGTTATACCATAAAGCCTATATTTCTTACAACTAAAAAAGTACTTGTTTACTGTAATATCTTTAGCATGTACAACAGTCACTGAAACGACTTCTCCCACATTAAAATACCCCTGACTACACACTTTACAAAACAGCTTTACTATATATAGCATACAGTTGATATCTTGAAATGTTTTATACACATACTAAGAACAAAATTATTTTGCTTACAGTTTCCTTTTCCCTTTATAGTGTCCTTCTAAACATTAATGACATAAAGTGGGGTATATGCTTTACAGTCCACCCCCAAAGTTAACAAAATCAGCAAAAGTCCAGTCTTTCTCAACTGCTTTTTCCTGCAAAACCATATTTCACAAATGTGATTGAAGCTTCATAGTCTCCAATTTATTCTCTAATTTCAAAGTTCCTGGTCTTCTTCCTGTTCATCTCCATCGTCCAACAGCAGACTGTGGCTTAAGTCCAAGGTACTTCTGATTCTTCTAGTCAGCTCTTGTGCTCTTTTTCTGTCTCTCAAACATTTTCCTTTGGAACATTGGAAAAGGTTTCCCTGGCAATATTTCTCTATGAGCTTTATTTTCAGAAGAATGAGAAGCAGAGATCCCTTCTGTTTGCTGACTCAGTTTTTGTTGGATAAATGTTTTATTTCCTTCTTAGCCTGTTCTGCATGAAAAAAATATCTTTGACCCTCCAGAAAAAAATATTCTGAAGACAGCTGGATACAACAGCTTGAATCTGATACCTGCCTGTCATCATCCTCTGATTCCTCGGATAAATTTGCATCTCTTCCGCCTGGTATACAGTGAATAATCATTTTTCCACAAACACTCTGCTGTCTCCCACTTTAATACTCTTCCCTTCTGTACAGTTTTGTCAGAATCAATTCTTTCTGTTGGTATGATTGCATCTTTACCAATATAGGTCTTGGCCGTTTTCTCATGGCCAGGCTTTTAGCATAAATTCAATGTGCCCATTCAGTTAACAAATCCTTCTGTGGAATAGCAGTCCAGTTGCTTATTGTGATTTCATAGAATTAATATAGTCTGTTCCTTCCAGTTTCTCGGGTACAGCAGAAAATATTATATTTTCTCTGCATGCTATGTCTTCCAACTTTATCATTTTTTTGAAGTAGCTCTTGAGAGGTCTCATTTTCATCCATCCTTTTCTTTATTTCAGCCTCTGATTTTTTTGCAGTTTTGTTTTAGTTCATCCGAATAACTGTTAACAGTTTCTTCTATTTTCCAGCTTTTTGTTATTTGAGTTGATAATACTCCTTCGACGTTTTATTTATTTTAATCACCCCTGAGTAAATTTGATTTATTTGTTCCTCTAAATTACTGGAAGCCATCTCTTGTACCAAAGCTGAAGCTTGAATTGCATTTTGTTGAACAACTGCAGGATTCTTTTCAACCGGTGTTTTCTCTTCACTTGTTCCAGTTTATTTTATTTTAGGTTCTCTATATTTCTTTTTTGCTGGCATCCAATCAGTGTACTTACTAGCCAGTAACTGAATTTTATTGCTATATCACTGTATCTTATTTCTCAGTTTCTTTTTTTACACTGAGAGATTTTAAATTATACAATTGATCAGTGTACAGCCATTTTGGAAGTCTGAATCTGGAAAAAATATTAGACTGTAAAGAAATATGCTCCTTGATGTTAAGAAGGGTTCAATATCAACTTAAGACCCCTGGACTCACTCGGCTATCTCACCCAGACATAAGAAGGTAATTTTTTTTTTTTTTTTTTTTTGGTAGAGGTACAGACAGTGTGGTATGGGTTTTAAAGATCTTGCTTTGAAGTTTGAAATAATGTGATTTACACAAATCATCTACATTGGCATTTTAAACCAGCAAAACATGACGATGTTTTCTGCATCCAGGAAAAACAATGCATGACTGCATTATCTATGCAAAGATTACTGTTACACTATTAATGAATAAAATGTTATGTAAGAACAGAAAACGATTCAGCTATATAGAATGTATATACTCACATGTGTCACCTGCCCATCACATACCTCTCAACTGTACAGATTTTTGCAGAATGCCCAGATTTCTACCTCATATTTTTTGGTTGTTTTTTTTCATAAAATTGTGGTTTTCTGACAAATTAGTGGCAAATCATTAAAGACTGAAGTTAGAAAATAATGACAATCATTTGAATTTCAGACTTCATGCCCTTCAGAAAATCCATGTCTGGTATTTTATCAACTTTCTGAGTTTGTAAAAGCAATATTTAAAAATTGTCCCTATTTTGGGGCCTTTGTCCCACTTTTATTAATTGCTTTTTCCAGATTTCTTGCTCTAAGAGGTTGAGAGGTATGCCCATCAGGTGTAAAATGTTTTCAGTACACCAGTTAAAAACAGAAATAAAAACTTCAGTGACAGAATAGAAGTACTTATTTCCCTTTATTTATGCATTTCTTTAACTGTAGTATAAACTGCAACATGTTTTCTCACCCAAGATAAAGAAAAATGTTTTGTCTATACTGTGCAATCTGGAATTTCTTCACAAATTCAAATTTGGTAGCTTCATCAAGAGGATCGTTCCTTGGACCATCATCACACCACCCTCTCTGAGAAATTTTTGTCATTTTTTTGGCTGAAAATATTAACATCTTTGCATGAAGATTTAGCCATGAGTAAGAACTATTTATATGCACACCCCGAACAGACACCAACCTGGTTAACAACAGGAAAAACAATGCTCCTACTTAAGAGTGAACCTGCAAGCTACTCTAAAAATTATAGACCAATAACTTGCCTTCTGACGACTTATAAACTATACACGAGAATTGATGCTGACAGAGTTTATAGTCATTTAGAAGGAAACTCAATTATGGCAGTAGAACAAAAGGGCAATAAAAGAAAGTCATGGAACAAAGGATCATTTGTTATTAAAGTCATAATGGAGAACTGTAAAAAGGGAAAGAATCTAAGTATGGCATGGACTGACTACAAAAAAGCATTTGATAGTATCCCACATTCATGGATAAAAGAGTGCTTAAAAATGTATAAGATACACCCTACACTGATTGATTACATTATAGTGAACATGAAACAGTGGCAGACCACTTTGCAATTAAGCCATGACAAAGGGCAAATTATTATCCCAGGGATAAAAATTCAAAGGGGGATATTCCAGTGTGACTCTCTGTCACTGCTGCTATTCTGCCTTGCCCTTAACCCATTAAGCTGTCTACTTAACAGCTTAGGCCATAGCTATAATTTGGCTCCTAGAAAACAACAAAATATAAAGACCTCTTATCTTCTCTTTGTTGATGATTTAAAACTGTACAGCCATCAGATGAAAAGCTAAAAGCACAACTGCAAGTTGAAAAAAACGTGTTCAGATGATATAAGAATGTTATTTGGTCTTGATAAATGTGCAAAAGCAACCTTTAAAGCAGGAAAACTGCAACGTCAGGAAAATATCAGTTTGGGACAAGAATGTGATATAAAAGAACTTGAGCAAGAGGGTGTGTATAAATACTTGAGAATTGATGAAGGATCAACAATAAAACATGAACAAATGCAAATAAAACTTAGTAAGGAATATTTCAGAAGACTTAAATTAATCCTGAAAACAGCACTGACATCTAGGAACAAAATTCAAGCTATAAATCAATTTGCTCTTCCTGTCTTAACTTACAGTTTTGGAGTGATTGACTGGCCTCAAAATGGAGTGATTGACTGGCCTCAAAATGTGTTGGATAGATTAGATAGAAAAACAAGAAATATACTTCATGCTCACCAAATGATTTATAAAAATCAATGCATACAAAGATTATATATTCCCCATTCTGAAGATGGGATGGGGCTCACTGAAATTGATTATATGTATAGATCTGCAATCGTGGGACTCCACACATATCTGCTGACCTCACCAGACCCAAACTTAGTAAAAGTTTTGAAACATGAGGAGAACAAATCTAAGATGACTTCTCTGCTTAATTTAGCAGAAGCATATCGGTGTCAAGCAGGAATAGAAATCAAACCAGAAGTGGATAAAAATCAGGCAGCTACTGAATGTTCCAAAAAACAAAAGAAAGAATATAAGGTGAAGGACCAAATGAGAAGGCAAGAAATGTGGAAAAAGCATAAATAGAGTTGCAAGTATAGAAAACTTCTGGAAGAACCTCATGTTGATCAGGAACGAATGCAGGAACGGTTAAGGAGAGGCGAATTGAAACCAAGAGATGAAAGGTTAATATTGGCAGCTCAAGATAGTGGGCTACATACACATTGGTTTACAAAGTCCATTGAACATGTGGGAGAAACAAACAAATGTAGGTTTTGTAAAACTGAATTCGAAACAGGTTGTTGCAGGTTGTGACGTACTAATGGCAGAAGAACTGTATACTGAAAGGCATAATAATGTGGCAAGATTGTTGCACTGGGGATTGTGCAAACATTATAGTATTGAAGTGCCTGAAAAACGCTGGAAACATGAGCCACAAAGTATCATAGAAAATTATGAAGTTTATATCACATGGGACCACCCATTACCAACAGTTCAAAAGATAGATGCTAGAAAACTGGATATAGTGGGTCAAGACAAGAGTAGCATTGATCATTGAAATTGCCACACCCAGTGACTACAGTGTCTTGCGTACAGAAAGACAGAAAGTCATAAAGTATCAGGATCTACAGGCAGAAATGAGAGCAATGTGGAAGAAAGATACCCAGACAGTTCCAATAGTAGTAGGAGCAACGGGTCTTATAAAAAAAGAATCTACAATCATATTTATATGTTACCAATCTATGTACCTCCATACGAATTGCAGAAGGAGGCATTACTGGGCACATTGCGGGTGCTCCGAAGAACACTTGGCTGACATCAAAGATTGAAACAATGCTAATTTCATGAGCTTTAATCGTACTTTGATGTAGGACTGTGGTCCATTCCCGTCATGGTATTAGAAACCCAAAAGATGGAGAAATTAAAAAAGAAAATACTCTCTTCTCTAGGATTGTACTTATTCTGTTGAGATACCTTTAAAGTGTGTCAGCTTATGTCAAGTGCAAAGCTCTGCATTTCTTAAGTATTTATTATTGAAGTAACACTTGGTAACGTAAAATTTCAATTATTTACAAGGTAATATGTATCTGCTGATATTTCCCTGTTGTACCTGAGGTTATAATGTAGTGAGTGAGACTTCACAGTTAGTCTTAGTAATGGCTGCATGTCACAACAGAGAGCTCTGATTTCACATTAAGCTGTAGACGCAAATAATATCAAAGAAAATAATGGCAGAATTGTGTTTGCCTGCCTAGCTGTAAATTCTATATTTAAGAAAAATTTGAAATGCAAACTGAATTTATGGAATAGATTTTCAAAGTTTTATCTAAGGCATCAGTAGCATTTAAGCCTTTCAATCATGTCTTTTGCTTTCTTTCTTATGATAAACATGTTCCATTCATTTAGAAAACATTGTCAGTGCATAAGCCAATTATACAAAATACTGTGGAAATGTATGCAACGCCCCATGAAATTATTTGGAATTGTTCACTTTAAAGCAGAACTGCAGAATACTGCTTAGTCTTTTAATATAAATAGCAAAATCAAACCTGTGAGGAAAAATGCAGTTTTATGAGTAGGAATGCTGTAATGCAATACTCTGTGGGTCAAGGTAATTTTGTCAAATGACACTTTGGTCAACATCTATTTAATTGTCATGATTTGGTTGACAGATAAGTGAGATCAACATTCCATGGGTAGGGGAATATACCCTTTTCCTGAGGATTGGGCATATACCCTTTTTCCAGAGGACTGGGCAATCTCAAAGTCAGAATATATAATTAGCAAGGGGTGTGGAGGTCTAGGGGTCTTTTCCCCCTGCAAAAAAACAATGCTTTCTTTTTGTATTTTTTTTTTTAAAGTTTTGCATGTGTCAACATTAATTCTTAGCACATGCACAGTAATGTATCGATGTACATGATGTCGATCTATTTGTTTCAGCATTATGCACATCATATATATATATATATATATATATATATATATATATATATATGGATCACCTTTAATTCCTCGAAATCGCGTTTGCCCGACACACTAATGACCGACACGAAAAGACCGACAACGCAAAACACCGAAAACCAGTACACCAACACACTACACGTAAACAACACAGTACATGACATAACATATGCACTATCCCTAACCCAAACCCTAACCCTAAGGTCCGACACTACCGCACACTTACCCTACCTGCACCCTAACCCTAACTCACTTACCCACCCCTAAACCCACAGTCCCTCACTATCGCACACTCACCCTACCTGCACCCTAACCCTAACTCACTTACACACCCCTAAACCCACAGTCCCTCACTATCGCACACTCACCCTACCTGCACCCTAACCCTAACTCACTTACACACCCCTAAACCCACAGTCCCTCACTATCGCACACTTACCTGTCCGCTCCCTCACACTAAATCCCTCACTCGATCGCACACTTACCGAGTCCGTCGGATTCTCACCTTGTCGGTCATCTGCGTTGTCGGTATTTTCGTCCCGTCGGATTCCGTGTCGGCCAAACGCGTTGTCGAGCATTTAAAGGTGACCCATATATATATATATATATATATGTGTGTGTGTGTGTGTGTGTGTGTGTGTGTGTATATGTATATGTATATATATATATATATATATATATATATATATATATATATATATATACACACACAATCAGTAATAGAAGAGCAAGACAGATTAGAGTAGTTATCCAGAAATGCCAAAAAAATGTATATTTATTGGCTGGCACATGGTATAATATAAAGCTAGGGTATCTAGTCATACTACTGGTGATCTGAATCTGAGAATAGGCTCTAGATATTGGCATATTGACATACATATCATCCCACAGTGACACTACTGTATGTATACTCAGGTGACTGGAGGTGGGGGCTATCAACTTAACTCTCTGTGAAGACCCTCCTAAAAGAACACTGTTATATCACCGACTCTGCCACCAAAAAAGAGGACTGAGAACACCTTATGAGGTAAGGTTTGACCTACCTATGCAAATTATTTAGAAATGTGTAGTGTGTGAAGCTGCATTCATTTTTACATTGAATGGGAAATGTGGTCTTAGTTGCTTTATTTAATTGCTTGCTTCTTTGTTTATTAAAGTAAATGCAAATTTGAGTTTAGACTATTTTATGTAGCCTAAGAATGTTTCTGTAAACTTTTACTTTAATTTTTAGTGAGCAGCATAAATATGACTAGTTTAGGAGACTTTTAGCAGGTTGGATGACACTGCTAACATGATCTTTACACAGCAACCTGGGAGTGGTCTTGGCCCAAAGCCCCGTCCTTGCTATCTGGTAGCTCTAAATGCATGGATGCAATAAAAGATGTACAATTATGGTGCACTATGTCTCTTTCATTTCTATGGAGTATACATAGATTAACTGCTGACAGGTGCATTATTCAACTTTTATAGGTTTGTAGGATGTTAAAAGGCTATTGACCCAAGGGTCTTTACAAGCCAAGCCATTAAATCCCAATATAATACTAGATGAGAGATATTGTCTATGCCCAAGATTTTTCTAGCAAAGACTACCCATGTCCAAGAGAGAAGCAGGGGAAATTCCTGGCAGAAATTTTACCCTTTCCCATCCAGTTGTCCAGTTTACGCTTAAACGGGGTCATGGAGGCTCTCTGCTTGACATGGATTGGAAGCCTATTCCAGAGGAGTAGCAACCTCTGAGAGACGTGTCCATCTCTCTCTCTCTCTCTCTCTCTCTCTCCAGAAGGTCCTATTTATGTGGCAAGCTATATGGAGGTCCCTGGAACAGGTGACTCTGGTCCCATTTGACTTACAGATGTGCAGTATTTTCATTAGAATTGGGTCAGAGATAGCCCTGTAAGCCAGACATAAGTCACCTCTAAGTAGTCTATACGCTACTGAGTACAGTGACAACAAGTTTAGTCTGTTTGTATGTGACATGCTAGAGACCCTGACTTTTCTTAGTTAGAAATCTCTGAGGTCTCTCAAGTTGCTGCAGGTGTCTGGTATAGTACATACCAAAGGGAGCATTATATTCAATAATAGGCCTGATGAGAGATGGGTACAGGGGAGTTATAACCTCTTTTGCTCTTGAGGCAATACCTTTGCTAATCAGGTGAGTGACATAGAATGCGTCCTCATCACAGTAGACACATGGTGGTCGAAGTTGTGGCCACAGTCAACTTGTGTTCCTAGGTCTCGCATTACAGAATTGGTACTTAGGGTATTATTGTTTATTTTAAAATCAACAGGGACATTGTTTTTACCGAAGAGAATAATGATGCATTTTTTAGCATTTATTTTAACACCACGGCTTTGGCACCAGTCATTGGTCTGTGTAAGCCCCTTTTGAAGAACACTGACATTCCTAGGGTATTTAATAATAGCGCCTAATTTGTAGTCATCCGCAAACTTGGTAAGCCACAGCCCCTCCAGTTTGGCCTGGACTTCTGAGAGGTATATGCCAAACAAGAGGGGCCCAGCACTGACCCTTATGGGACCCTACTGGTGAGAGGTATGCTGGTAGAGGTAAAGTCTCTCACTTTGACTGAGTGTTGTCAATCTATGAGGCATTTTGTAACATAGGAGTTGATATTCAACTGAGTTAGTTTGTCAGTGATGCTTAAATGTGGGATTGTGTCAAAGGCCTTGGCCAAGTCAAGATAGGCTGTGTGCACAGCTTTGACTTCATCTATGGCTTTGATCACAGTCTTGAAAAAGTCCACCAGGTTTAGCAGGCACAACCTACCCTTGACAAAACCGAACTGGGATGGATCTAGGGTTTGGAGGCCACCTATATCCTTATTTATGAGGTCCATGATGATTCATTCCGATGCCTTACAGATGAGTCTGGTTAAACTTATGGGTCTTTAGTTACCTGGGTCTGTTGCCAAGGGGGATAACAGTCGCTGTTTTCCATTCAATGGGGACAAAGCCAGTACTCAGGGTATGGTTGAATAGGGTGCATAGTGGAGTAGATAACTCTTGTTTTAGAACATTAAGATCACAACCTGGAATGTAATCTGGTCCCATGGAGGTTGTGTTCTTGGCCTTGAAGAGAGCATTGACTTGCTCTTTGAAGATGCAAGGAGGAGGAGATGATGGTGACATGGTTTGTGGTATGTTTGGGGGGATGGGGGGTGAAATTTTCGCCAAACCTGTCTGTTAGTAGGTTTGCAGTTTCCACAGGGTGAGTGTGTGGGATACCATCCACAATTAGTTCAGCACACATCTGGGTCCTGCCTTTTAGGTTTTGGAAATAGCTGAGGAAAGCCTTATAATTATCCTTAGCTATGGTTGCTACATTTTTTTCATAGTCACTCTTTGAGTATTTTAGGAGTTTTCTTATTTGCTTCTTTAGGCTGAGGAGGGTGCTGTTCCAGTTCTGAGTTCTCACTTTTGTATTTTTAAACAGCAGCTTCTTTCACTTATTGTACAATCTATTAATGCTAGTAGTCCACCAGGATGGGTTTTTTTCTTGAGGATTTTGCTTTGATCCTATCAGGCATGGCTGTGTCTACACATTTGTATAGTTTATACAGGGCATCAGTGTATACCTTAGTATAACAGTCAATGCCATCTGTGGGAAATGGGGCTTGGAAGTCCATTATACCATCCCTTAGGAGGGTATTGTTAGCTTTGGTGAAGTTTTTTAGCCTGACTTCTCTTTTGAGGTGGTTCTGGTGCTATTGCTACTTCAAAAGTGACTGATTTATAGTCAGATTTAACCAGTGAAGGCCCTACACTTGAGACGTTGTATCAATCACTCATATTGGTGAGGACCAGGTCTAGAATATTGGAGCCTCTTGTGGGGTGGAATACTATTTGTTCCAGGGCATTTGAGTTAACAAAGTTCAGGAACATTTGTGCTAGTGAATTTGGGCTTGTATAAGTTTCCCAGTTAATGGAGGGATAGTTGAAATCACCCATGACTAGAGTGTTAGGTTGTACTTTAATTGTCCCTAGTAGGTCTAAATAATCTGTGTGGGCTTCTTGGTCCATGGAAGGGGACCTGTAACTGATGATAACATGAAGGGGGGTCTTACCTATGGTAATTTGGACTTGGAGTAACTTCATAGAGTTATCTTGTCTAACCAGTCTAGAGGTATATTTGACTTTAATGAAGGTATATACTCTACCTTCTTTGATTCTCACATCTTCAATTTGCAGTCTGAAAGTGTGAAACACATTGTAGCCTTGGCAGGCTGGGGTACTTTCTGTAGGCTTCAACCAGGTTTCTGTGATGCACAGACGTCAACATCTTCCAGGGAGAGTGCAGTTTCTGATTTTAAACTCCTTTTGTTTAGCAGCACAACCCTTAATTTCTTTGTGTTTGGTATTTTCACATGAGAAATTTTGTTTTTGTGACCTTGCCTAAAAAGGCATTATGGGGGAGTCAAGTGCCTTAGCCAGCAACCAAAAGCCTAGGGGTGTGAGGTGAAGACCATCTCTGGCAAAGCAACATGGTCTATTCACCATGTCATCCTAGACTGACAGGAACTGGATACCCTTAGAGTGAAACCAGAACCTAAGCCAATTATTGAAGTCACTCATTTTTTGTTTATATTGTGGTATCATCCTAGGTGAGGGTAAAATGCTGCTCAAAGCTAGGGACATACCTGCCTGAGACACACATTCAGGGAGGTCAATCATGTCTCTCTTCATATAGAATAGAGGGGTACATCTCAATTCGTTCACACCAACATGAACTATGACAGTCATAAAGGTACTTGTTTTTGAGAGACTGAGTATATGTGTGATCTGACATATCTTTGCACCAGACAGCTGACTGTAACCTTCTCTTTGTTTAATCTGGTGAGTGGGGCATCTGTTTGTCTCACTATAGAGACACCTGTAACCAAAACATCTGGAATAGATGTGCATTGTCTTAAGGGCTTATTTGGTGAGACCGGTGTTATGTGTATTGGATGCTTTGGGTGTTGTTAGGTATGGTACTTTTGTGTTTTAGAGGTCTCTGGTGTGTAGGTAGGTTTCTGGAAAGTACTTCCGCATATGACAGTTTATGTCTTTGGTGCATATTATGAGAAGGAGTTTTGGTGTGTGAGCTGACAACTTGTTTAGTGTTGCTATTCAGGGGCAAGAGAGCAGTGATTCCAGATTCTTAGTGTAGGAGAATCTCTCAAATTGTACTTGAGTGATTTAAGAGTATGGGCTTGTCAGTGTACGAGGCAGTTGCTACACTGCCTCAAAAAACCCATGTCAACTAGGCCGACAGGAGAAACAAAGGGAAACTGACAGTCCATAATGCAAAGTTTAAACCTGGTATATGCGCAGATGAGGAGAAAAAGATGGGAGTATATGGCAGGTAGCTGTTTTAGAGGGACTAACCTATGAGGTATACAGTAGGAGGTCTGTAAAAAAGGGGATTTCTAGGGTCTGTTCTTGATAGGTAAGAGGTAAAATTGCTACTGGGTGGTCCACTAAACAGCTGAGAGCTGTTCAAGAACTGCTCTGCTAGATACTAGCCGTTTCTAAGGTAAGATGTGTCTCTTGGCGCTTTTGCATCTATAACCGCCAAGAGTTACCCTCTCTATGCAGCAATGTATGAAGGTGCGCTATGCCCAAACAAGAGCAAAGCAACTAATACAAAGAAACCCATGAAAAAGCTTTTACTGAACCCTGAGGCAATGAAAAAGGCCAGCAAATGTATCATCATCCATATCGTAACACTACTTATTATAGACTGCAGCTTGGAATCTTAGTTTCCATTTCATTCTTACCCATCACAGCAGTCACCTTTCCAATTGGACTGATCACATATGACATTCTGTGAGGAAAAACTGCATGCAAAACATTTTCTTGTAGTTAGCGGAGTGTGGAACAATGCACACTATTTTGATTCTTACTAGCAATAATTTACTAAGTCTGATAAAGGTAAATCACTAAGGATGATTGTGTGGAGCCTTCTCTGTTATGTTAATTGCCAAATGACTTCTGCTCTGATGGTGCTGTGAAATGTTTTCCAATGGGGAATTACTTGCAAATTTCTTGTTGAGTTGCTCCCTGTAGACTGGATAGATATTTGTACGAAGGCTTCTGTTGATTTGCACAAATTTGCAAAAAATTCGCTAGTACAGGAGATAATATAACATTTTTGGATAAAACAGTTGTATAACTAAGTTGCAGTTAAAGTCTTATAATTCCAAGCATTCAATTTGATAATGGTATTAAATGAAACTATTTTCTAGTTTAAAAAGAAAAGTTTGTAGTATACAAAAGGGATAGATTCTAAATGACTTATTGATTGTGAGATTCAGAAATAGTGCTGTGCACCAAAGAAGGAGATTCATGGTGGCCATATGATCTACATTACCTCTGGAGTGTAATTCATAAGGGAATTGTTACGGTAAATAGTATACTGCAGTATACAGAGGCATATTGAACCTCTTATCACTCAGTCAGAAGCTGTGGTGATAGAGCTTTATACAATCAGAGACCTTTATTTCTTCTTCCTTGACACACACATTGGGGTGCACATCTTGAAAGATTATGAGATGTGATATGTCCCTTTGTGAAGCAGGAAGCAGTCAGCATTAAAATAAATTTCAGAGTTTGTAGAAGTCATAAAGACTGAACAAAAAAGGTCATGATACACTATATAAAACCAATATAAGTGTATTGTTAATGTGGATTATGAGAGTTTAAGTGACTGCTGTAACTCATTATAAGTACAGCATAAGAGGTATGTTCGATAAAAGAATATGTTTGTCGGTATTGTACTACACAGCATTATTGTGTTGGCAATAAGGTGCTAACATTTACTTAGTAGCACAGACCACAATTCATGGGTAGTGGCTTATTTATTTGCCTCATTTATTGTTTCTTATTGAAACTTTTATTAGCATCTTATAAATTCCTTGTTCTCCATAACTGATGTCAGCTCTTTTCTACATTTTGAAGGATGATTGGTCTTAGACTCTCAAATTTGGATTAGCACTGAATGTGGTGCAGTTCAGTTGAAAGGATTAAGGCCACAAACTACCACCAATCTTTTTCTTGTTGTCCTGGGTTTGATTCTTCCAGTTTCAACTTGCAGACTGTGTGACACTTGGCAGGATTAGGACTACACAGCAATGCCTGGCATCATCTAATAGGCTTTGACCTTAAACCAAATTCCACTATACCTGGGAAGTGAATATTTTCTGTTTTTCATCTTTAATTAGTGTGTACTTGAGCTAATTTTCAGACACTGTACTGTGTTTTGTGCTGTGGTGAATTTTGCATTTGGAAGTGGTTTTGCAAGTAATATTATGGTAAGAGAAGTAGTAGTGCTATTATATGATGAATTTGCTAATGGCTGCAGAAGCAATATGTTTTGTAATCAGCTGATGTACTCTAGCTTGTTGATTTAAACTCTGCATGTTTCCAAATGTTGATGTTCTGCTTGACTGGCTGGGACTACACTAGCATACCTGAGGACATCTATTTGGCTTTGACTTCAGATCAGATCCTTTTTCTTAAATTAGTGTGTGCTCGAGCTAACTTTAAAGAACTCTACTGTGTTTTGTGCTGCTGTGGATTTTTGCATTTAGAACTGGTTTAGCAAGTAATCTCCTGATAAAAAAGGGGTATTGCTATCATTTTAGGTGAACTTTACTGTTGGCTACAGCAGTAGTGTGGTTTCTAACTGCCCTGTAAACTATAGTTGATTTAAACTCACAGAGTACTTGCAGGTATTGATGCTCTGTTTGGCTGGACTGCAACTACACAAGCACACCTGAGGACATCTGCTTTGCGTTGACCTCTAACCAGATCCCACTACACCTGGGAAGTGCTGCACAGTTGGCAGCATGTTTATGCCCTATTGAGAACTATTTTCAACAGATTCAAGTTTGCATACATTATGTTTTTGTAAAAAAATCCATACAAGTTGGTGCCAGTTCTGACAGTAATCACTGTTTGCTTAACCTACTCTTTTGTAGAGTAGAGATGTGCTTAGCTGCATATGGATGCAATAGTTGACAGCTGTGTGTTGCTAAGCACACTTGTACATACTGTCCCTATACCTCTAGTGTAGAGTTCTGATGTTGTTGTGGGCAAACTGTAAACTATTCCCAACTACGCCTACATTTTACGAGTCTGTTGCTCCATACAATGAAATTCTGCAGAGCAGAAACTGCTGTTGCCTCTTTCCCTGAGTTTGTATCTTTCTATTTTGCTATTTTCACTGCATTTGTATTGTCTTTCAGTGCTACTGATTCTTCATATTTATATCGTGCCTTTCTGCTTGTTAGTTTGCATTTGTACTTGACATTCCTTGCTGCTAATTCAGTGTGTTGATATTGTCTGCTGTTTTGACATCTGAGCCAGATTGCAAGTCTTTCCTTACAGTGTCTACAAGTTGCTGCTGCTGATTTTATTGATACTGCATCACTAGTTGCTACTGCCAGTTGCATTGTAATTGTGATTCTCTGCTGTTGTGGGAATTGAACCTGATTGCTAGTTATCATATTGTATTTGCCAGTTGTGCTACTTCAGTTATTTAACTGCATTTGCAATCTGCTGCTACTGATTCACTGTGTATTTGCCATTCTGATGCTGTTGACTGACTGTGATATAGCCTTCTGGTGTTAAGGCAACCCTGTCAGATTGCTTAGCCATTAACCATTTGTTGCCATTGAGCTCACTGTAATTGTAATTGCATACCACTGCCACTACTGACTGCAGTGTAACCTTCATGTTGCTTAAGCTGAGACAGACTTCAAATTCTTATAACAGAGCCAGATTTCAGACTGTAATTCTGTAGATGTACCAGTTAAATTGACCTGCTAACCCACTTTACAATACTCTTGTAGCAACTGCTGTTGCTGCTTTTTGTGTAAGTTGTACTTTATTAACTATTGCATTTTGTAAACCCATCTACTGTCAAGCTGTTTTACTACTTGTGCTTTATCTTTACTGTACTGGCTTATTTCATTAGCAAACCTCATACCTCAACTCCTCTCCAATTTAACGCAATTCTTTCTCCCTCCTTACACTAAACGTCATCAGTGAATCTCTTTCCTAGCAGATACTACAAACCACTCATAGTTTCTCACACCATCTGTAGCCAGCCTCCTAATGCTAGGCATCCTAAGGCAATGTAATAACTGCCTCAAGCTTGCTGACAACCATTTGCTTCTTTCACTAGATGAATCTGTATATGAGAGGTGCAAGCTTTTATGGACATTGGAGGAAAGCTTCTCATA
This sequence comes from Protopterus annectens, assembly GCF_019279795.1. NCBI lineage: Eukaryota > Metazoa > Chordata > Ceratodontiformes > Protopteridae > Protopterus > Protopterus annectens. The sequence continues at coordinate 416,507,584 of NC_056747.1, read as the reverse complement.
TGAACGTATTGGTGGCAGTACAAACTAAGTTGTCACTACTGGCAACCACCTTACACGGTCATGCCCACCTTGTCCTAAATCAGCAATAAGCAATCTCATGCTGTGGTTCTTACGAAGTCCCTGTCCAAACCTCCAATACCTTCAAGATGTAGGTTGGTTAATGAGGATTCTAAGCAGCTCACTTACAAGTGAACAGCATCTATAGAAATAACAAAGGATAGAGGAGTAAAAGAGGTCACCCAGCTGGCAATCTAGTGTCCTTAAAGCAACAAGGCTCAGTGCATCTGGAAACATCACTGGTGACTTCTTAGTGAGACACTCAGATACACCACTCACAAAGCTGAAAATGAAAAGGATAATTCAAGTGGTAGAATATGCCATATCAACAGAGCCTTCAAATCCCTTCACTCGAGGTACACATATGACCTGATCATTTCATATGTGGACGTGAATGACTTGAGACACACTTCCCTGGATCATATGAAGACAGACACAGTGTCACTCACTCTCATAATATGTATCTGAAATTATTTTGAGATTAACCTTGAGCAGCATGCTGCCATCACCAAGAAAGATGCCCCAATGTAACAAAAAAATTGTGGTTTAGTTATTGATCTCATTCTAAGGGGGTCCAATATGTGTGTGTGCGTGTGTATACATATATCAGCCTGGTAGAGGATGATTAACAACCCTACCTTCAATATGTGTGTGTGTGCATGTGTATACATATATCAGCCTGGTAAAGGATGATTAACAACCCTACCTTCAATATGTGTGTGTGCATGTGTATACATATATCAGCCTGGTAGAGGATGATTAACAACCCTACCTTCAATATGTGTGTGTGCATGTGTATACATATATCAGCCTGGTAGAGGATGATTAACAACCCTACCTTCTTTGCTAGGGATGACTTCCTTCTCTTTTCTGATAGCTTTTGTATCTTGATATCTTTGCTAAAATGTTGTCATTGTTGCCATTTTAGGCCAAGTACCAGAACAGCTCCATGTCACCCACAGCACACAAGGCATATCTAACTGAACTGGAGTCCCTTCCCATTCAGTCAAATACTTTTCATCTTGTGGATTTCAACTCTCCTACCACTACATGGATATCCTGCACTACCACAAATAAGCATGTACAGTGCTTCATAGAATTCATAAACGCTAGCTATGTAGACCAAGTAGTTCACATCCCAACTAGTGGCTCAAGCATATTGGATTTAGTCCCCGCCAGTATAACTTCACTATGCTGTACACCTGTAGTTGCCCCATCACTGGTCAGATCTGACCACTGTTCTGTAATATTCACTGTGAGGGGTAAACCTTATATACCATCAAACCCTTCCATCTTTAAAGATTAGTGAAGGGCAAGGGTATTACAGCTAGCTGAAAACATGATGAAATTAAATCACCTCCCCTCCTTGGTGACCCTGTCTTACACAATGCCATATTTGTGGACAAGATTCTATACTCACTAAAATGCTTGCATTAAGGCATCAGTCCCCAGCTGACACAAATGCAATACTAAATTCAGGAATAAAACTCTTAAGGTGGAATTCTAGTATAAACAATCTGTACAATAAGAGGAAGAAGCTTATTGTCTGTAAGAATAAAGTAAATTGCCCAACCTCTAAAAGTGAGCTTAGAAGCAAAATCAAATCCTCCAAAGATTATTATGAACTGAAAATTGCCACCTATGTAAATGTCAACTGTAAGACTTTTTATAAGTGTCTGGAAACCTTAGAAGCAATACTCAGCACTGCACTGAGTGCATGCAAAACAACATAAACTCATCCCCATAGGACATAACCAACATATTAGGTAATAAGGGTGCAATTTTGGAGATAAATTTCTCTCTCCTAACCTTTTCTCCACATATTGACATGCGTGCCCAAATACTTTCCTAACCTTGGAGCAAGTCTGAGGGCACTCTAAAATGCCAAGAACACTAGCTGTGTGAGTTCAGCAAATGTGCCAAGTTGCTTTTTTTTTTGTCAGCCACTAGAACAACCTTGTAAACTAATTGCTAAATCTCTTCAGTCTCGGTCATCTGAATCCACTGAATGTGTGCCTGAGGTGTGGAGCACTGCTGTAGTCATCCCACTTTATGAAAGAGGACCTACTACTGACTGTGATAACTATAGACCTGCAAGCCTAACCAACTTTCTCTGAAAGCAGTGGAGTATGTCATTATATAACTTATTAACAAGGACATCAGAGATCTACATTCCCCTTCTCTAAAACCAGGTTGGGTTCATTAAAAGTAGATCTTGCCTCCTAGACTTAGTGGACTTCTTTGAGCAAGTATTTGATAGAGTAGATGCATGCATATTGGTAATTATTGTTTTCTTGACCTGGTGAGGGCCATTGACACCATCCTATATTTTAGTTTTATAGACAACCTATCAAACTAAATGCAAATTCCTTTGTAACATGCAGAGTAGCAAACTGGGTTGCTGTCAAAATCAAATCTGTTGGTGTAAGGGGAACGGTGTCATCAAAAAGGGACAGCTCTACAGATGACCCTTAAAGAATGATCCTTGGGTCACTTCTTTTTGGTATTTATTGCTATGATATCAAGACCAATGTTAAGGGCCTGTGGCTGACCAATTTTATGGATGACTGCATTCTCATAGTTATCATAAACTCTCAAGCTTATGTACAGATTCTTCAGAATAGCCTTAACACATACAAATAAATGGTGTCAGTTCTGTGGCCTTAAGCTAGATGCCAGGAAATGTAGAAAAGTGTCCTTTGGCAAACATGGGCACTGAAATACCTACCACATAGATGGCACACCTTTGAAAACTAACACAGTAACACAGTTATTAGGGACTTGGCCACTTTCATTGACAATGAACAATTGTTTGACCATACTGTATCTACGGACATTAGGAAATCCTTTTATCTAGCCAGACTAATTATTAGCTGGGTATCCCAGAGGTCAAAGGAAGTTATTATCCCTGCCTGCTTCTCCCTTATCAGACCCATAAATCAGACCCATAATGGAATATAATGCTCTTTCCAGTATGTACTTGACTAAATTTATAACTCAACATGAAAGATCATAGTGTTTCCTCACAAAGAAAATCAATGGCATGTCTTCTGTGTGTTACATAGACTGTCTTAAAGTACTTTCTTTCTTCTCTTTTTCTTATAGACTTTTGTGAGGGACCTTTCCCTCACCTTCAAATCCATTCCTATCTGACCTTTGACACATCCACAGAACATAAAATACCTTAAACACCCACTTGAAGGAAGTAAATTTCCACCACAGCATAAACAAGACCTGGTGGTGAGATAGCTAACCCCCGTTTATGAAAGAGACTTCCCTTAAATGTAAAGCAAGGTAGCTCCCTGATTCTCTTCAAATGCATCCTGGATGAATGGATGGGAAACTGTAAAGTGACCTTGATGAAGAAACTAGGTAGTGGTTACTTTATCTTGTAGAGTACCAACGTAGGAAAATGGGATCTTGAGGCTAGTCTACAAGTGATCTATCTGATCAACAGTCTACTGTTTGCCTATGGAGTGGTAAGTCATGCAACCAGATACCACTCTTGGGTTGTACCTGGAAAGGGGCACATGTCCAGTGGGTTTAGCCAGTTAACAAGTGTCTCAAAGCCACAGCAGCATCAGTGGAACATCATAGCCTTGCAAAATCCCACGTAAGTGACAAAGACTTTTAAGCCTTACTTCATTTGTGTGCATTCTGTGTGTTTATTTTGGCATATATGTCAATGTAAGTATGCATTTTACAGTCACAAAAATTATGTTTTTCTGCTTCTGTGGGAGTATGTGTGATTTGTTTTGATATATTGGACATATTGCTGGTATGATGATAGTGAAAAGCATTGTATTTGTATTGATCAGAGTTTCACTGCTTACCTCAGGGCTCCTTTTATGGATCGTAGTCCTGATCTTGAGTAGCACCATTGTGTGAGAAGCTTGCCATGCTAATTAAAATATGCAAAAAAAACAGTTATTTATGAATCAGGGCACACTTGCATGCCTTTTGTGCAGTGTGGTTGCTTTTAGTACACTGTAATATACTGGGCAGTACATAGTGTCAGAATATTGGCTTTGAACTGTGCAAAGCCTTTTCTACCGCTGTGTGCTATCCCTCTGCAGTGCACAACATGTTCCCCATTCTCACTCATTCTGAGTGCAAGTTATTGTACTGTAATGCTGCTTTTTAAGCAGGTATTACATTGGAATAACTCACTGATGGCACATCTTTTATAATCCAAGAGAACTTGTTAATTATGCAAGCTCCTTTAAGATTTGTGTATTTGATACAAAAGTCATTTATATATCTTAGCATTAATAAAACATGTAAGCTTAAAAAATGAATGATATATAGCTGATTATAAAATATTCAGGTATAGAAAATATACACCACTTAACTAATGTCAAATGTTTACCAGTCATTTATGACAATGTGCACACAATTAATGACCACCATTTTAAAATATAAACTTGTTTTAAATAAATGTTTAGTTGTAGAATTTTAAAAGGTTTTATGGGTTTATCATTCCTCTTGTGACCGAATATTTTATACCGCTATTTACTGAAACATCATAAAAGAGATGTACCCTTTGTTTGAGTCCAGGTATGTTGTTCGATAAAGAGGTGCGCATATCCATCAGCATTGATTTTGTTCTATTAGGAATACTTTAACAGCTATTTTACATGTATCCATTGGTGTTGATTTTATTTTAAATGCAGTACTTTGCTGTTTTACATGTATCCATTGGTGTTGATTTTATTTTAAATGCATACTTTAACAGCTGTTTTACATGTATCCATTGGTGTTGATTTTATTTTAAATGCAGTACTTTAACAGCTGTTTAACATGTATCCATTGGTGTTGATTTTATTTTAAATGCAGTACTTTAACAGCTGTTTTACATGTATCCATTGGTGTTGATTTTATTTTAAATGCAGTACTTTAACAGCTGTGTTACATGTATCTATTGGTGTTGATTTTGTTTTACTTGCAATACTTCAGCTATTCCGCATGTATTGTTCCTGTAAGTTGTGTACTCTGTGGGGGTTGTAATCGTATCATGTATAATTTATCTCTGATGACAGCAATGATGCTTTTGAAGAGCACATATTCTTTAAGCATATAACACAGTAAAACAAATATTTGTCTTAGACTATACTGTTCTCATTTTGACCCTGTATCTGGTTAAATAAGATTATCAAGTGTAGGTTAGGTAAAGAAGTGAAAGTGGTAGAAGTACTAATGGTCCTTTTAGCCACCAACAGAAATGTTTTATTACTGTATGTCATCCATGTTGGTTATTGCAGCCAAGACCACAAACAATAAACTTCAGGAATAATGCTAAATGAAGGTAACTGAATTATTTACCTCTGAAGAAACAAAATAACTCTGTGATAAAAATGTAATGTTTGTGTGAGTATATTGCAATTTAAAATATTGCTTTTTTGTAATTATCTGGTATAGTGGTACAATGACTAACATTGCTTAGCTTCTTCACTTCCCACTAACATTGTCTTAGCCCCCTGACTCAGATGCTGCTGTGTTATTACACTAACTCAGGTAACGCCATGTGCTATATTCCAGTGGAAATCTTTACAACCTATTTATAGACTTGTTTCACATTTGTAAAAGCTGTAAAATTTGCATTAGTGGTCTTGTCTGTCCATAGACAGATTGAAAGTGTTTATACACTTGATTTTGTACTCGGTCATTGCCTTTGGCCAGGGTCATGAAGGTAAAGATCCTTGGACCAGTCCATTCATCCAGTTAACAAACTGAAATAAATAAATAGTAGTAGAGTGGTGAAGGCGGTGGTAAGCTATTTAATGTTATAGTGTAGATTTTTCATTTCTGGTTTGTTTTAATGGTAACACTATTTTGACTGTCTGGCTTGCAACTCATGTTTTATTTAAATGGTATTAGTTTAATATTTTTCATTCCAATTTTCATTACTTTTATTTACTATATGTTTGATTTATGTGTTGATGTAGTTGTTTTTGTGAGGTTAGAGGGAATATTTTTTGTGCGCAGTGTGTGATTTTTTTTCTTTTTTTGTATGAAACTAAGTTATCGTGACTGTTAAAGCACACAAAGTGGTGCCAAAGTCGTGATATGTGCGCATTGTAATGATAAATAATAATATCTACACACTGTCAGATAAATGTTTCCACTATAATGCCAATGTCATCACACATTTATCTATACTTTACCTGCATCATTAGCTTCTGAGAACTCCCTTAAATATTTGCAGTTAAACCAGAAGCAGTCCTCAGGAAAATCACATTCACTGAAGCAGTGCTTGCCATATTCAGCCAAGTAACTTAAAGTAGCTGCTTCTCCCTTAGGTTTTGATTTTTCTGTCTGTGCCATAGCCACATTGAATTCATGTTTTTCTGTGTTGAAGTTCATACTTAGCAAGCTCTTAGTAGTATAATTTGCTGTGTGCAGTTGCTGCTAAATGCTAGGAGCTTAAACCAAAAACTGCACTCCCTGGAAATACTTCTATCACTAGAAGATGTAGATTTCTGTGCAGTCACAGAAACCTGGTTTAAGGCCTCAGAGAGTACCCCAGACGTGCAAGGCCTTTCACAACTTTAGACCACAAAATGAACCTATGAAAACCAAAGGAGGCAGTATTTCTATCTATATTAGAGATAAAGTCACTTCCTGTCTAGTTAGACTGGACAACTCCATGGACATACTCCAAGTTCAGGTTATGGTGGGTCTAAGTTTGTAAGAGCAATATTTAAAAATTGTCCCTATTTTTGGGCTATTGTCGCATTTTTATTTATAGCTTTGTCCAGATTTCTTACTCTAAGATGTTGAGAGGTATGACCAGATCCCACTACACCTGGGAAGCGCTACACAGTTTGCAGCATGTTTATGCACTATTATAGCAATAACCCATGCCTGGGTGTGGGTAATGCTGGATTTACCCACGGTTGGTGTGGTTTGGTCACGAGGCCGAAGCCCGAGTGACCAAACAAAGCCAACCGTGGGTAAATCCAGCATTACCCACACCTAGAATTGGGTTATTGCTATTATACAATGACATTATCTAAGAAAAAAATAATTAATTTTCTTAAATAATGGCATTGTATAATGCCTCCTTGCTGCCCTTCCGCAACTGTCTGGTATTCTGCGGCAATTCTGATGTACTGCACATGCGTATGCCTATGCAGTACATCAGAGCTGTGGGCAAAAGCAACGGAGAAAGCAAGATCTCCGTTGCATTTTACAAACTGTTTCGCTATGTTAAATGGGTTTAACATAGCGAGACAGCTTTAAAAAAAGCAACAGAGCTGTTGCTTTTTTTAAAGCTGTCTCGCTATGTTAAACCCATTTAACATAGTGAAACAGTTTGTAAAAAGCAATGGAGAAAGCAAGATCTCTGTTGCTTTTTACAAACTGTTTCGCTATGTTAAATGGGTTAAACATAGCGAGACAGCTTTAAAAAAATCAACAGAGCCGTTGCTTTTTTTAAAGCTGTCTCGCTATGTTAAACCCATTTAACATAGTGAAACAGTTTGTAAAAAGCAATGGAGAAAGCAAGATCTCCTTTGCTTTTTACAAACCGTCTCGTTATGTTAAACGAGTTTAACATAGCGAGACAGCATTAAAAAAAGCAATGGAGAATGTCCGTTGCTTTTTTTAATGCTATCTCACTATGTTAAATGAGTATAACATAGCGAGACAGTGTGAAGCAACAGAGATCTTGCGTTCTCCATTGCTGTAAAAAAAAAAAAGAGTTATAGTAATGGAAAAAGTCCGGGCGACCGGACCTTTTTCCATTACTATAACTCTGATTTACAACGTGCACGCTGACCAATCAGCGTGCACGTTTTTTTGAATATTAATAGGGGGTCATTGTATAATGAGAAGTATTTTCAACAGATCCAAGTTTGCATACATTATGTTTTTGTAAAAAAAAAAAATCCATACAAGTTGGTGCCAGTTCTGACAGTAATCACGGTTTGCTTAACCTACTCTTTTGTAGAGTAGAGATGTGCTTAGCTGCATATGGATGCAATACTTGTTGACAGTACATATTTAATAAGCATACTTGTACATAGTGTTCTTATACCTCTAGTGTAGAGTTCTGCTATTGTTGTAGGCAAACTGTAAACTATTCCCAACTATGCCTACATTTTACGAGTCTGTTGCTCCATACAATGAAAGTCCGCAGACCAGAAATTGCTGCTGCCTCTTTCCCTGAGTTTGTATCTTTCTATTTTTGCTATTTTTACTGCATTTGTATTGTCTTTCAGTGCTACTGATTCTTCATATTTTTATCTTGCCATTCTGCTTGTTTAAAACAACCATGAAGTAAATAGTGTGGGAAGAAATAGCCAGGGAATTGTTATGGCTAGGCTTGTATAGGCCCTAGGGCCAATAGCCTAGTACCAACCTATGAAACACTATGGATGTGAAGGAAAAAAGCCGTACTGAAGTTGTACTTAGAAATTGACAAGTTTAATATGCTAAAATAATCCAACAGTAAAAGATGAGCACTTTTGTCCACATTAGTTCCTGAACTTCATCTGATAAAGAAAATTTCAACTTGCTTCATTTAAATAGCTCTTAATTTACTCCCTCATTAATAAGTTATGATGCCACTTCTACTTCCTATTAATTAAAAAATATTCAGGTTGCAAGTCACTATAAATAGAAATGAAGGAATGACATTTATAGCCACATTTGACATGAACTACAAGGACATTAGAGACATTTTGTACAAGAACTGGAGCATTTGTTATGAATGTATACTGGTTAAAAATAAGATGGGTGATAAACCATTATTTTTTTATGTACGGGGACTCAACTTTAAGAATCTATTGGAGAAAGGTCCATCACCAGTAACAATTAGCAATACATTTGGTATGAGGAGAATGTGGATTTTGTCCTCATTGTAAGCATATAAGGGTAGAGAACTCCTTCACTATTAGGGATGACACCTATAGGATCCACGGAAAACTCAACTGTGAATCCCAAATTATTGTATATATATATATATATATATATATATATATATACCTTGAAGGTTGCATGACAGGAGCAACAAACATAATTATTGTATTAAGAAAAGCAACCCTAACAATGCACTGGCAAGGCATTCCAGGAATATAAAGACCATATTTTTAGATTTATGGCAATAGACAAAGTGGAAGTTAATGACAGGTGAGGTCTGTGAATTTACAGTTGGAGAGAAAGGAACTATTTTGGTAGATTTTACTGAATGCTAACTACTGTCAGGGTATCAATGAGCACTGCTCTATTAGTTTGCTCAAGCTGAAAGCCTGACCAGGTAGAATTGGTGCAACTCTGTCATTTGTTGACTGTTAATTTTAGACTGCATTTGTAATCTAACAATTATTTTAACAAAATGTTTCAATAGGTCTACTTTTTCCTCTCATTTCTAGTTATAAGCCTCATTTATGGAAATTATAGGTAATTATAAAGTAACCAAACACCTGGGTAGGGAATGCATTGTATTCAAGATTTATTTTTAGCGTAATATTTTAGTACCTTAATATTGCCGATATTTTAAAGATGTATTTTGGCAGTTTTTATAATGTAATGAGGTTCCAAGTCTTCTTTTGATCAGCATTTTGACATTTTTAGTTGTGAACAGATGTTGATTTTTATTTATAGTGACTTGCAGCTTGAATATATTTTTTAATTAATAGGAAATGGAAGTGACATAACTTAATAATGAAGGAGTGAATTAAGGGCTATTTAAATGGAGAAAGTGGACATTTTCTTTATCTGATGGAGTTCATGAACTAATGTGGACAAAAGCGCTCATCTTTTTAACTGTTGGATTGTTTTAGCATCTTAAACTTGTTGAGAATTCTAAGTATGACGTCAGTATGGCTTTTTTCCTCAGCATCCATATTGTTTCATGTTTGTTTTAGTTGCTTAATTCATAATTCTTTTTAATGTTTTTTCATTCTACTTGTTTGCTTTTGTACTCGACATTCTATGCTGCTAAGGCACCTTTTATGGATAGTAGCCCTGATCTTGAGTAGTACCACTGTTTGAGAAGCTTGCCATGGCCAGTGGTATGATGCTAATTGAAATGTGCAGAAAACAGTTATTTATGATTCAGGGCTCACTTGCATGACTTTTGTGCAATGTGGTTGCTTTTGCTACATTCTGAGTGCAGGTTACTCTGCTGTAATGCTGCTTTTTTTAAGCAGTATTACATTGGAATAACTCACTGATGGCACATCTTTTAGAATCCAAAAATTATGCAAGCTCCTTTAAGATGTTTGCATTTGATATAAAAGTAATTTATATGTCTTGACATTAATAAAACACGCAAGCTCAAAAAATTTATTCTATATAACTGGTTATGGAATATTCAGGTATAGGAAACATACATTAATTAATTAATGTATGTCAAATGTTTACCAAGTCATTTACGAAAATGTACACACAATTAATGATCACCATTTTAAAAATAAACTTGTTTTAAATAAATCTTTGTTTAATTGTAAAGTTGTAAAAGGTTTTATGTGTTCATCATTTCTTCTTGTTACAGAATATTTTATACTGCTGTTTGCTGTAACATTATCTTAAAAGAGATATCTGTACTCTTTGTTTGATTCCAAGTATGTTTGATAAAGAGGTGCGCATATCCATCAGCAATTATTTCATTTTATTAGGAATACTTTAACAGCTGTTTTACATGTATCCATTGGTATTGATTTTATTTTAATAGCAATACTTCAGCTATTTTGCATGTATTGTTCCTGTAAGTTGTGTACTCTGTGGGTGTTGTAATCTTATCATGTATAATTTATCTGTGATGACAGCAATGATGCTTTTGAAGAGCACATATTCTTTAAGCGTATAACACAGTAAAACAAATATTTGTCTTAGACTATACTGTTCTCATTTTGACCCTGTATCTAGTTAAATAAGATTATCAAGTGTAGGTTCGGTAAAGAAGTGAAAGTGATAGAAGTACTAATGGTCCTTTCAGCCACCACCAGAAATGTTTTATTACTGTATGTCATCCATATTGGTTATTGCAGCCAAGTCCACAAACAATAAACTTCAGGAATAATGCTAAACGAAGGTAACTGAATTATTTACCTCTGAAGAAACAAAATAACTCTGTGATAAAAATGTAATGTTTGTGTGTGTATATTGCAATTTAAAATATTGCTTTTTTGTAATTATCTGGTATAGTGGTACAATGACTAACATTACTTAGCTTCTTCACTTCCCACTAACATTGTCTTAGCCCCCTGACTCAGATGCTGCTGTGTTATTACACTAACTCAGGTAACCCCATGTAAATACCTCTGCCTCTGCTATATTTCAGAGGAAAGCTTTACAGCCTGTTTATAAACTTGTTTCATATTTGTAAAAGCTGTGAATTTTACATTAGTGTTCTTGTCTGTCCAAAGACAGATTGAAAGTGTTTATACACTTGATTTTGTACTCTGTCGTTACTTTTGACTTGGATCATGAAGGAAAAGATCCTTGGACAAGTCCATTCACCCAGTTAACAAGCTGAAATAGATAAATAGTAGTAGAGTGGTGAAGGCTGTGTTAAGCTATTTAATGTTATAGTGTAGATTTTTAATTTCTGGTTTGTTTTAATGGTAACACTTTTGACTGACTGGTTGCAACCAGTGTTTTATTTAAATGGTATTAGATTAATATTTTTCATTCCAAATTTGATTACTTTTATTTACTGTATGTTTGATTTATGTGTTGATGTAGTTGTTTTTTTGTGAGGTTGGAGGGAATATTTTTTGTGTGCAGTGTGTGATTTTTTTCTTTTTTGTATGAAACTAAGTTATCTTGACTGTTAAAGCACACAAAGTGGTGACAAACACGTGATCATGTGCACATTGTAATGATAAATAATAATGTCTACACCCTGTCAGATAAATGTTTCCACTATCCTATCAGCACCATCACAAATTTATCTATACTTTACCTGCATCATCAGTTTCTAAGAACTCTCTTAAATATTTGCAGTTAAACCAGGAGCATTCCTCAGGATAATCACATTCACTGAAGCAGTGCTTGCCATATTCAAGTCAAGTAACTTAAAAGTAAAACTTACACATTAGTAATGTGAATACCATGTATTTCAGTAGTAAAATATGCTTGTTTATTTAAATTACAGATGCTTTTTAATATAGGTAATTCGGCAGTGAGTGGGATTCAGATGCATGGTCTGTACTGCATACCAAATGATTTCTGTGGTTGCACCGATTGCCATTTAACATAAGCACATATCAAAGACATTTGCGAGAGGGACAGGGTGACCAATTAATCTCCTCTGAAACATACACAAATACAGGTGAATCCCAGTGCAAACCAAACATAAATGACAGAACACCATTGTCTGGTTCACAACTTGAACAAACAGTCCCACAGGTGGTGGTGTACCACACCGGTCAGTTACCTGTGGACATATCCACTGTAACACAGATGGTAACAATATGTAACAGATACACATCTATAATCATGATACAATCCCTGTAACAGTCAGAAGCATGTGGCTGTGTTCTGAACATATAAACCACATGCACAATCTTCACCCAAACACATGTATATGCACATATGATCATGTGTGGTCATATCTGTAGAGGCCAGAGTCAGTATAGCAGTTTAAGTGATAATGAGCTCAGTTATAAAAGGCCCATGTATTACATGGGTTACCCCTTTTACCAGTTAGTTCATGTGTGTCTGATGACTTCTTAAGCAGACTGCCATAATGTAAAATAACTTCCACAACCATATCAGGAAGGGTATGAAATAAAACGTACCCAAATGCTTTATACATATAAACTAAGTGCAACTCTCAGCTACATCTACAAATCATAAGCATATGTATGTTTAGATTGCACCCCACCAACATTCCGCAGAGATGGCCCGGGTCTGCTACAGAATCTATGAACAGCTTGAATGTGAATGAAGTCATTCAGGCAGTATAATTTTTTTTTCATCAGAAGTATGAAAATATATATTTTTTTCAAAAATGTGACATACTTTGGCCGGCTAAGAACTTGCTGTATTCAACTGGATGTATAAGAGAATTTAAGTACCTTTATCTGCACTTTTTTTTCAAAAAATACAGTATTTAAATTGATTTTAACTGTGTTGCAGGAATATTAACTGAACTGGAAGTTAGTGTTTGCTGAATTTTGTTATTTGCTAGTAACTACAGGTGTAGGGGTAGCCACATTCTTTGATTTCCTGTCCTTGCCTATTTAAGTGGTACAGTGTGAAATATTTTCTGCTTAAAAACCTCAGCTTTGGCCGGCTAAGAACTTGCTTTTTTCAACTGGACGTATAAGAGAATTTCAGTACTTTTATCTGCACTTTTTTTTTCCAAAAAATACAGTATTTAAATTGATTTTAACTGTGTTGCAGAAATATTAACTGAACTGGAAGTTAGTCAGTGTTTGCTGAATTTTGTTATTTGCTAGTAATTACAGGTGTGGGGGTAGCCACATTCTTTGATTTCCTGTCCTTGCCTATTTAAGTGGTACAGTGTGAAATATTTTCTGCTTAAAAACTTCAGCTTTGGCCGGCTAAGAACTTGCTGTATTCAACTGGACGTATAAGAGAATTTAAGTACCTTTATCTGCACTTTTTTCAAAAAATACAGTATTTAAATTGATTTTAACTGTGTTGCAGGAATATTAACTGAACTGGAAGTTAGTCAATGTTTGCTGAATTTTGTTATTTGCTAGTAATTACAGGTGTGTGGGTAGCCACATTCTTTGATTTCCTGTCCTTGCCTATTTAAGTGGTACAGTGTGAAATATTTTCTGCTTAAAAACCTCAGCTTTGGCTGGCTAAGAACTTGCTGCATTCAACTGGTCATATAAGAGAATTTAAGTACCTTTATCTGCACTTTTTTTCAAAAAATACAGTATTTAAATTGATTTTAACTGTGTTGCAGGAATATTAACTGAACTGGAAGTTAGTCAGTGTTTGCTGAATTTTGTTATTTGCTAGTAATTACAGGTGTGAGGGTAGCCACATTCTTTGATTTCCTGTCCTTGCCTATTTAAGTCGTACAGTGTGAAATATTTTCTGCTTAAAACCTCAGCTTTGGCCAGCTAAGAACTTGCTGTATTCAACTGGACGTATAAGAGAATTTAAGTACCTTTATCTGCACTTTTTTTCAAAAAATACAGTATTTAAATTGATTTTAACTGTGTTGTAGGAATATTAACCGAACTGGAAGTTTTGACTCTGCTCTTCAGTTAGTCCCACCAACCCTCCCTGTTTTTGTTTTGGTGTTAATCTTAGTGGCCTTGAAACTGCCCGCCCCTCTTGTAAATTTGTGTTTGGATACTCCTTCTGGGCCCATCTCATTTGCTCACTCAACTGAGTGCAGTGAGATCATATTCTGATTTCAGGCACTCCTACTGTGTACAAAGAGAGCATCTGGGAAACAGAAAAAAAATAAGCTTGTTTCCTGCCTTTCCTGTTAAGTGGTATAGACTATTTGTAGGCTTCTGAGCCCCCAAGCCCTTCTGTGTTGGAGGAAGCCTTCTAGCTTAGTTTTTTTTTCTTATAACTAGCCAGTTTTCTAGTTTCAGCACTCAAATCTGTTTCTTTGATCTCAGCACTTGTTCAGAAAAAAAAATTTCATCTGCTTTTACTGTACTTGTGTTTCTACCTACTTTGTTTTACTTTTGCATCATCTTAAAAGTACTCAGTTGTATTTATTACTGCTTGGTGTAACTCATTCTAAGCCTTTTGGTTTAAACACTTGGGCTTTGGACCAGTTGTTTTGCACTGAGAGGGTTTGTGGTCTGCACTGTAGTGGCAGAACAGGTAGCTTACATCCTTCTAGGTTGGGAACTGCTGATTGAGGGCTCAGTGTCTGTTATTCTAAAAGTGTATTAATTCTGGTTTAAGCACTTGGGCTTTCAGGCCAGTTATTTTACATTAAGAGGGTTTGAGGTCTACACTCTTGTGGGAGGAGAGGCTGGACTCTGCCCTTCTGAGCTGGGAATTTCTGGTTAAAGGCTTATAGTGCATGCATATCTGAACTGCTTCTTACTGAAGTTGGTGCGCCTTGTTTGCTGTGGCATAGACTGGATTCGGGCCTGCTGGATCTAGCTTTGTTTGTGTAACTTGAGCACTAATCCAGGCATTCTCTAAAGTATTCAATTGTATTTATTACTGCTTGGTAGTAACTTGATTAAAGTATAGCTATCCTTCTAAGTCTTTTGGATTAAGCACTTGGGCTTCAGACCAGTTGTTTTACATTAGGAAGGTTTGTGGCATGCACTGTGGTGGCAGGACAGGTAGCTTTCATCCTTCTAAGTTGGGAACTGCTGATTGAGAGCCCAGTGTCTGTTATTCTTAAAGTGCATTAGTTCTGGTTTAAGCACTTGGGCTTCAGGCCAGTTATTTTACATTAAGAAGGTTCGTGGTCTGCACTCTTGTGGGAGAAGAGGCTGGACATTGCCCTTCTGAGCTGGGAATTTCTGGTTAAAGGTTTATAGTGCCTGAATATTTGAACTGTATCTTACTGAAATTGGTACACCTTGTTTGCTGTAGCATAGACTAGATCCAGGCCTGCTGAATCTAGCTTTGTTTATATGCTTGTTGTTTGTTTGCTTGTTATTTCCCTGGAACACTAATTCCACCTAATACGGCTTCTCAGTGCTTCTGTGGATCACTAGTGATATCTGCATTGCTTACTGTACTTATTTCCTTGTTTCACTTGAAAGAAAGTTACTGTTTGTTGTTTTTGCATTTAAGTTACCTGTAACACATTGCACTTAAGTTACCTGGCACTTGCTCACTAAAGCAATTATATAAGTCAGCACTAAAAATTAAAAGCACTACACCCTCACTCCCCACTGGCCCTTGTTTTCAATTATTAAGGAATTCCCAATATTATTCTAGCATGTCCAAAGGTCAGTTGTCAATCTCCTCTCTGGTCCAGCTGGTGAATCTGGGAATCTTGAGGCAATGTTACAACTGCCTCATGTACACAGACAACCCTCTCCTCCTCCCAACAAATTCCAACACATGTGAGAGATGCAACCATATAGCCAAACTGGAGGATAAGCTCTCTCAACTCAGTACTGGCATAACCAGTCAGGAGGAGAAGGAAACCACACTCACTACAATTCCAGTCTCACATAGACCTACCACGACAGCAAACCAAACACATAATCACACAAAACATACTGGAGGCTCTAAATAAAGATCTGCCTAAGCAGCAGAGACCTCCAAAGCAGACACCCAAGCAACCGCTACCCCAAAACAGAACATGTGCAACACATATCTTACAAAGCCAGTGTGCCGAACAGTCACAGCTTTTAAGACTAAACAACACACCTGATACACTTGTAATAGGTGACTCTATCGTCAGGCACACTGACGTCCCGCTCACCAGGCTGAACAAGAAGAGGGTCACGGTGAGCAGCCTGTCGGGTGCTAGGATCCGCCACATAACACAAGCACTCAGGTCACTCCAAGGCAAGTACAAATATGACTCAGTCATTGTCCATGCTGGTGTGAATGACCTGAGACGTACCTCCCTGGACTACATGAAAAGAGACATAAAGGAGCTCTCTGAGCATGTAGCCCAGGCCGGTATGACCCTGACCTTGAGTAGCATCTTACCCTCACCAAGAATGATGCCACAATATGAAGACAAGATGATCAATTTCAACAATTGACTTAAGTACTGGTGTCATTCAAAGGGGATCCAATGCCTGTCAGCTTGGGATGATATGCTCGACAAGCCACGATGCTTCGCTAGGGATGGCTTGCACCTGCCACCCCTGGGCTTTCAGATATTGGCAAAGGCTCTTGCTACCCCCATAGTGCCTTTTTTAGGCAAGGCTCAAAAGACAAACCCACCTCCATAGGTATCACAAGGGATAAGAAACTAAGAGTAATGCTACTCAACGCCAGAAGTCTAAACCTCAAGATGCATGCACTCGAAACTCTCCTTAGCATGGAGAACATCGATATCTGTGCAGTAACAGAAATCTGGTTCAGGGCTCCCGAGAGCACCCCAGCACTACCAGGTTATACCTCATACCATGCTTTTCGGCCCCAAAACTTGGACCGAACCACAAAAGGAGGGAGTATCGATATTCATCAAAGATACCCACACCTCCAGGTTGGTGGCAAAGCACGAAGCATCAGAGACTATCCATGTGCAACTAACAGTGGGTAAAACTGCCTTCCAGTTTATAGCCTGCTACAGACCACCCTCCCAAACCCAGGTACCCCACTCGGCCTTCCTGAGAACACTGGAAAATATGAAGGTCTCTCCAAACACCATTATATTGGGCGACTTCAACTACCCAAACATAGACTGGGAGCATTACTCTAGCTCCAACACCCTAGCCCAAAGGTTCCTAGAATTTATAAACTCAAATGCTATGGAACAACTTGTTACCACTCCCACAAGAGGGGAAAACATACTGGACCTGATCATCACCAACATGGGGACTCTATGCTCCAGACCAGAAGTGTATCCCTCACTGGTAAGATCAGACCATAAACTAATCTCACTGGATATTCACATCCCGACCCCACCCCTGCCCAGAAAACCACAGTGAAAAACTTCTCTAAAGCAAATTTCACACTCCTCAAAACCGAGGTGGAATCCTTCAAAGCCCCCGGGCCTGTGGAAAATATGGCCCAGACTGCAGAATCCTTTATAAACGCATTCTATGAACACCTTCAGGAATGCATGGATCATGCGATCCCAAATAAAACCAAGACCCAATCCTCCAAAGGCAGATGTCCTGTCTGGTGGACCCCAGCCATAAACAAACTATACAATAGAAGGAGGAAGCTACTAAATGATAGAGCAAAATCCCAAAAAGGGAAGGCATCACTGATCAGTATTAGCAAAAAACTATGGGCACTCATAAAATTGTCTAAGGCCAGCTTCAAGAGAAAAATTGCACAGGACACTAAAGTTAATCACAAGGCTTTCTTTAGTTATGTTAGGAACCTGGGTGATAATTCCCAGATATGCTCAGAATTAGTCCAAAATGACAAAAAATACACTGAACCCACAGACATTGCCAACATCCTAGCTGACTTCTCCCCCCCTCCCCACCAAAAGGGCAAATATCTATCCCAGCAGAGTGCTGCCCCCCCCTGACATCTCAGATGCTCAGGTAAGAGCCGCCCTCTCCAAAGCAAAAAACACAGCATCAATGGGACCAGATGGTGTCCCGGGCTGCGTCCTACATGAACTCCAAGAAGAGCTAAACCCAAACATAAAACTACTGTTCAATCTCAGCCTTACTACAGGATATGTACCCAAAGAGTAGCATACAGCAACAGTGGTCCCTCTTCATAAAGGTGGTACCTCAACAGATCCTGGAAACTATCGCCCCATAAGCCTGACTAGCTTGGTCTGCAAAGCTATGGAAAGGATCATCATGGACCTCATAAATAAAGATATTGGGGACCTACAGACACTGGATCCTACCCAGTTCAGCTTTAAGGGCAGATCCTGCCTCTTAAACCTGGTTGATTTCTTTGAAACAGTCACTAAGGCCATTGGCGAGGTGAAGGTGGTCCACACAGCTTACCTGGACCTCGCAAAAGCCTTTGATACAATACCCCACTCGGGCATTATAGATAAGCTCACCAGCTTAAATATAAACCCCAATGTCACTAGGTGGATTGCAAACTGGCTCAAGGACAGAACCCACATGGTTAGAATTGCTGGAGCCATGTCAGACTCCAAACCAGTTACAAGTGGTGTCCCACAAGGCTCAGTCCTGGGACCTCTCTTGTTCGGTATAGATTTCTCGGAGGTACAGGCCAACACGGAAGGACTGTGGCTGACTAAGTTCACAGATGACTGCAAACTGGGTGCCATAATCAACTCTCCAGCCGACACAAGCATCCTCCAAAAGGGCCTCATAGAAACAGACAACTGGTGCCAGAGCCATGGCCTCAAGCTAAATGCCAAAAAGTGTATAGTCATCCCCTTTGGCAAAAACAAAGTGCCCACAAATTACCACATAGGTGGTAATCCATTAAGTACAGAAGAAGTAATTAGGGACCTGGGGACCCAAGTTGATAGCAATCTTTCATTTGACAACCACGTGGCCAAAGTGGTTAGAAAAATATTTTATATAGCCCACCTAATCATGAAGGGATTCACATCTAGATCAGGGGAGGTCATCGTGCCTCTTTACTCATCCCTCATCAGGCCCATAATTGAGTACAATGCCCCTTTTGGGATGTACCTTACCAGACACCTGCAGCAACTGGAAAGACCCCAAAAGTATCTCACCAAGAGGATCAAAGAGCTCAAACAGATGCCATATGCTGCCCGGTTAAAGAAACTCCAGCTCTACTCAGTGGCATACCGCCTGTTCAGAGGCGATCTGTGCCTGGATGTATAAAGCCATGTCCAACCCAGAATTAATGGACATGCTGCACCTCAGAAAATCCAAATCCCATCGAGCTACGCGCTCGAGAGACTTGAACCTCAGCACTGAAATAAATAGGACATGCTGGAGGGACAGATTCATAACCCAGAGGCTCCCTTCACTCTGGAATATAATCCCAGTCCAGGTTAGGCAGAGTCCCTCATTGACTCTCTTCAAGAGGAATCTTGATGAGTGGATGGGAGACCGTAGGTTTACTCCGGGTATCACTTCTGTGTCACTGTTAGACAGAGGCACAGTATACTAACCTCAAAAAAAGGGCATAGCAAAATAAATTTAAAATGGGTGGTGAAAGCCAAGCACATTCTGGCTAGGCTTATAAATGCCCTAGGGCAGATAGCCTAGTATGAACCTATGAACCTATGAACCTATGAGCCTATAAAATCTGCAGTCAAACTATCATAACAGAAAGTAATAGCAGAACTAATAACATTACTGTAGTGCTTGTTTCTCCCTCAGGGATTCAAACTGTGACATTATGACTCTATAGCCTGCATGCATCTGGGAATTCCTGGCTCCAATATTGGTAATCTAAGACATGGTAGAAGTACTTGCAGCTGTTGTTTGTTCCACCTAGTGGTGGGTCATATCCCCTTCACACACAACATAGCCAGCAGCATGCATCCGCTTGTTCTAGCTCAGTGATTCTTAGAGCCAGAAGATATCAGTGAATCTTCAGTGGTGTTCAGATGTGTGATGTGATATGTTTCCTCCCTTATCTAGGAATGTCCCTGTGAGAGATCAGGCCCAGCCTTACACACAACTACTTCCACAGGTCCTTCTGCTGGCAGTTAGCTGTGACACCACCATTATCACAGCCTTTTCCTTGTCCTGAATGACAGCAACTGGGTCTGTCATATGTAAACAGACCTCTACAACCGTATATTCTTGACTGCTGACAGTGCCACATCTCCTGGCAGATTGTAGTTCCACAAGATTGCCACTGATTCTAAGGACAACCACAAAGCATTCTGTAGCTATGTCAAGAATCTCAGCGGCAACACCCAGATACGCTGTGAGTTACAGCACAATGGCACGAAAATTATGGAACCAACTGATATCGCCAACATCCTGGCTGATAGATTCACTGCTAACTTTACCACCCCCTCACCCCCTAAAGGGCCCATATGCATACCAGAAGAATGCAGTGCCCCTGCAATCACAACTGAGCTGGTAAACACTGCACTCTTCAAAGCCAAGAACACGGCATCCATGGGGCTGGACAACATCCCAGGCTGCGTTCTACATGAACTTCAGAACCAACTGGTCCCCCTCCTAAGCACCATATTCTATCACAGCCTCACGTCAGGCTTTGTCCCCACTGAATGGCGCACAGCAACAGTTATACCACTCCACAAAGGGGGAGCCACCACGGACCCCAGGAACTATTGCCCTATTAGCCTGATGAGCCTGGTTTGCAAGGCCATGGAACACATCATCATGGAACTCATAAACAAAGACATTGGTAACCTCCATACTCTGGACCCCACCCTGTTCGGGTTTGTGAAGGGTAGATCATACCTCCTGAACCTGATCAACTTCTTTGAAACAGTCACCAAAGCCGTAGATGAGGGTAAGACAGTTTACACAGCCTATCTTGACCTCGCCAAGGCTTTCGGCACCATCCCCCATTCTGGAATCATAGATGAACTCACTAAACTGAGTATAAATCCGTATGTCACAAGATGGGTTGCCTACTGGTGCATTGAGAGAACCCACACTTGTAAAATTTGCAGACTCCAAATCTGACTTCAAACCTGTGACAAGTGGAGTACTACAGGGTTCAGTCATGGGTCCTCTCCTGTTTGGTATCTACTTCTCTGAAGTGCAGGCTATCACAGAGGTCCTCTGGCTGATGAAGTTCACAGATGACTGCAAATTAGGTGCCATAGTCGAGTCCCCTAATTATGTGGACATCCTACAGAAGGACTTCACTGAGACTGATGCCTGGTGTCAGAGCCATGGCCTCAAGCTCAATGCCAAAAAGTGCATTGTCATCCCCTTTGGTAAAAACTCGGTACCCATGAACTACCGCATAAGCGACAGTCCACTTAACACTGAAGGTGTGACAAGAGACCTCTGGACTCAGGTGGACAGTAGTCTCTCCTTTGATAATCACATCACCGCAGTAGTCAGGAAATCCTTCTACGTGGCACACCTCATCATGAAAGGGTTCTCATCCAGGAAAAAAGAGGTCATTGTTCCCCTCTACTCAGCTGTCATTAGACCCATTATTGAGTACAATGCCCCTTTTGTAATGTACCTCACAAGACATCTTCAACAGCTGGAAGGGCCACAAAAATACCTCACAAAGAGGATTACAGGACTCAAACAGATGCCCTATGCTGACAGTCTCAAAAATCTCCAGCTTTACTCCATAGCATATCGCTTACTCCGAGGTGCTCTCTGCCTAACATACAAATCTATGTCAAACCCAGAGCTGTTGGACATGCTGCACCTAAAGAAATCCCAATCCCTCCAAGCTACATGCTCCAGGGACCTAACCTTTGTCACCACGATAAACAGAACATGCTGGAGGGATAGATTCCTGTCCCAGAGACTTCCCATAGTCTGAAACAAGCTACCTATCCATGTCAAGCAGAGTTCCTCATTAGCACTCTTCAAGAAAAATCTTGATGAGTGGATGGGAAATAGGATATTCACCCCGGGGATCATTTCTGTGGCTCTGCTCGACAGGGGCACAGGAAAATAACCTTCTTGAGTGGCAAAATCCAGGGAACCTTGTTGGCTAGGCTTATATAAGCCCTTGGGCTGATAGCCTAGTACCTACCTATGAACAAGGAAGCAGACTCCTGGGCATACCACATGTTCCAGCACAGCCTCCATCTGCTTTCTCACAGCCTTTGCATCTCCTTAGTCATGGTGACCTTCCTCTACAGATCTGGGACCACAGCCATCTCAACAGATTCCTCTGCGCAAAAACATTTAACATCACTGAGATCAGGGGCATCAAAGTGGATGATGTGAACACATTGTATTTACCATTTTTCAATGAGAAATGCAATAGCACACATTTAAAAAAGGCAGTACTGTAATCGTTAAGTGTTACATACCCTATAATCTATTGTCTAATATCAGCAATGTAATGTAAAAACTCTTATGTCATACAGTTCATAGTGTAAGCAAATACAGTGACTGTAGGTATGACAAAAGCATTTCTAAGACCCTGCATTCTGATGCAAGCATGTGTACATTGCATGCATTGTATCCAGTTTGATATCATAGTCATATATCTTAGTATCCATTTGATGGCGTATTATGATATGATTTCAATGTACACATTCCTGTATGCACCTATACCATCAAATGTAACCCCACCAGCAGCATGCAACATCATATTCACATTCTTGCACATATGCCATGCTGAAGAAGAAGACCTGTGTGACATCATCATTGTGTAAGTAGTCTAATGTTCACTGTATGTGTAGAAAGATGTATCTTACATGAAGTGACCACTATTCCTATAGTTGTAGACACGTGAATAATTATCCCATCCTTATGATAAATCCTTGGCACATAAATTATGACTATTGTGATATTATCTGACCTCATAATGTGTTGGATGTCTCTTTACCACACAACAATCGGGTACATAAACATAATGTAGTCATTGACAGGTGTTCACCTACCCATGTTCTTCATTTGCAGCACTCGTGCTCATTGATGCATATTTGATTAAGTTGAAAAATGCAAATACTTCTTTGTGAATGCATACACAGGAGTATGTAGCAATTACGTTTATGAAAATAAATCATGTAGTGAAGGTAGACAAAAGTCAAAATAACTACATAGAACTATTAAGCTTAATAAAGCTTGCTTATATAAAAGAATTACATTTTTGTGTGATTTTGCTCATTTGTTCAGAGCTTCCTTGTGCCTGGCTTGGATTGCTTCTAAAATCATCTGACCTACAAAGCTGATACAAGTATTTTTTGCACTTGCTCTGTTTGTGATATTTAAAACTTCTTCTTCTTCTTCTTCTTTCAGCTGCTCCCGTTAGGGGTCGCCACAGTGAATCAACTGTTTCCATTTTTCCTGTCCTCTACATCTGTTGTCACCCCAACCACATGCATGTCCTCTCTCACCACATCAATAAACCTTATCTTAGGCCTTCCTCTTTTCCTGTTACCTGGCAGCTTCATCCTTAGCATCTTTTTCCCAATATACTCTGCATCCCTCCTCAGCACATGACCAAACCAACATAATCTTGCCTCTCTGGCTTTGTCTCCAAACCTTCCAACCTGGGCTGACCCTCTAATATACTTATTCCTAATCCTGTCCGTGCTCATCACACCCAGTGCAAATCTTAACATCTTTAACTCTGCCACGTCACGCTCTGACTCCTGCCTTTTTGTCAATGCCACTGTCTCCAACTCATATAGCATAGCTGGTCTCACTACCCTCTTGTAGACCTTCCTTTTCACTCTTACTGGCACTCGTCTGTCTCAAATCACTCCTGACACTCTTCTCCACCCACTCTATCCTGCCTGTACTCTCTTCTTCACCTCTCTTCCACACTCACCATTACTATGAACTGTTGATCCCAAGTACTTAAACTCATCCACCTTTGCCACCTCTATTCCCTGCATCCTCACCATTCCTCTATCCTCCATCTCATTCACACACATATATTCTGTCTTAGTCCTGCTGACCTTCATTCCTCTTCTCTCTAGAGCATATTTCCACCTCTCCAGGGTCTCCTCCACCTGTTCCCTACTCTCACTGCAGATCACAATGTCATCTGCAAACATCATAGTCCACGGGGACTCCTGTCTGATCTTGTCTGTCAACCTGTCCATCACCATTGCAAATAAAAAAGGGCTCAGAGCTGATCCTTGATGCAATCCCACCTCCACCTTAAAAGCATCTGTCACTCCCACCGCAGACCTCACCGCTGTCACACTACCCTCGTACATATCCTGTACCACTCTTACATACTTCTCTGACACTCCCAACTTCCTCATACAATACCACAAGTCCTCTCTAGGCACCCTGTCATATGCTTTCTCTAAGTCCACAAAGACACAATGCAACTCCTTCTGACCTTCTCTGTACTTCTCCAGGGGTGGAAGGATGGCATAATGGTTAAGGTGTTTACCTTGCAGACACAAGATGCAGGGTTTGATCCACACATGGGGCAATTAGCTAGACTTAAAATGGCCCACAAAGGCAGTTAGCCTAGTATGAACCTATTTCCTATTTCCTATTTCTATAACACTCTCAGAGCAAACATCGCATCTGTAGTGCTCTTTTCTGGCATGAAACCATACTTCTGATCACTAATCATCACCTCCCTTCTTAACCTAGCTTCCACTACTCTTTCCCATAACTTCATGCTGTGACTGATCAATTTAATCCATCTGTAGTTGCTACAGCTCTGCACATCACCGTTATTTTTAAAAAATTGGCACCAAAA
Organism: Protopterus annectens; assembly: GCF_019279795.1. Taxonomy (NCBI): domain Eukaryota; kingdom Metazoa; phylum Chordata; order Ceratodontiformes; family Protopteridae; genus Protopterus; species Protopterus annectens. The sequence goes on along the minus strand of NC_056747.1, from coordinate 416,482,696 downwards.
CACTTTTTCTCCATTCCTCAGGCATCCTCTCACTTTACAAGATTTCATTAAACAATCTAGTTAAAAACTCCACTGCCATTTCACCTAAACACCTCCATGCTTCCACAGGTATGCCATCTGGACCAACAGCCTTTCCATTCTTCATCCTCTTCTTAGCTATCCTTACTTCCTCCTTGCTAATCCACTGCACTTCATGATTCACTATCCGCACATCATCCAACCTTCTCTCCCTCTCATTCTCTTCATTCATCAGCCCCTCAAAGTACTCTTTCCATTTGCTCAACACACTATCCTCGCTTGTGAGTACATTTCCCTCATTATCCTTTATCACCCTTACCTGCTGCACATCTTTACTAGCTCAGTCCCTCTGTTTAGCCAGTTGGTACAGGTCAACTTCTGTGCTACATTTATTTATTTGGTTGAATTTGTCACTGTTTTTTAGCCTGCACTTGTTAATGAAACTCCATCTGTTTGTTACTGTACTGCTCTTAGTTTGCTTTAAGAATATTCTGATATTTCCTAACCTCCTCTGACATGGCAAAATTTGTTTTGAGTGAGTCTGCCAAAATATTTCTAAGTTTTGCAAAGTTTGTGTGTTGTGAACATTTTTCAGGGTTAGTGAATATATTTGCATGGATTCCTAATATTGCAGGACGACTTATTCTGTTGTAAAGTATTTGTTACTGCACTTGAGCTCAAAGCCAGTTTGTTTTACATTGGAAGGGTTCTTTTGCACTCTGGTAGGAGCAGTGAGCTAAATTCAGCCCATCCAAGATAGGAACTACTAGTCAATAGCTTATTGTGTTTTTATCTGATTGACTTGAGAGTTTAACTTTATAAAAGTCTTTCACCCTCCTTGTATAAAAGAATTACATTTTTGTGTGATTGTGCTCATTTATGTAGAGCTTCTTTGTGCCTGGCTTGGACAGGATTTGGATTGCTTCTAAAATCATCTGGCCTACAAAGCTGATATAAATATATATATATTTTGCATTTGCCCTATTTCAGTAACATTTAACACTTCTGTGCTGCATTTATTTAATTGGTTGAATTTATCACTGATTTTCAGCCTGCACGTGTTAAAGAAACCCCATATATTTGTTACTGTACTGCTCTTAGTTTGTTTTAAGAATATTCTGATATTTCCTAACCTCCTCTGATATTGCAAAAGCTGTTCTGAGTGAGTCTGCCAATATATTTTTAAGTTTTTGTGTGTTGTGAATATTTCTCAGGGTTAATGAAGTTATTTCCAAGTATTCCTGATATTGCAGGAATTCCTACTTCTGTTGTAAATCATTTGTCACTGCACTTGAGCTCAAAGCCAGTTTGTTTTACATTGAAATAGTTATTTTGCACTCTGGTGGGAGCAGAGAGCTAAATTCAACCTTTACAAGGTGGGAACTACTGGTGGATAGCTTATTGTGTTTTTATTTGATTGGCCTGAGGGTTTAACTTTATAAAAGTCTTTCATCCTGCTCATATAAAATAATTACACTTTTGTGTGATTGTACTCATTTATTCAGCACTTCCTTGTGCCTGGCTTAGACACCTGTAACTGCAAGACGTTGATTGCTTCTAAAATCATCTGTCCTTCAAACATAGCTCTCAACCTCTTAGCCCAAAAAATCTGGACAAAGCTCCCAAAATAGGGAAAAGAATTAAATATTGCCTTTATAAACTTAGAAAGTTGCTAGAATATAAGGTCTTGGGTTACCATACATTTCTGAGGATATGAAGTCTGAAACTCAAATACCTGCCATTATTTAGTGAATTCTAGCCTCACTGCCTTGCCACAAAATCCAAAAAATTACAAATTTTAAGAGGAACCAGACCAACAATATGAGGCAAAAATCTGGACTGTTGAGATGTATGCCTACAAAGCATATATAAATATATGTTTTGCACTTGCTCTGTTTCAGTGATATTTAACACTCTGTGCTGCATTTCTTTCCCTCCTGTTTAAAATCCTCTATAGGAAATGCTATCCATAGTCTCTCACTGTTCACAGCTGCTCAGAGAGCTGCCAGTTTGTGCAGAGGGTGGTACCACCACAGGTAATTTAATAGTATGCTAATAAACGCTCTCACTTTGACCTTTAAGTGACTCTCTCTTATTCATTCCTATCTAGAAATTGTGTTTCCTTACCTTACATAGTACAAGCTAGAGTCAGAGCTGCTGAATTTAGATTGTTTGGTATCACTGTGCTCTTAGACCAGACATCTTACATTAAGAGGCCCCCCTGCACTCTTGTGGCAGAAGTGTATAACCCAGGACCCATCTGAGTTGGGGATTGCAGGAGAAATGCTCAGTCTTTGGTGTTCCCATTAGTACTTGTGTTAAAACTGTTTAAATTTGCCTGTATGTAAGCCTCACATTTGCACAGGTTTTCACTCAATTTACTGTAGTTACTCAACATTTGGCAACTTTAGCCAGAGGTCTGGAGTGCATCTGCACTGAAATCCAAGGCAACCACTGAAAAAAACTTAAAAATAAGTACACTTTAAGCCAGCATTGTAATTAAATTAACTGTATTTAATTAAATTACTGCTTTATTTTTGCTGTTGTGACTGCTTTTTACTCTGCACTTTGAAATTGTGTTTCATTGCCTTATATAGCATAGTCTAGATTCAGACCTGCTGAATCTAGACTGTTTGGTATCACTGTGCTCTTAAACCAGCCATCTTACATTAAGAGGGCACCCCTGCACCCTTGTGGCAGAAGTGTGTAGCTCAGGACCCATCTGAGTTGCAGATTGCTGGAGAAAAAGGCTCAGCTTGGGGGTTTCCCATTGGTAGTTGTGTTAAAACTGTTTAAATTTGCCTGTATATAAGCCTTGCATTTGTACGGGTTTGCACTCAGTTTACTGGAGCTGCTCAACATTTGGCAACTTTAGCCAGAGGTCTGGAGTGTATCTGCACTGGAATCCAAGGCATCTACTGAAGAAACTGAAAAAGAAGTATATTAAGCCAGCACTGCACTTTGTTAACTGTATTAATTGAATTGCTGCTTGATTTTTGCTGTTTGTGACTAAGTCCAGGCAGCCCACTTCCTTCCCCAATACAGTATTAAGAAAAATCCTGCCACAATGGACAGGCAGTTTCCCATAATTTCTTCTGCCAGCTTGATTGATATGGGCATCTTGAGGCAATGTAGCAATCGCTTCATGTGTGCTAATAACCATTTGCTCCTAAAGCAAGCTAACAGCCTATGTAAGAGATGCAAATACACTGTGGAACTGCAGTCAATTCTGTCACATAAAACAAACTAGACATGAAACAGGTTGTCAGCACACATGCTTCACCTCTTACACAAAATAAGGTCACAGCACACAAACCCACATACACGGAGGTACTGACTTAAAGCCTACCAGAAGAACAGAGACCTCCCAAATGCACGCCACCCACACTCACCACTAATCATAAAGAAACTACTACACATATCAACGTACACACATCCACGTCTCAGCAAATAAGCCCCTAAGGCAAAACACATTAAATGTCTTGGTCATAGGCGACTCTATAGTGAGACACACAGATGTTCCCCTCACCTTGATGCTTTGCCAGAGATGGCCTGCATCTGTCACCCCTGGGCTTCCGGATACTGGCCAAGTCTCTTGCCACCACTATAGTGCCTTTTTTAGGCAGTGTTCCAAAGACCAAATTACCACCGTAATAGCTACAAAAAAATCCATTCTGAGGGTCATGCTTCTCAACGCTAGATGTCTAAATCTCAAAATGCACTAGCTGGAATGACTCCTTAAAATGGAGAAGATCGACATTTGTGCTGTAACAGAGACTTGGTTCAAGGCAGCAGAACGCACCTCTGCACTACCAGGCTATAACTCATTCCACACCTTTCAGCCCCAGAACTTGGACCAAAGCTCTAAAGACAGTGGTGTTTCCATATTCATAAAGGATGCACACACCTCCAGACTGGTAGCCCAACATAATGCATCAGAGATACTTCAGGTGCAGCTAACATTGGGCAAGACAGCGATTCAGGTTGTAGCCTGCCATAGGTCTCCAACCATGTCCCAAGACTTGCACTTGATGTTCCTAAGCACCCTGAAGAATATTAGGGTCTAACCTAACACTCTTATACTGGGCGACTTCAACTACCCCTTCATTAACTGGGAAAACTACTCGTGTACCAATACACTTGCCCAATGTTTCCTGGAATTCATTAATTCCAATGCCCTGGATTGGCTTGTTCTTACCCCACTAGAGGTAGCAACATCCTTGACCTGTTCATTACTAATATGGGTGACCGTTGCTCTACACCAATAGTCAACTCCTCCCTGGTTAGATCTGACCACAAACAAATCACCTTGGAAATCCGCATCCCCCCCCCCCCCCCGCAAAGGTAACTACCATGAAAAACTTCTCCAAAGCTAACTTTGGGCTCCTAAAAACAGAGGTGGCTAACTTCACGACACCCATGCAAATGGAGAATAGTTGCATGACCGCCGAATCATACACCAATGCACTGTATGAACACGTACACAAATGCATGGATCTCACCATACCCAATAGAACCAAGATGCTATCGTCCAAAAAAAGGAAGCCAATCTGGTGGTCCTCTGCCATAAACAAACTCTACAACAGAAGGAGGAAACTGATGCAAAATAAGGTGGTCCCAAGAGTGGAAAAACTCCCTTATTAGCCTCAACAAAAAGTTGAGATCCCTCATCAAATCCTATAAAGCTAGCTATGAAAACAGAATTGCAGAAGATAGTAAAGACAACTACAAGGCCTTCTGTAGTTATGTAAAGAATCTCCATGGCAATACCCAGATTTGCTGTGAGCTACTGCACAATGGTACCTTCTATACTGAGCCAACAGATATTGCCAATATACGGGCCGACAGCTTCAGTGCTAACTTTACACCTCTCTCCCCCACTAAAGGACCAATCACAATACCAGTAGATTGCCAGGCACCCAGTATTACTGCTGCACAGGTTAAAACAGCACTGTCCAAGGCCAAGAATACAGCTCCTATGGGACCTGACAATATCCCTGGCTGTGTTCTACATGAACTACAGAGTGAACTGGCACCTCACCTGTGTGCCCTGTTCAATCACAGCCTCACCTCAGGCTTTGTCCCTACTACATAGCACACTGCTACCATCATCCCTCTCCACAAAGGAGGAGTGACTACAGACCCTGGGAACTATCGCCCCATTAGCCTGATGAGTCTGATATGCAAACCTATGGAGCACATCATCATGGACCTAATAAACAAGGATATAGGAAATCTCCAAACTCTGGATCCTACACAGTTTGGTTTTGTGAAGGGTAAATCATGCCTGCTCAACCTGGTTAACTTCTTTGAGTCAGTCACCAAAGCTGTGGATGAAGGCAAGGTGATTCATGCAGCCTACCGTGATTTAGCCAAGGCCTTTGATACTATTCCCCACTCAGGAATCATAAAAAAAAATCACTAAGCTAGGCATCAACCCCTATATCACTAGGTAGGTTGCAAACTGGCCCACAGATAGAACTCACATTGTGAAAGTAGTTGACTCCAAGTCAGACTGACGACCAGTCACAAGTGGAGTCCCACAGGGTTTCGTTCTGGGTCCTCTCCTGTTTGGTATCTACTTCTCTGAAGTCCAGGCCAACACAAAGGGACTCTGGCTGACAAAGTTCACAGATGATTGCAAGTTGGGAGCTATGATTAACTCCCCAAGTGATGTTGACATCCTATAGAAAGGCCACACTGAGACCAATGACTGGTGTCAGAACCATGGCCTTAAGCTCAATGTCAAAAGTGTGTCATCATCCCCTTTGGGAAAAACCCAGTTCCCATGAATTACCACATCGATGGTAGTCCACTGAACACAGAAGGTGTTATAAGACATCTGGGAACACAGATTGACAGCAACCTCTCTTTTGACCACCACATTGCCACTGTTGTCAGAAAGTCCTTCTATGTGGCACATCTCATTACTAAGGGTTTTGCATCCAGGAAGAAAGAGGTCATTGTCTCCCTCTTGATGATTGCTGGGCTGTATGGAAGGGTGAACTTGCAGGGTTGTTTGACTTTCTAGCATACCTCAATAACAACAAATGGGGTCTTGAGTTTACTTTGCATTATGATCACAACCATATTACCTTTCTAGATGTATCCGTTAATAGATTACCAGACCATACACTTGGGACTCTTGTCTATAGGAAACATCCTGAATATAATACTATACTACATGCCTCCAGCTTCCATCCCCCTCATATTTCCAAAAACATCCCAAAATCCCAATTCATCAGGATGAAACGCATTTGTTCTGATGAGACTTCTTTTCAAGCACAAAGCAGGGATCTAACTAGACGTTTTAGGACTAGGGGATATAAAATGGGGCATGTTTTTGATGCTATAAATAAAGTCTGCCACATGAATAGGGATGATTTACTATCTTACAAAATGGATCACCAACCTTCCCCTCAACCAATCAGGTTTACCACTACTTATGGCAGGAATTCGGACAGTCTAATTCAGAGTATCAACAGACATTGGAACCTATTACTATATGACAATGATTTGTCTACCATTGTTCCTGATCATTGCCTTTTTTCTTTCAAGAAAGGCAGAAATCTGGGCAGTCATTTCAGTCATTACAAACATACACATGATACAGGTCTTCCAGAACCAATTCAAACTACTCTTACTGGCAGTATACCAGTAGGATGCTATCCCTGTGGACATTGTACCAATTGTAATAAAATTTCCAAAACAAAAGAATTTACCAGTAGAAATTCCGCTATCGTATACAATATCAAGTTCTTTGCTAATTGTAGCTCCGATTGGGTAGTCTATCTTGCCACATGCACATGTGGGGCATTTTATATAGGTCAAACTTCTAGACCATTAAGACTAAGAATTTCAGAGCACATTAGCAATATCAAAAAAGGCAGAATACATAACGCCCTATATAAACATCAGCAAACACATCCTACAGCCACCTTTCTTTTTACAATTATTGACATTATTCATGGCAAAAAAGTGAATAAAACAGGTTGGCACTCTTTATTGAACTCTAAACAGAAAAAATGGATTATTAAGTTAGGTGGTTTATTTCCGCCAGGATTAAATGACAAGCTTTAGGTTTATCCAATCAGCTTTGTTTGTAGTGTATTTAATGACAGCTTTGAATCTGCTAGTTTCACACTGAGGAAGGCTGTGTATAGTTAACCAGCCGAAACCGGTCTGTAACATTCTTTGCTGTTTTTTGGATTATGGTTTTTTACCAATGAAATAGCCTTCCCATACATGTCAAACAGAGTTACCTCACTGGCCCTCTTCAAGAGAAATCTTGATGAGTTGATGGGAAATAGAAAATTCACCCCGGGGATCATTCAAGTGGCTCTACTCGATAGAGGCACTGGGAACTAAGGTCGGGTGGCATGATGCCAGGGTAATCCTATGGGCTATGCTTATAAAAGCTCCAGGGCCATTAGCCTAGTACACATCTATGAACCTATGAACCAGACTGGACAAGGAGAATGTCACGGTCAGCTGCCTATCAGGTGCCAGGATCTGACAATGTTAGAGTGAATGACGTGAGACGTACCTGTCTGGACTATATGAAGAGAGACAGAGAGACATGACAGAACTCTCTTATTACGTGTCCCAGACAGGTATGTTCCTACCCCTAAGCAGTATCCCACCCTCACCCAGGATGATGCCACACTATAAACAAAAAATTATTAACTTCAACAATTGGCTCAGCTTCTGGTGTCAGTCTGGGAGATATGGTAGACAGACCTCACTGCTTTGCTACAGATGGTCTGCACCTGCACCCCCCCCCCCCCAGGCTTTTGGATACTGGCAAAGAGTCTAGCCTCGCCCATAGTGCCTTTTTTCTGCAGTGTCAAAACAACAAATTTTCCAACATAACAAAATCTATTTGAGAGAAACTCAGGGTCATGCTGCTTAATGCTAGGAGTTTAAACATGAAACTGCACTCCTGGAAGTACTCCTCATGTTGGAGGATGTTGACGTCTGTGCAGTTACAGAAACATGGTTCAAGGCTGCTGAGGGCACCCCGGCTGTGGAAGGCTACAATGCCCTCCACACGTTGAGACCTGAAAATGAATGTGATTAAAACCAAATACACTTAGAGAGTGGTCAAACAGCATGTCTATCTCAAACTACTCCATGTCCAATTAACTATTAGGAAAGTACCATACCACATCATTTCTAGCTATAGATCCATCACCATGAACCAGGATAAGCACACCACCTACCTTGATTCACTGGAATCTCTCTCCATACAGCCTAACACCTTAGTCATCTGAGATTTCAACTATCCTTCCATAGACTGGGAGACATACATGAGCAAAGTCTGCACCCCGACTAGGGTCTCTAACGTTCTGGACATTGTACTTACGAATGTGGGGGTTCACTGTACTTCCCTATGTGTGTTGTCCTCCCTGGTTAGGTCAGATTACAAAGCAGTCTCTGCTGGAACTGACACCCTCACAGGAACAACAATTATAAAAAAAACTTCACCAAAGCTAACTATAGCATACTAAGCAATGGTATAAAAAGCTTCATAACAACCACAGTCGCAGACACCAATGATCACTATGCAGAAATGTACGCGAATGTCCAATACAAACACTTAAGTTCATAGGTTCATAGGTTCATACTAGGCTATCCGACCTAGGGCATTTATAAGCCTAGCCAGAGTGTGTTTGGCTTTTGCCACCCATTTTAAATTAATTTTGCTATGCCCTTTTTTGAGGTTAGTATACTGTGCCTCTGTCTAACAGTGACACAGAAGTGATACCCGGGGTAAACCTATGATCTCCCATCTACTCATCAAGATTCCTCTTGAAGAGAGTCAGTGAGGGACTCTGCCTAACCTGGACTGGGATTTTATTCCAGAGTGAAGGGAGCCCCTGGTTTATGAATCTGTCCCTCCAGCATGTCCTGTTTATTTCAGTGCTGAGGTTCAAGTCTCTCGAGCGTGTAGCTCGATGGGATTTGGATTTTCTGAGGTGCAGCATGTCCATTAATTCTGAGTTGGACATGGCTTTATACGTCAGGCACAGATCGCCTCTGAGCAGACGGTATGCCACTGAGTAGAGCTGGAGTTTCTTTGACCGGGCAGCATATGGCATCAGTTTGAGCCCTTTGATCCTCTTGGTGAGGTACTTTTGGGGTCTTTCCAGTTGCTGCAGGTGTCTGGTTAGGTACATCCCAAAAGGGGCATTGTACTCAATTATGGGCCTGATAAGGGATGAGTAAAGAGGCATGATGACCCCCCCTGATCTAGATGTGAATCCCTTCATGATTAGGTGGGCTATATAAAATGTTTTTCTAACCACTTTGGCCACGTGGTTGTCAAATGAGAGATTGCTATCAACTTGGGTCCCCAGGTCCCTAATTACTTCTTCTGTACTTAATGGATTACCACCTATGTGGTAATTTGTGGGCACTTTGTTTTTGCCAAAGGGGATGACTAAACACTTTTTGGCATTTAGCTTGAGGCCATGGCTCTGGCACCAGTTGTCTGTTTCTATGAGGCCCTTTTGGAGGATGCTTGTGTCAGCTGGAGAGTCGATTATAGCACCCAGTTTGCAGTCATCTGCGAACTTGGTCAGCCGCAGTCCTTCTGTGTTGGCCTGTACCTCCGAGAAATATATACCGAACAAGAGAGGTCCCAGGACTGAGCCTTGTGGGATGCCACTTGTAACTGGTTTGGAGTCTGACATGGCTCCAGCAATTCTAACCATGTGGGTTCTGTCCTTGAGCCAGTTTGCAACCCATCTAGTGACATAGGGGTTTATATTTAAGCTGGTGAGCTTATCTATAATGCCTGAGTGGGGTATTATATCGAAGGCTTTTGCGAGGTCCAGGTAGGCTGTGTGGACCACCTTCCCCTCGTCAATGGCCTTGGTGACTGTTTCAAAAAAATTGACCAGGTTTAAGAGGCAGGATCTGCCCTTAACAAAGCCGAACTGGGTAGGATCCAGTATCTGTAGGTCCCCAATATCCTTATTTATGAGGTCCATGATGATCCTTTCCATAGCTTTGCAGACCAAGCTAGTCAGGCTTATGGGGCGATATTTTCCAGGATCCGTTGAGGCACCACCTTTGTGGAGAGGGACCACTGTTGCTGTACGCCACTCTTTGGGTACATATCCTGTAGTAAGGCTGAGATTGAACAGTAGTTTTATGTTTGGGTTTAGCTCTTCTTGGAGTTCATGTAGGACGCAGCCCGGGACACCATCTGGTCCCATTGATGCTGTGTTTTTTGCTTTGGAGAGGGCGGCTCTTACCTGAGCATCTGAGACATCAGGGGGGCAGCACTCTGCTGGGATAGATATTTGCCCTTTTGGTGGGGAGTTTGTGCTGAACCTGTCAGCTAGGATGTTGGCAATGTCTGTGGGTTTGGTGTATTTTTTGTCATTTTGGACTAATTCTGAGCATATCTGGGAATTCCCACCCAGGTTCCTAACATAACTAAAGAAAGCCTTGTGATTATCCTTAGTGTCCTGTGCAATTTTTCTCTCGAAGCTGGCCTTAGACGATTTTATGAGTGCCGGTAGTTTTTGGTAATACTGATCAGAGATGCCTTCCCTTTTTGGGATTTTGCTCTATCATGTAGTAGCTTCCTCCTTCTATTGTATAGTTTGTTTATGGCTGGGGTCCACCAGACAGGACGTCTGCCTTTGGAGGATTGGGTCTTGGTTTTATTTGGGATTGCATGATCCATGCATTCCTGAAGGTGTTCATAGAATGCGTTTATAAAGGATTCTGCGGTCTGGGCCGTATTTTCCACAGGCCCGGGGGCTTTGAAGGATTCCACCTCGGTTTTGAGGAGTGTGAAATTTGCTTTAGAGAAGTTTTTCACTGTGGTTTTCTGGGCAGGGGGTGGGGTCAGGATGTGAATATTCAGTGAGATTGCATAAACTCTGTTGTACCTGACTGGATCAAGTCCAGGTCTTCCTGTAAAAACAATTCACCGTGGTGGGCTTTAGCTATAAACAGATTGTATACCAAGAGGAAGAGACTGTTGTCCAAAACCAAGAGGGATATCACTCTGCAGAAGAATTGTTCCCTCCTAAGCCTAAACAGGAAAATCACAAATCTTGTAAAGTCTTCTAAAGCAAATTATGAAACTAAAATCCCATCCCTAGCCAAAGGATAATCATAAGGCATTCTTCAGCTATGTCCGAAGTCTAAAAGGGAATGCCTAGCTATGTGCCGAACTGATTATAGATGGGATCACTCATACTACACTTGAAGATATCGCCACCCTGCTAGCTGACAGATTCAGAGTAAATTTCACCCCCAGTCCCCACCTATCATACCCTAAAGCATACCTGACACCAGCCTCTCTAGAGAACAGGTTGTCTCTGCACTCACCAAGGCCAAAAACATGGCCTCAGTGGGACCAGATAATATCCCAGGTTATTTACTAAACAATCTAAAACAAGAACTAGTGGACTCGGTTGGCATTTACTTTAACCATAGCTTGAGAACTGACTGTGTTCCTTCAGAATGGGGAAAAACAATAATCCCCCTGCACAAAGGGGGGGCATCAACTGACCCTGGGAACTACAGACCCATAAGTCTAACCAGGCTCATCTGCAAGACCATGGAAAGAATTATTATGGACTTTATCAACAAGGACATAGGAGACCTCCAAATGTTGGACCCAACCCAGTTTGGCTTTGTTAGGGTAGATCATATTTATTAAACCTGGTAGACTTCTTTGAGAATGTTCCCAAAGCCATGGACGAAGGTAAGACAGTGCACACCTTGACCTTGCCAAAGCTTTTGACACAATTCCCCACTTTGGCATCATTGAAAACTCTCCTAGATAGGGATTAACCTTTAAGTTACTAGATGGGTAGCCAATTGGCTCACCAGCAGAACACACTCTGTCAAAATTGGTGGCCCCACCTCCACAAGTAGAGTACCACAGAGATTTGTGCTGGGCCCCTTACTGTTTGGCATCTATTTCTCAGACATCCAGGCCAAAGTAGATAGCCTTTGGCTCACCAACTTCACTGGTGTTTACAGTCTCAGAGCAATCATTGATTCCCCCAATAATGTCAACATATGACAAGAAGGGCTAACAAACAAATGATTGCTGCCAAAACCATAGTCTAAAACTAAATGCAAAAAAATTATTATTCCCTTTGAGAAAATGGAATTCCTTACAAATTACAGTATTGACAGCAACCCCTGAGTTCCAACCCAACGGTGTGAGACTTGGGAACACAGGTTGATAACAACCTGAACTTTGACCACCAAGTTTCCACATTGGTAAGGAAAACCTTTTATGTAATGCACCTCATAAGCAAGGGTATAGCATCCAGGTCAAGGGATTTTATAACTCCACTGTACTCAACCCTTATCAGACCACTAATAGATATAATGCACCCTTTTCCATTTACCTCAAAAAACAACTGCAGCAGCTGGAGAGATCTCAGAGGTTTCTCACTAAGAAAATAGAGGGACTTCAAACCATGACCTACATAGACAGGCTGAAAGCCCTGTTACTTTACTCTGTATCTTACAGGCTGCTGAGAGGTGATTTGTGCTTGGCCTTTTGGGCAATCTCCAACCATCCCCTAATGGAAATGCTGCACATCCACTAGTCAAATGGTTCAAGAGTCACTTACTGTAGAGATCTCAGCCTAGATGTGACATTAACATATCATGCTGGAGAGACAGATACGTCTCTCGGAGACTGACGCTTCTCTGGAATAGACTCCCAATTCATGTAAAACAGAGATCCTCACTGACCCTATTCAAATGCAACCTAGATAATTGGATGGGAGACTGCAGATTCACCCCTGGGGTGGCACCCATGCCCCTCATGGACAGGAGTAGCTAGTGTTCATCACAGACCCACTCTGTTCATAAATTTGTTCAGCAAATTTGCCAAAAAAAAGAACAATGGTGATACCTGGGACTAACATGGCTAGGCTTGTAAAGACTATAGGGCCACTAGCCTAGTAACCTCCTATGAACCTATTAACCTATGAGTAGGGCAGCAGGCCATAGAACTGTTGTACAGGATAGGATAGACTGACTGAGGTGGAACAGTGCAAGGAGACATACAGAAGGGTAACACATGGTGTGAGGGCTGGCAAGATACAAGCTCAGAGTGCCAGATAAGGATGGAATAGAGACTGAGAACAAATGTCTGACCAGGTACATAGCATATACAAGGAAGGGATAGACAGATGTGGCTATGTTGAACAAGTATGGGAGTGAGATCAATAAAGACTGGGAAACAACAGAGCTACAGCATAGAGACTTTGGAGCAATATTCGTAATGGAACTCAGGAGGAGGTGAGTGTCAGGTTTAGACTTAGTTAGGCCACAGTGGAGAGAGCTGTGTAGAGACACTGTGATGGAATGAGAGTAGTTACAGGGTTAAATGGGTATCTGAAGAGAAGAAAAGACAACGGGAGCAGACACAAAGCCAGAAATGTGTGGCTACATCTCCCTTGAGAGTTTGAAATCATTACTGGGCTGCCTGAGGAGTGGATTACAGCAAGTGTGCTACCCATGTCATAGTAAAAGTTTACTGAACCACAGCCATGTGAGGCTAACAGCACTGGGATGGAAAGTCATCCTGGTAATCAAGACAGAAAGATCATTTGCTTTCATTGGGTGACAAGCTCTACAACACAGGAAGCAACACATGAGTTTGAACAGACAAAAATATCAGACAAAAAGGGCACCTGAACCATACGGCGAGGGGGCAAGTGCCTCTCCTACACTCTTCATAGGTTCATAGGTTGGTCCTAGGCTGTTGGCCCTAGGGCCTATACAAGCCTAGCCATAACAATTCCCTGGATATTTCTTCCCAGAATATTTACTTCCCTGGACCCCTGTCTAGCAGGGCGACTGGCGTGATCCCCAGGGTGAATTTCCTATCTCCCATCCAATCGTCAAAGTTCATTTTGAAGTGGGCCAAGGAGGCGCTCTGCTTGACATGTATGGGCAGTCTATTCCAGAGTATGGGGAGTTGCTGGGTCAGGAACCTATCCCTCCAGCATGTTTTGTTCATTGTGATGACAAGGTTTAGATCCCTGGAGCATGTGGCTTCTGAGGGATTGGGATTTCTTTAAGTGGAGCATGTCCAACAGCTCAGGGTTTGACATGGCCTTGTATGTTAAGCAGAGATAGCTGGAGTTTTTTTAGATGGTCAGCTTAGGGCATCTTCTTTAGGCCTGTGATTCTTTTAGTGAGGTATTTCTGTGGCCTTTCCAGCTGTTGCAGATGTCTTGTGAGGTACATACCAAATGGGGCATTGTACTCTATAATGGGTCTAAAGAGGGATGAGTACAGTGGGACAATGCCCTCCTTTTTACTGGATGAATAGCCCTTAGTGATGAGGTGTGCCACATAGAAGGATTTCCTGACTGTTGTGGCGATGTGGTTATCGAAGGTGAGACCACTATCCACCTGTGTCCCTAAGTCTCTCATCACACGTTCAGTGTTTAGTATACTGCCACCTATGTGGTAATTCATGGGTACATGTTTTTTACAAAAGGGGATAACTATAAATTTCTTGGCATTAAGCTTGAGCCCATGGCTCTGGCACCAAGCATCTGTTTCTGTAAAGCCCTTTTGTAGAATATCCACATAATTTGGGGATTCAGTAATGGCTTCCAGTTTGCAGTCTTCTGCAAACTTTGTTAGCCAAAGTCCCTTAGTGTTGGCCTGTACTTCAGAGAAGTAGATGCCAAACAAGAGTGGTCCCAGGACTGAACCCTGAGGTACTCCACTTGTCACTTGTCTGGAGCTGGATTTGGAGTCTGCTACTTTTACAGTCTGGGTTCTGTCAGTAAGCCAGTTGGCAACCCATCGAATGACGTAGGGATTTATGCCCAGCTTAGTAAGTTTATCTATGATTCCAGAGTGGGGGATAGTGTCGAAGGCTTTGGCGAGGTCCAGATAAGCTGTGTGGACTGCCTTATCCACAGCTCTGGAGACTGATTAGGTTCAGGAGACAAGATCGGCCCTTCATGAACCCAAACTGGGTGGGGTCCAGGTTGCCAATGTTTTTGTTTATAAGTTTCATAATAATGCATTCCATGCCCTTGCAGATCAGGCTCATCAGACTGATGGGACAATAGTTCCCGGGATCCAAGGTGAATCCCCCCTTGTGGAGTGGGACAACTGTAGCTGTGCGCCACTCAGTGGGCATGAAGCCTGAGGTGAGGCTATGATTAAACATTACACTTAGGTGAGGTGCCAGTTCATTTTGTAGTTCATGTAGTACACAGCCCGGGATATCATCTGGTCCCATGAATGCTGTATTCTTAGCTTTGGAGAGTGCTGTTTCTACCTGTGTGGCCATGATTACCAGAATTTGGAAATCTTTTGGTATTGCAATGGGTCCTTTAGGGGGTGAGAGGGGGTGAAGTTGGCACTAAATCGATCTGCCAGGATATTGGTAATATCCTTGGGATCAGTATATTTAATACCATTCTGTTGTAGCTCAGAGCAGATCTGAGCATTGCCATTTAGATTCTTGACATAGTTATAGAATGCCTTGTGGTTGTCTTTGGAATCTTTGCAATTTTATTTTTGTAACTAGCTTTGGAGGATTTTATGAGGGATCTCAGCTTCTTACTGAGGCTGGTAAGGGAGTTTTTTGCATCCTGGGATTTTCTCCTTTCCTGCAACAGTTTCTTCCTTCTGTTGTATAGTTTGTTTATGGCAGGGGACCACCAGATTGGCTTCCTTTTTTTGGAGGAGAGCGTCTTGGTTCTATTTGGAATGGCATGATTCATGCATGAGTGGATGTGCTTGTACCGTGCCTTAATATAGGATTCAGCAGTCAAACTTTCAGCTCCCGTCTGCATGGGTGTCATGACGTTTGTCACTTCTGACTTGAGTAGCATGAAGTTGGCTTTGGAAAAGTTTTTTACAGAGGTTTCCTTACTGGGGGGTGGGATGTGGATGTCAAGGGTGATTAGCTTATGGTCAGACCTGACCAATGAAGGGGTGACCACTGGTGTGGAGCATCTATCTCCCATGTTGTTAATGACCAGGTCTAGGATATTGGAGCCCCTGGTGAGACAATGGATTAGTTGATCCAGGGCATTGGAATTTATGAATTCCAAGAACCGTTGGGAAAATATGTTGGTACCCGAGTAGTTTTCCCAGTTAATGGCAGGGTAGTTGAAATCACCCAGTATTAGGGTGTTTGGTTGTATCTTAATATTTTTCAGTATGTTTAGAAAGGTGTAGTGAGAAACTTGGGGCATGGTAGGGAATCTGTATCAAGCTACAATTTGGATTGCAGTCTTACCTAGTGTTAGCTGCACCTGGAGAATTTCAGATGCATTGTGTTGGGCAACTAACCTGGAGGTGTGAATATCCTTGGTGAATATGGACACTCCTCCACCTTTAGTGTTTCAGTCTTGGTTTGGTGGCCAAAAAGTGTGGTAAGAGTTGTAGCCTGGTATTGCAGGGGTGCTCTCTGGAACCTTGAACCAGGTCTCAGTTACTGCACAGATATCGATGTTCTCCATTTTTAGGAGTGCCTCAAGAGAGTGCATTTTGAGGTTTAGACTTCTAGCATTGAGTAGCATTACCTTCAGATTTTGCATGCTTGTATCTGTTATGGTGGTAGTTTTGTCCTTTGAACCTTGCCTAAAAAAGGCACTATATGGGGTGGCAAGAGCTTTAGCCAGTAACCAGAATCCCAGGGGCATCAGGTGCAGACCATCTCTGGCAAAGCATAGTGGTTTGTCGATCATGTCGTCCCAGGCAGACAGATACTGGATCCACTTTGAATGACACTAGAAGCTTAGCCAATTGTTGAAGTCAATCATTTGTCCTTATACTGTGGTATCATTCTGGGTGAAGGCAGGATGCTACTCAGGGCAAGGGTCATACCTGCCTGGGCCACATGATCCGAGAGCTCTTCCATGTCTCTTTTCATGTAGTCCAGGGAGGTACGTCTCAAGTTATTTACTCCAACATGGACAATGACAGAGTCGTATTTGTACTTGTTGTGGAGTGAATTGAGTGCATGCATTATGTGGCAGATCCTGGCAACCGACAGGCAGCTGACTGTAATTTTCTACTTGTTCATCCTGGTGAGTGGGACATCAGTGTACCTGACCATAGAGTCACCTATGACTAAAGTGTTGGGTACATTGTCTTGCCTTAGGGGCTGTTGTTGGGTGGCACACTGGTGTTGTGAACTATGTGTCACTTTGGTTGTGACTGGTGTTTGTTTACGTTTCAGCTTAGGAGGTCCTTGCTCCTTGTGCAGATTAATGTTAAGGGCCTCCACATATGTGGGTTTAATGTTGCTATGTATGGGTGTTGATGGTGTGGGTTTTGAAGGGCTATGTGTTGCTTGAGGTGTAGTGCAAGTGTTAACCTTCTCCTCTTGACTGTCTAGCACAAGCTTGGATGGAGAGAGTTTTGCTTCCAGTTTGGCTGTATAAGTGCATCTCTCACAGGTTGTAGTGCTGGGTGGTAGGAGGAGAGGGTTGTCTGCGTACATGAGGCAGTTGCTGCATTGCCCTAGTATTTCCAGATTCACCAGGTGGACAGGAGAAATCACTTGAAGCTGACCCATGGATATGCCTGTTTAGGTGCTTTTTTTGTAAAGTACAAGAGCTGTTTTCCCTTACCTTTGCAAGATACTTTGCAATTATAGGCTGTTTAGTGCCTACGATTAATTTCTCCTTATTAACAAGGAGAGTTGAGTGCTTGTATCAGTTTAAGGCTTCCCAGTGCTTTCCAGTAGGTTCTAGAGGTTCTAGAGCAAGTGCTAGTCACAGGGGTTCAGATTTTAGTGCTACTACTGAGAAACCATAAGGGAAAATTTGAAGAGCAGACTTTCTGGCACCTGCAATAGTTTAACCATAGCCCAGCAGTGCTGCATGATGTGAAAAACATAGAAACACATGCGTTTTTAAGCCAGAAAGTTGAAAGGGATATAAATCAGCCCAAAATGACTAATAAAATTACAATTTCAGAGCTGGAAACCACTCCTCTAGTGTTAGGCAGTACAATGCTCACCACTCCCACTGGTAAGCAGTAGGACTTCCCTCTACCACAGCAAGGTCTGGATACCTCTGAACACAGAAAATAAAGTCCTGAAACCAGCAAAGCCTGAGATTTCGACTATACTAGCTAGGAAACGCAGGAAACGAGCAAACAAGATAGTTTTTTTTTTTGGTTAAAACAGGCTAAACAATGCAATAATACAGTAAATGAACACAGAAAAAGCTAACACACTTGAGTGTGCAGCCCTAAACAGTAAATGCAATTAAAACTCTACAAAATTAGCAATTTAAAACTTTTTAAATGAAGCAAGGCAAGTACACAACTGAAAAACGATTAAGAGGCAGTAATACAGTAGAATAAGTAGCTAGTCTACATACACAGAAAAGTCTATATATAAAGAAATGCAGCTAAAACAACACTAAAACAATTCAGATGCAGTGCAACCTAGAGCACTTAAGTTGTAGCAATATTAAGGCAAATACAGTTTTAATAAATGCACTAAAAT
Organism: Protopterus annectens; assembly: GCF_019279795.1. Classification (NCBI taxonomy): domain Eukaryota; kingdom Metazoa; phylum Chordata; order Ceratodontiformes; family Protopteridae; genus Protopterus; species Protopterus annectens. The sequence continues at coordinate 416,464,185 of NC_056747.1, read as the reverse complement.
ATACTCTGTATTTTCAAGATGTTTGAGAAGCACTGTCAGAACACAAGGAAATTCATGCAATTTTTTTTAAGAAAGGGAGAAAGGAGGAACAGAAAGAAAGAAACTAAGTGGGTTGGCCTTCTCAGATGTTTCACAGTCACATGGACAAGGCCCTTGGCTGACTCACTCATCAGCTGAAGAAATAAAAAAAAAAAGAAAAAAACTATTGAATTACATTTGACTACAATTGCAGAAAAGAAAGAAACAATTTTGATTTCAATAAAACAAATTTGTTTCTTAATTTGATGCTGTAGTAATTGAACTGGAGTTGTCAATCTAGTAAAAAAAAAAAAAAAACATTCATACCACCTGCATCTTCATCTTATTGGCTGCTAATTGCTGCCAAATAGTGATGTAAATGCAGTGCAGGCACCATTATTGGCTGAAAAAAATGCAGTCTGTTGCCTTACTTTGTCTTGTAACAGGAAAACGTTTGATATGGAGAAAGCATCCTTTAAACTCCCAGGATTTCTATAGGATGAATGCCCTTGATTTTTCCCTAATATTTTCTCCTGTCTCTTCCTCGTAAAATTATAATATTCTAAGTTACCCACCAGGAATTAAAGTAAGTCAGTAATGCCTGTCAGTAGAGTTTCATACTTCTTATTCAAAAATGCAAGCTGCACAAAATCTGAAGCCAGAGGATGTGTGATTGTATATGTGTATATATATATATATATATATATATATATATATATATATATATATATATATATATATTCACTTTATAACCTCGAAATACTGAAATATCGAATTTCAGTATCTTGAAACTATTAAACCGAATCCACAAAACACCGACACAAAAAAAACGCAAAATTCACAACACCGAAAACACCGCGCACACTATACCACACATACACCACAACACCCACATCACAACATAAACAAACAAAACTACACAACTCATACACACATAAGCAGGGGGCAAGCCCCCCTGCACCCCCCCACACCTGCCCTACTTATATATACTAACTCCGAGATCGCACAAACACAAAACAAAAGCCAACTCACACACGCACATTCTCCAACCCCTCACACACACATCAAACACATCAGCACACTCACATACACTCTAACTCCCACTCAAAACCCTTAGAAAACACTTACCTGACATAACACCTACATCCACACATGGCACCGCGCACCATCAAAACACAATCCCAGACATTACGCAGCGTAAGGTCATAACTGGAATTCGACATATATTCGAGTTCACGATTATGACCTTTCGCTATTTTTAACATTCGGCTTTATAGTCTCGAGATACAGTAATTCGAGATTATAAAGTGTTTCTATATATATATATATATATATATATATATATATATATATATATATATAAAAACAAATGGGTGAGTATACTAAAGTGTTACAAGTGTATATAAACAGGAATCATTATACATATTAACAAACTGAATGAAGGTAATGAACTGATGATATAGCAGTGGGCAAGGTATTTTTTTAAACAAGAAACATGTTTATTAAGTTATCACATATGATATAGGCAATCATAAATTTCTATAAATGAAAACAACCCATATTGACATAATTGTAGTTGCAAATATTATACATCACAAACCATATTGATATAATTGTGGTTGTAAACATTATATGTCACTTCTGATCTATCCAGTCATTGTCATTCAAACATTATATAGTTAATTCAATTCCTGTCTTCTTTTAAACCTCATTCATCCTCTGCATGTATTGTTCCCACAATTCTCATTTTTTCCTAACTGGAAAAACTCTGAATTAAAAACACAACAATGTCAAGGCAAGGCTGCGGACACAAAGTTTAGGGCTTTTGTTCTATTTTAATCAGAACTTCATCAGAAAATGTAAAATGTAGATCCATCACAGAATTTAAAAAGACTGCACATAAATCATGTGATCCATACAGCCAATGAAAGACAAAATTAATGATGTCACAAACATAAAAAACTCCCTTGAAAATTTAAAGTGATAGGACTAAAACTTTAGCACCTGCAATTTGTTAAAAGCATATATGTTTTTCTTTGGCTGTATGGATTTATGAATGGATTTATGTGCAGTCTTTAAATTCTTGTGGTAGAGCTACATTTTTTCTTATGTAATTTTCTCCTACCCTTTTCCAAAGATCCCATTTCCAGTTGTTTTATTTCTGTTACTATATTCACTACTTCTAGTAAAGTTGGTTTAGAACTTGATTTCCATTTTCTAGTAATTGCTTTTTTGGCTGCCACCATAATTAGACTCAGCAAGGCAATTCCGATGCTGTATCATAGCTCAAAAAAATAATTTCCTTAGTTACACCAATTTGCTCACCCAGTATCTCTGACAGAGCAGTCTGCAGGGAATCTTTAAAGACTCCCAACTCATTACACTCACAGAAAATATGTTCCCAGTTACCTCTTTCTTCCCCATCACACTTCCAACATTTGCTGTCTACCTGAGGAAAAATTATTTGTGGAGTTTACTCTGGGTATAAAAGCACATAAGTAAACACTTCCAAATAAAGATCTTATAAATCTTCTAGACTTTGTTGCATATTTGGGAGACATACATATATCCCCCACTGTTTTTTGTGAATTGCTTATGCAGTTTCTCTTTCCAGTCCTTTCTAATCTCATCTGATTGATTCTTATAGTTGTCATGCAATATTTTGTATGCTGTACTAATTACTTAGACCTCAAAGATTCTTCTCACGAGAGAAGTAGTCATTTAACAAATGCAATGCATTTATTTTTACTTCCAGTTTCAATTGCCAAAAACGGCATAGCAGCTTGCACGGATGTGCCTGTGGTTGGCATCTTTAGCACTGCAAATCAGAATCCCTCGAACCACTTTTTCTCTGTATGCACACTTCGGCGTATGCTACCATGTGGCCATGTTTCCCTAAGTCAAATACGAAAATAAAAATATAATATGGATATTAGCGGAAACGTATCGGCAGTGGTCAAATCAGCGTAAAAGCACAAACAAAGATAGTAAGAAGAAGAACAGAAATAAACTCCTTCCTCCTTCCAGAGCAGCAGTCCCAACAACACGAAAAGCGTCAGTTGGATAAATAAATATTTTATAGAATAAGCGCCTTTCACCTGAGGCTTTTCTTCTTCAGACTCAGACAATACAATTAAAGTCACAGTCACATTAAAATAAATAGAAGGGATACTGTACATTCTTCAGAAAGCGATTTATCTCATATTGTGAAATGCATATAAAATATAAGACATTTCATTCATTAAACGCTAATATATATAATAATTTCTACTGGCCACTGTCTAATTCAAAATGCCTTATCTATCTATTATTAATATCCCTAAGTAAATAAGTTTTGTATATACTATATATTTATCATTTCTAAGTTTAAGTTTTCTAAGATTTGGATAATATGACTGAGCACAGCACATTCAATTCTGGTTTGGTTTTATCATTATCTAGTTTTTTTATTATCCAGTTATTTTCTACTCTCAGTATAACTTTAACATCCCCCACCTCTTATGTCAAGTACCTGTTCAATTAAGTGGGTGGGTTACTGAGCCCCCTATATATATTTCATGAATGTTCTCCAGATAAAATCCCATTTTGGATATTTATGTTGGAGGTCTCATCAATACTGGACTGTTTAGGAAATCATGTCATAAAATACATTGTTGATATAATTCCAGTGAGAATAAATATGGCAGTGACTTAATGGACCTTGATGGAATAAGCGTTCTCAATATTACAGAAATAAGAAAAACCTAAAGAACATCTTGTGTGATAGAACATATTGTCCACCACCTTTGAATAATCTGTTATGTATGTTGATCTGGATAATAATTTCATACATCCAGTAACTAAATACACATATAGGTTTAGGGTACAAGGTGACTGCAACACCATGAACGTAGTCTACTTGGCCACCTGCCAGGCATGTGAGTCATTCTATGTTGGAAAAACCAATAGGTATTTTAAAAATCGTATTAGAGAACATTTATACAGCATTAGGATGGCTCACAAAACGAACGCTTTGGCTAGGCATATTATGGAATGTGGAGATGTACATACATTTAAGTTTAAAATAATTGAACAGGTACACTTGGACATAAGAGGTGGGGATGTTAAAAGTTATACTGAGAGTAGAGAAAATAACTGGATAATTAAACTACGTTCTGATATAAAACCAGGATTGAACACTATGTGCTCAGTCAAACCATATCTTAAAATGAGAAAACTTAGAACTCATAAATGAATTTATATAGTGCATACAAAACTTATTTACGCTAGGGGATATTAATAATAGATACATAAGGCATTTTGAATTAGACAGTGGCCAGTAGAAATTATTATTATATTAGGCGTTTAATGAATGAAATGTCTTATATTTTATATGCATTTATATGTTTTATATGTTTTATATGTGTTTTAATGTATTTTACAATATGAGATGGTGCTTTAAATCGTTTGAAGAATGTACAGATTCCCGCCCTCTATGGTATTTAAATGTGACTTTAATTGTATTTTATTGTCTGAGTCTGAAGAAGCCTCAAGTAGGTGAAAGCGCTTACTCTTTAATAAATTATTTATTCGTGCAACTGACGTTTGTGAAAGTTTTGTTGGGACTGCTGCTCTGGAAGGAGTTTATGCTGTGTTCGACTCTTCTTACTATCTGCATTTGTTGATTAGAAGAGTCGTTTATTCCGCGCTGTATCCATATTATTTTTAATTATTTCTAACAGCAGCTTCTGTTCTAGATTCTACTAAAAACTCTACTAGTGCTGGTCTTTTGCTTAGGAACCCTCTATTTCTTTCTCTGTGCCTGTACTCTGATATCAATCCTTGACAGGGAAGGCAATCTGTGTCCTGCAGTCCAAATACATTCTTGGCCTCTTCCCATTCTGTTACCTTTCCATCTGTAATTATTTGCTCCCAATACCTTGTTTCCTTTACCAGTTTAATCCAATAATTTCCAGCCCCCTCTTGCCTATTTTGTGTATCCTTAATTGCAATCCTCCCTATTGGCAGCATCTCCTTACTCCAATTCCATGTTGGCTTACTTCTTAGAATACTTTCTGCCACTTTATGACTATAATATCATTTCTCTCTCTCTTTTTAAATTTCTTCAAGTCTTTTAGGTTTCTAATACCATGACGGGAATGGACTCCATTCCTAAGCCAATGTACGATTAAAGTTCAAGAAATTAGTATTGTTTCAATCTTTGATGTCAGCCAGAAGTGCTCTTCACAGCATCCGCAGTGTGCCCAGTAATGACATCTCCTGCAATTCGTATGGGGTTACATGTATTGGTAGCGTATCTAAATACGATTATGGATTCTTTTTATATCCAGCATGGTTATTATTTTCCTTAAGATCTGCATCTAAAATCCCAGTCTCTCCTTGTTTCTTGAGCCCCCCCCCGTTTCATTATTCATTTATTCTTTGAATTATAAGTATCTGCTTCTGCTATGTGTAGAAGCCTTAACTGTGTAGCTCTGAAATATCCTTTCAAATTGAGTAAATCCAAACCACCCTGTTCACTTGGAAGAATCAGCTTATCTTCCCCTCCCAGATAAAATCCTTCAGCTCTTTTTTAATTTCTATCCACAACTTCTCATCTAGTTGAAAAAAATATGCCTGACTTGTGTATAAAACTAAAAGGACTTAAAACATTTTAATTGTTTGTATCTTGCTATCCATATCCATATAACAGAGCTTCCAATTTCTCGGTTTTTGTATTGTCTTTTGTTTAGTCTCTTCCCACATATCTGTAACTGCCATACCAGAATCCTTTTTAATCTATGCTCCTAAGTACTCCATTTTATCATGTCTCCATAACTATGGATATTGCTAAACCAATTCTTGTGTGGGTACAAAATTTATAGCTATTGACTTTGTTTTAGATTCATTAATTTTGTATCCCCAAAACATTTGAAACTTCTTCAAAATGTTCCACAACACTGAAATGTCCTTTTCTGGTTTTATCAGGTGTAAAATAATGCCATCTGCAAATAGAGCCAGATTTCCTTGGCTACCAATTTCTTGACTACTATACCAATTCTATCCTTGCATTTCTGAGTCTCTTATTTTCTTTGCCAGTAGTTCTAAATATGGTGCAAATAACGAAAGGGAATGAAAAAAAGCCTGCCTGTTTTCTCTGCTCAAAAAGAAATGATCAGAAAGGAACCCACCCACTTTAATTTTTGCCTCTAATCCATCATACATCCTCCTAGTCAGCCTTTTACTTTTATCAGAGAAAGCAAATGCTTCCATTGCCCTGCTCATAAAGTACCAGCTTACTCCGTCAAATGCTTTCTTTGCATCAAGACCCACCAACAACAGTGGTATTTTCTTATATTCAGCTTCCCTCTGGATCATCAGTGCTCTGTTAATGTTGTTAAATGTCTGCCTCTCCTCCACAAAACTACATTGATCCATGTCTGTCAATTTTGGTATCACCTTTGCCATTCTTTCAGCCATTATAGATATAAACACTTTATAATCATGGTTTTATTATTTAATTGGTCCTGTATGAAGCTGGATATGATGTGTCTTTACTCTATTTAAGTATTACATTGATTTCTTCCAGGATGTTGGTACTTCTCCTCCTCTTAAAATACTATTAAACAAAAGCTTCCAGATCATCATTTTTTCCCTCTTCCTGGCTTCCAAACTTCCACAGGAATACCATCTATTCCTGGAGACTTTCCTGTTGAGTGGTTATACACTATTTTTATGGGTTCCTGTCAGAAGAGCGAATGCTCTTCTATCAAACTTTAAAACGTGAAATCTGAAAATGTTGAAGGCACAGAACATCAAGTTTTTCCCAGGGAAAAAAATCAATGGGCCGTTCTCCGGACTTTGCTATTTTCTCAACTGTGGTGTGATCTTGGAGTTGGTATATTTAAGTTGGGGGTGTGTGGGGGGCATAGCCTCCCACTTTAATTTGCCTGTACGTTGTTTTTTTTTTTTTTTTGGATCAGCAAATTTTTTTCCCTGGGAAAAAATTGCTGATCTGTTTCTTCAACATTTTAAGGTTTTGCGTTTTTAAGTTCGATAAATAGCATTCGCTATTTTTAGTGCTTGTTCTTGTGATATAAATGTATTTTTATTTCATCTCCTCCTATCTTCTTAGTAATTCAGACTCATCTACCTGTAACCTAGGCATATTTCATTTTTCTATAAACATTTCCATTTGTACCCTTTTTCAGTATCCATATTTTTCTGCTTTATACAGACTTTCATAAAAAGTTCCAAAATATTCTAATATCTCTACAGGATCTCTTGAAGCCGTGGTGGTACAGCAGTAGCATTGTTGCCTCACAGCAAGAGGCTCTCCTGTTGGATTAACGGCTGGAGTGCCTTCTGTGTGGAGTCTGCATGTCCTCCCTGCGGTCAAGTGGCCTCCGAAAGACATGCGTGAATGGACGTGCCTTCACTGAAGGGTGGGTGTCGGGCTGGCAACTCAGCATCGTAAAAAATCTACTGCCAATCATGAGCGGACCGGAGTTCCGCTGTGGCGACCCTTAACCGGGAAAAGCCGAAAAGACAAACAACAACACCCTCTACAGGATCTCTTGTTACCTTCCTTGTTATAGGCTGCCTAAGCTTGGTGACAACCCTTTCTACTCTGTTGCCTGAGTTGTTGAGCTAAAAGTTTATCAAATAACAGTTGCTTAACATCAATCTTTCTAAACTCAGGCATATTGTTCAGGTAATCCTTTATTTTCTCCTTGGCATTCTGCAATTACTCCTTTTCTTGTTCTTTGAGATTCCCCCTATTCTGCAATACTTTAACCTTTGTCAATCCTTCTAAATAATTATTGTTGCTTAACCATATTTCTCTTTCATTTCTACCCTATTTTTAAACTCCACTTTAATTTTATCCCACTCCCTTGTTACATTTTCAGAAGAAATTTCTATTTTCTGTAATAATTCCTGAATAATTTACACTACCCATTCCTAAAATTCCTCTTTTTTCAACATATAGAGCACCAGTGTCTCATTTTTATTTCATTACCCTGCATTTTTGTTTTAATTATTATTGACGTGATCTGAAATAGTTATTGGATGGATATCAAAACTTTCGGTTAAATGCATATGTTACTGTAAAATGTAAGTTCTGTGTAGCCTAGCCCAGTTTTTGTATCTTGGAGAATAATATGTAAATTCACTCTGAACTCCTACTACTAAATTCACATCTTCCCTGCCAAAGATTTTCATAAATTCCTTCAAGAATCTACCCTCCTTTGTTACATTTTCCATTTTTGGCCCCCAGACACATCTTCCCTGCTGCAAATCAAATTCCAGTCCCCACTTATTAGTAATATTCCTTGCTGAAAACAGATTATTTCTCTCAGATTTTTCTTAAGCTGCATTTTAGCAGTTTAGGTAAAATATAAATACATACCAGTATAATCCTTCTCCCTTGCCAGTAGCCTGTTAGTACTACATCTACCATGATTATCTTTTTATCCTCTTATATCACTATAAGTGCTCCTATTTTCCTTTGGCCCAAGTATTCTGCTGAATAACTGTCCTGAAAACCTTTCTTTATCAAATTCATATGTTCATTTCTTTCCAAAGTTGTCTCCTGATGCATAGGTGTTTGCATTCTACATTTTTCATATAGTTCACTACTTTTTTTGTATATATCTGTGAGGCCATTAACATTTAAAGATAGTATTGAAAGGGTCATTATATTGAAAAGTTATTTGCACCTTTTATTTGTAACAGCTTTTTGTTAAGTATCTAGTTCCAGCTTTTGTGTTACATGCACACATTACTGTTTGGCAGGTTGACATTTTATACAGTTGTTTTGTGTCGTATCCATTTAAGCCTATGTCAAATCTTACAAAACTTTTTGTTTTATTGAAAGCCCTCAAATAAAAAACAATAAAAAACAAATACACCCCCAAAAACCTGTTAACTTAATATTAACACAAAAAAACTGTGTACATATTCAAATATTGAAGTTTTACCTTCTTAATAGGAACAATTGTCCTAATCTGACAGCCACTCTGACACTGGGTTAACCTAAAAGAAAGTTTATCCATGCTAAGATGCATGGTACAGCCTGTGGTCCTACTAAGTGCTGTCTGATTTTGTCTTTTCTTTATTGCTCTCCCAGAATGAAAAAAACACTTGAATGCTTTCACATTCCAGGGTTTAGCATCACTCCACACAGTTAGAAAATGCATGTTTTACTTTATTAACAGATAGCATACTCATCTTTGGTGCTGGAAGACCACAGGGCTGTAGATTCTGTTCCCAAATCAGGTAGATGGATTGTTAATATTCAGGGCAGCATAAAAGGGGTGCTGCACTCCTGGCTGTGTCATCCTTCAGATGAGACATTAAACTGAGATTCCATTTGCTTGAACTGGTGGATATAAAATATCCCATGGCATCTATCGAAAAGGGTTGGGAAAGTTTCCCACTGGCCTGGCCAAATTTCCCCTATCAGTATAAATATCACCTAAGGTCTCCCCTGAAAAGAGGCTACTAGCCTACTGGGACTAACCCAGTCAACAAAGGATAAGTAGATAATAAATAAATCCTACTAGAGGTGTACATGTCTGGGACATACAACCAAAATATTAACTTTAGAAAAGAAGAAAATGCAGTCATCTTAAGTGTTATCCAGGCAAAATCTACTTTCTTTGAACTAACATCATCCACCATTATTGCATTTGTCACTGACAATTACAGACATGTACCCAGGACAAACTTGTTAGCGTCTGTTGGTATCATGTATTGCACTATGCTCTGTGTGACAGCAGGCTCACAGAGTATGTGACCATTTTCTGTGATAAGATGTGCTGTACAGTTAATAGAGCTTGATGAATGTGCTATGATCAGGAATATACAGATAGTAGAAAGCAACAGAACACTGTACTAGTCCAAATGAACTTCACAATATTAATATCTTCCCTGTTATGACTTTAATTTGTCTATTTACTGTATGGATCATGCTTGATATCAGCATGTGACCACTGATGCTGTATTGTGAATACCTTAGCAGGGATCAATTTTGTAGTGGCTGCATCCCGCAGTTACAATAAGTCTATACTACTAATATCTCCAACTCTGATTGGGCAGTCATCGAGATCAAGTGCTGAGCCACAATGTGTAGGTTGAAGCCCTGCCAGTATTAGATGATGATCCTTATAATAATCTTATTGGGAAGTTCTACAAGTACACATGGCACACTAATCTGTTGACATTCCACAGAACTTAGCAGGGGCACAATTCCCATATCCTCTGCACAAGTGCCCACAGACATTATGACAACAGGTGTCACTGTGCCTAGGCATGGTGTCTTTGTTCAATCTGTTAGGATGACATGCATGTGTAAGGCATAATATCTATACATATGCAGTGAACAATAGTTATGTGTGTCCATGTTTCCCCCAAGCTGACATCTTGCTAAGCTGATGATATTGTCACTGCCTTAACTTCAGAGCAAGGATTGCATTGTTGTGTTCATGGTTTCAAAGTTTAGGTACAAAAATATGTTAATTTCTGTAGTCTTTTAAGTGCAACTAAGGCAGTAAATGCTGTACAATTTCCATCTTTCAATGGACTCCACAGAGTTTACATATATCTTTCACTTCGGTAGTACTTTATCATGTACACATACCTGTTTTAGCTGAAGAGTTGAGTGAGGATGGCACAGGTTTTATGGCAAACATTCTGATCTTGACTTGCATCCTGTCTTTTACTTCAGCTTTAGTGATATTCTAGCCACAGTCTGTGTTCACATTTAATGGGTGTCCCAGCCTTACTCATGGTGCAGCTGTTGCATGGCGACCACAATCATATTATGCATCCAGCCGCATTCCATGACTGCTACACATGCTTCATATGGTGCATATTGCAGTGCATCAGCAGACGGGACTTCAGCTTTATTATAGTGCCTGTAATCAAGTACTTACACATGTAAAAAGGCAAGTAGCAAATGACAAAACAGTAAATGAGAAGTTAGATTAAATAAAATAACATTTTATAAATAAATATAAATGGAATAAATCAGTACCTGTGGTGAGATCTATGATGGCAAATAAGCCTTCATTAGCTTTAGGCTAAATCAGAATAATAGGTGTTCATTCAAGCAAGGGTTAAAACCAGCTAGTGCTGGGGCTTCCCTCAACCAATCAGTTAACAGAGCCCAAAGATGAGGACCCTAATAAAAAAGCCTGAATTCTGGAATACTCAAGACAGATTAAGGGAACAAGCAGAACCCCCTGAGAAGCTAAGTGCAGGGACTGAGTTGGCTAATACTAGATCAAATATCCTGCAGATATAGGGGCACTGAGCCACTTAGGGCAAGACAGACCAGCACAAGAACTTTAAACTTAATTTTCTGATAGCCAGTGTTGACTCCACAGTACCACTTTAATATGATGGTACCTTCTGTAACACCCCAATAAACAATCAGACTGAGGATTTGTGCACCAGCTGCAAGCAGAGGTTTCTCAAAAAGAACTGTTAAAAATAGTAGATTTAGAAGACAGAAGACAGAGCATGCAGAGAAACTGGAAAGAAGAGATAAGCAGTTGGACAGATAAGCAGCAGGACAGGTGTTCCAAAGCAGAATTTGTTAATTGAAAGGGCATATTGAGTGTATGCTCCAAACTTGACCATGAGACATCAGCCAGAACTTATATTAGTAAAGATGCAATCATACCAGCAGGAAGAGAGGACAAAGTATTAAAATTGGAGACAACAGAGATTATTCACTGTACACCAGGCAGGAGAGAAGCAAATTTATCCTAGTAATCAGGGAATGTTAACAGGCAGGTGTGAGACTGAAGTTGCTGTATCCAATTGTCTTCAAAGTGTTTTTTTTAACTGGTGGATCATAGTCATTTTTTATGCAGAACAGGCTATGGAGGAAATAAAAAAGTTTATCCAACAAAAAGTGAGTCAGCAAGCCAAAGGGGATGAGGACTGTACTTCTCATTCTTCTGGCTGAAAGATTCATAGGAAAATTTTGCCTGTGAAACCTTTCTCAGTGTTCCAAAGGAAAATGCTTGAGAGAGAGAGAAAAAAAGCATGAGTTGACTAGAGGAATCAACAGTACCTTAGACTTGAACCAGAGTCCTGGTGTTGGGAGGTGGAGATAAACAAGAAGACCAGCAACTCTGAAATTAGTGAATAAATGGAAAATTATAAAGCATCCAATCACATTTGTGAAATCTGATTTTAAAAGAAAAAGTGGCTGGAAAAACACTGGACTTTTGTTGACTTTATTAAACTTGTGGTGGACTGTAAAACATATACCCCACTTTATATCATTAATGTCTGGAAGGACACTAAAAGGGGGAAATTAACTGTAAATAAAAATGTTTGTTTTTAATATTTGTATGATATATACAGTAACACAGTTTTGTGTAGTGTGTAGTCAGGAGTATTTTAAATGTGGGGGGAGTATTTTCAGTGGGGTATATGTCATATAGTCGAACTTCCAAAATTTCGAACACCATATGTTCGAATTTGGAAGTTCAAAATATGACAACAACGAAACCCCAGAACAGCAAATTTTTTCCCAGGGAAAAAATTTGCTGTTCTGAAAAAAAACACACACAACACAATCACACCAAACACCCAATAAACTTACACTGCACCTTACATACACAACTATCTATGCACTAACCTTAACTCAAGCCCTAACCCTAAGGTCCGTCACTATCGCACACTTACCTTACCTGAACCCTAACCCTAATGTCCGTCACTTTTGCACACTTACCTTACCCACACCCTAACCCCAACGTTGTCACACTCACACACTTACCTTAACCTGAACCAAAACATTCGCACCACAGTAGAGAAAATGTCGAAGCCACGGAAACAGCCAACCAAATTCTTTCCATAGGAAAGAATTTGAATTTCCACGGCTTTGACATTTCTATTTTTCGAACTTCCGCGTTCGATCTTCCAAGACTCAACATTTAAGACGATCGAATAAATAACAGTTACTTTTTTCAGTGACTGTTGTATGTGTTAAAAATATTAAATTAAGCAAGTACTTTTTTAGTTGTAAGAAATATAGGTTTTACAGTATAATGAGAAAAAAGGACTGGACAAAAGCAAGTTTAATGTGTAAATTCTGTGATCTAGGGCTGCTGGGGTGGGGGTGGGATTTAAAAGTGCACTGATTATATTATATGAAAAATTATGATATTAGCTTTTTTATTTTACATGGGTGAATGTCTAGATTACTACCATTGGCTTAAGCTGTAAACAGTTTTTTTGTAAGCGTATAGGGTTCAAAAATAAGACAAAATGATGAGTCTCATGAAATTGCTAAGCTTCTTACAACTGCAAAGATATTAGCTTGTTAATTGTTAATTTGCAAATTTGCAGTGGAGTTGAAATGTCTGCAGCTGAGGGCAACTATGCTTTCTTTTGTGAGTGAAATTTACAAAGATTCATTGCCAAGTACATTTCCATGGAGACAAGGTGTTTGTAGGTACAAGCAGTTAATCTAGAGAATTCTGAGTATTCTTTGCTGTGGGAAATGCAAAATTTAAAGGTACGATGGCAAGCAGTTCAGTGAAAAAATTAAGTTTATGGGAATGGAATAAGCAGTAGCAACCTCCCTAGCAGCCTTAATACTTTAATACAGTTAATAGAACAGTGATTAATAGAACAGTGTATAATTTATTTTTATTTAAAGATAGTCAGTGGACTTTTTCTTAGAGCTAATTTAATGTATTTTGAAAGCATACAGGCAGTTTTTCATATCTGGTAGGGGAGTAGAGATAAGAAAAGAACAGACAGGAAGTGGGGAGCATAGGCTATAGCAGCAGTTTTAGCATAGGTGACTTCTTCTTCTTCTTTCAGCTTTTCCCAGTTAGGGGTCACCACAGTGGATCACCTGTCCGCTCATGATTGGCAGTGGAGTTTTACAGTGTCGAGTTGCCAGCCCAGTGCCCAACCTTCCACAGAAGGCACACACACGCACGCACTCACACCTAGGGCCAATTTAGAGTGTCCAATCCACCTACGGCATGTCTTTGGGATGTGAGAGGAAACCGGAGCATACGGAGTAAACCCACAAGACCACAGGGAGGACATGCAGACTCTGCACAGAGGGCACCCCAGCTGAGAATCGAACCAGAGAACCTCTTTCTGTGAGGCGGCAATGCTAACCGCTGCACCACTGTGGCCACCCTACATTTTTAGCATAGGTGATATAAGACCTTAATTTTAGGTTTGATAATGCCTGTAGGTGCAGCTGTCAGTTTAGACGAATTGTTCCCTTCTGGAGGGATAAACGTCATGTTTTGAAGATATACATAGTTGTGTGTGTTTGTTCCTCTTTAATAGGCAATGGAGATGTTTTTTTATTTAGTTTTTTGGTTGAGGGTTTTCATTAAAACAAAAAGTCTTGAAAAATGACATATGTTTAAATGTAGATCAGAACAAATAACTGTACAAAAGACCAGCCTGCTAAACATTAGTATGTGCATGTAGCAGAAAAGTTGGAAATACACATTTGAAAAAAATATCATGTATAATAAGTGGGAACAATAGCTTTTTATCATGATGGCTATTCTGTCCATATTATCTTGGAAAGGGATTGGCCTTACAGATATAGATAAAAAGGAAAGAGTATTTAATTATGTTAAGAAATGCAGAGCGCAAATAGCAATACTGTATTAGACATATTTGAAAAGAAATGAGCATGTGAATTTGACTAAGAGAGAGAATTTCAGAATTGATATTCAGCAGAATATCAGAGGCAGGAAAAGGGGAGTAATTGTAGTAATTGCTAGAGGGTCTCTAATAGTGATAAATGAGGGGGAAGAAGACAAAAATGGTGGGTTTATGGTAGTAAGAGGCTATTGACAAGGGTGGGAGGATTACAATGGCATGTATTTGTATTCCACCAAAAACTGCTATTATGGAGCCTAAGTAATTTTTGGGAGAAATTATCAGCTTTCAGCAGGGAATATTGCTTAGAGGTGGGGACTGGAATTTGATTTGCAATTCTGAATAGGTATCACAGGGACCTAGAAAGGACAATATAACAAGAAAGGGTAGCTATATGAAGAAATTTAAGAAACTATTTGGTATGGAAGATCTGACTTCAGTAGTACAAACTCAGACAGAATTTATATATTAGTCTCCAATGTACAATAACTGAGCTAGACTAGCTAGAAATTATATTTCAGAGGAACATATACATTTAATTGAATGCTTCAACACATATCCAATAACTATTTCTGATTATGCACCAACAAAAACTAATAAAAAATGCAGGGTAATGAAGTAAAAATAAGACACTGGTGCTTTCCCACTTGCATGTTAAAAAGTGAGCAATTTAATGAGTGGGTACTGGAAATTATCCAGGTGTTACTGGGGAAGATGGAAATATCGTCAAAGGTTATAGCTAGTGATTGGGCTAAAATGAAAATGGAGTTTAAAAATAGGATCAAAATGAAAGAGAAAGAGGTATGGTTAAGAAGTGATCAAAATTACTTACAGGTGCTGACAAGGTTAGAGTATTGCAGAATAAGGGGAATCTCACAGAACAAAAGGAGGAACAAATGTAGAGTGCTAAAGAGAAAATAAGGGAATATCTGGATCATACCTCTCAACCTCTTAGAGCAAGACATCTGGACATGCCATAAATAAAAGTGGGACAACGGCTCAAAAATAGGGACAATATTTAAATACTGCTCTTGCAAACTTAGTTGAGAGAATAACAGGTTTTGCATTAACATGAATTTTCTGAAGGGTATGAAGTCTGAAACTCAAATGCCTGTTATTATTTTTTAACTTTAATTTTTAACAATTTGCCACTAATTTGCCAGAAAACCATGATTTTATTAAAAATGGAACAAAAATATGAGGCAAAAACTGGACATTCTGCAAAAATGTGTATAGTTGAGAGGTATGATCTGGTTAATATACATGAGTATAGAAAGAGTGCAGTAAAGCAACTATTTTTTGATAACTCCAGAGTAGAAAAACATTTTGCACAATGACTTAGGCAACAGAATGTTGAAAGGGTTGTCACCAAACCTATGAAACCTATAATAATAATAATAACGTAATGAGAGATCCTGTAGAGGTTTTAGAGAGATTTTAGAAATTTTATGAACATTTATATAAAGCAGAGAAATGTGGAGATCAGGAAAGAGTATAAATGGAAATATTTATAGAAGACTTAATTCTTCCAAGGTTAGAGGTAGACAATGCTCAACAACTAACAATTAAGATGGAAGGTGATGAGATAAAGACAGTGATATATAATCAATCTTCAGTAAAATCTCTAGGAACAGATGGTATTCCTGTGGAAGTTTGGAAATTAGGAGAGAAGAAATTGATAAACGTCTGGAAGATTTTGTTTAACAGTATTTTAAAAGGAGGAGTAGCACCATCATCTTGGAAGAAAGCTGTGGTGGCTGTGTTTCTTAAAGATGGCAAAGACCCTTCAAACACAGCTTCATTTAGACCTCAGTTTTAAACCACATTTATAAAGTGTTTACGTTTATCCTACTAACAGAATGGCAAAAGAGTTGCCATCATTGATAAATATGGATCATTGTGGTTCTGTGGAGGAAAAGCAAACATTTCATAACAATAATAGAACAATGATGATCTGGGAGGTAGCAAAATGTAAGAAATTACATATGTTGTTGTTGGGTCTTACTGTGGTAAAAGCATTTAACAGATTAAGCTGGGATTTATGAGTAGGGCATTGGAAGCATTTGTATTCCCTGATACAATAATAAAGATAACTAGAAGGATAAATGATGGATCAGAGGCAATAATTAAAGTGTGAGAGTACCTCTCAGATAAGCTGTGTTTGAACAGAGGAGACAGTCAGGGGTATAATCTTTCCCCATGGTTATTTGATATATATTTAGAGCCACTGGCAAAGATAATAAGGGACTCAGAAATTCAAGCATACATTTGGTATGGTAATCAAGAAAAGCTGGCTTTATTTGAAGATGATATTTTTGTACCTGATATAAACAGAAAAGGACCTCTCAGTGTTGTAGATCATTTTTAGACTGTTTCAAGTTTTTTAGGGAGATATAAAAGTAATGAAGACAAAACAAAGGCTATAGCTGTAAACTCTGCACCCACACATGAATTGTTTCAGCAATACCAATATTTATGGGGACACAATATGATGAAATATTTAGAAGTATGGATTAAAAGGGCTGCTGTAATGGCAGCTAAGGATGTGTGAGAAGAGATTAAACACAAGGTAATACAAACCTGAGAAACAGGAAATACTTATTTATGGATATAAACTATTTTAGTTCCTTTATTCTTGTATACAGACCAGGCAAACTTATCAACTGGAGGAGAAGTTGAGGACAGTAATTAAAGAACTGAGGGACTTTATCTGGGAGAGAAAGAGGACAGGAGTTCAGTGGGATAAGTTGATCCTTTCAATAGGTGGTTTAGGTTTACATTATTTGAAGGGATATTTTAGAGCTGCACAGTTAAGGTTCATATACATAACACTAACAGAAGGTTATAATTCAAAGAGGAACGGGATGATGATGATGAAGCAAGAGGGAAGTTCAAGAAATGGAGAGAGATAGGATTTTGGATGCAGATCCTTAAGGAGAATAACAGCCATACAGAATCATACCTCTAAACTGTACAGATTTTTGCCTCATATTTTTTGGTCCTTTTTTCATATGATTGTGTTTTTCTGGCAAATCATTAATTGAAGTTAGAAAACAATGGCAGATATTTGAGTTTTGGACTTTATATCCTTAGCAAAATTCAGGCTAATGCAAAATCTGTTGTTCTATCAACTTTCTAAGTTTGTAAGAGCAATATTTAAAACTTGTCCCTATTTTTGATCCATTGTCCCACTTTTATTTATGGCTTTGTCCAGATTTCTTGCTCTAAGAGGCTGAGAGGTATGTACAGAATATTGCATTCATAAAGCAGAAGAAAATGTTCTAAGAACTAAGCCAGTATGAGAATAAAGAAAGATTTTTTTCCCTCATCAAATAGTGCTCAGAACTCATTGCTTGCACATGAAGACAGCTCATCTTCATATAAAAGTAGTCAGTAGTGAGGAAAAAAATGGCTAAAAACTTTGAGAGAATTTTTGTAAATTTCACTCAGAATATAATGGATGGAATTCCCCTAGGTTACCACTTTCAAATGCAGACTTCTTTTTTCTCACTCAGATCATTTGTTAATAAAAAAAAAAAGAGCAAGCTAATATCTTTGCAGATGCAAGAAGCATAGCATTTGTCATTGCTTTCATAATTCTGCCTGAACTTTTTATAGTTGAAGCCAAGCACTTTAACCTAAATATCCACCCTTGCATAAACTAGGGAAATTATCATCTTAATTCCACATATAATATATTAAGTACAGTTTTGCACCCCAACCAATCCTCAGCAGTTACTGGAAATACTCTCATATTTAAAATTCTGCTGACTGCACACTATAAAACACTGCTTTACATTATAACATAATTTGTATCATGAAATGTTTTATACAAATACTAATATGAACAAAAGTCTTTTACAGTTATGTTTTCCATTTACTGTTCTCCATATAATGTGGGGTATATGCTTTATGGTTCATCCAGAAGTTTAACAAAACCAATAAAACTCGAGTCTTTCTCAGACACCTTTTTTGCAATGTTATATTTCACAAATTTGGTTGATGCTTTAATTTCAGTGTTGCTGGCCTTTTTCCTGATCATCTCCATCTCCCAACATCAAACTGTGATTTGAGTCCAAGATATTCCTCATTCTTATAGTCAGTTGTTGTGTTTTGTTTCTGTCTCTCAACTATTTTTCTTTGGAACATTGGAAAAGATTTCACTGGCCATCTCTGTCTGTATCTCTATGAGATTTATTTTCAGAAGAATGAGAAGGAGAGCCCTCTTCTGCTTGCCATCTCAGTTTTTGTTGGATATACTTTTTCTTATTTCCTCCTTTCCTTGCTCTACATCAAAACTGTCCTTGATCCTCCAAGAAAAAATACTCTATAGACAGCTGGAAGTCTCACACTGGCCTTTTGACATTCCCTGATTGCTGGGATATATTTGCTTCTCTTCTGCCTGGTGTACAATGAATAATCATTTCCTACAAACATTCTGCTGTGTTCAGTTTTTAATACTTTTCTTTGTCCCCACAAATTGTCAAAAATCAACTATTTCTACTAGTATAATTGCATTTTTACTAATACAGGTCTTAGCTGCTTTCACGTGGGTAGGATTGGAGCATACAGTTGGTGTGCTCTTTCAGTTAACAATCCTGCTATGGATCACCAGTCCAATTGCTTATATGTGCTGTCATAAAATTAATACCAGTCTCTTCTTTCCAGTTTCTCTGGAACAGCAGAAAGTTGTATGTTTACCACAAGTATCTACCTTTATGTACTAGCTGTACCCGTCACTTGTGCATGCACAGCATGGTACTGTGAAAATACCCAGTTTAGGTGCTTTATCTATTTATTAATGTTTTTCTTTTACATAAAAGAATAATACACCCATAGCACTACCTAATGCAAAGAAGTGCAGTTTTCTATTTGTTGCCTTCTCATGATTCATTGGGATAGCAGCTGATAGATGCATCACATATACTAAATAGTATATGTGGATTATTGCTGGTGGCTGTGGACTTTTTGTTGTGTTAACAAGTGGTAAGTACTTTTTTAACCTGCTGGCAGGCAGTCAGATTGGGGGTTAGCTGTACCCTGGATGAAAGCAACTTGCCCTCTTCATTTGCCAAAATAAATTGTATTTTTAATATGCTTGCAGGCGATCAGCATGTTGTGGATGAAAACAATGTGCCCTCTTTGTTTACTCAGTTTAAAGTCTGGTATTAAGGACTAGAATGCATTTGTACAAAATAAATTGGAATATTTACTTTTTGTAGTATACTGGCAGACAACCTAATAAGGGAGAGAGCTAGCTGTGCAGTGGATAAAAGCCACTTGCCCTCTTCATTTTCTGTGTTTCAAGTCTGGCATTAAGAGCTATTGTGCATTGGTATGAAGTAGATTGAAATATTTAATATGTTGCAGACAACTAGATTGGAAGGCTAGCTGTGCTGTAGATGAAATCAACTTGCTCTCTTCATTTGCTTATTTTAAAGTTTGATATTAAGGGTGATTGTGTATTTGTGTGAAATAAATTGGAATATTCACCTTCCAGCCAATCTTTATATGAAAATAATTTGAAACTGTTCTGTGATTTTGCATGTCCTCGTCTAATTGTTTGGCCAGCTTTGTAGGTTCATAGGTTCATAAGATGATACTAGACTATTGGCCGAGAGACCCTTATAATCCTAGCCAAGACGTTTGACCATGTTCCCACAAAGTCAGCACCTGTTCCCCTGTCCAGCAGGGACACAGGTGGGATCCAAGGGGTGTATTTTCTGTTTCCCATTCAGTCATCCAGGTTCCTCTTAAAGAGGATGAGAGAGGTACTCTGCTTAACATGGAAAGGGAGTGTATTCCACAGACAGGGGAGTCTCTGGGACACAAATTTATCCCACCAACAAGTTCTGTTAATGTCATAGACCAGGTTTAGGCCTTGCATGCAGGTTTCACAAGTGAATTTTGACTTATGGATATGCAGCAACTCCATCAAGGCTGGGACTGAGATAGCCTTGTATGCCAGACACAGGTAACCTCTGAGCAGTCTGTATGAAACTGAGTAGAGGGACAGGACTTTTAGCCTGTCTGTATAGAACAGGTGTTTGAGACCCTGGATTTTCCTGATCAGGAACCTCTGTGGTCTCTCCACTGCTGCATGTGCTTGGCAAGGTGCATGTCGAAGGGAGCATTGTACTTGATAATGGGTCTGATAAGGGAGGAGTATGGGGATGTTATGACCACCTTGTTCCTGGATGAAATACCCTTACTTATGAGATGGGCCATGTAGAAAGCCTTCCATACAACAGAGGCAACGTGGTGGTCAAAAGTCAGGTTACTATCAACCTGGGTACCCATCAGCCTGTGTCTGGATTGTCTGGATTTACAGAACTTGTGTAAATGTGTATGAAATAAGCTGGAATATTTACTCTCTGGATGTTGTTTGAATGAAATTATAATGAAACTGTTTCTGACTTTGCAGTGTCACCAACCTTGCCTCATATTTTGATGAGTGCCTCATAAAATATGGGGGTTTCTTGCAAATCATTGATAACAGTCACTAACTGGGGTGGTGGTGGGGGTGGTGTGTAAAACAGTCAGCAGCTATAAGTAACTTACCTTGTTGCGATTTGTTTGCTTACTGTTATGGCTTTAAAGAACTTGTGCCCATTGTTGTGAGTTAAGCTTGAATATTTGCTCTCTGGATACTGTTTGTGTGAATCCAATTTGCAACTGTTTTTGATTTTGCTGAATGTCCCTGGCTTTCCCTCATATTTTGTTCTGTGTCTCATATAATTTGTGGTTTTCTTGCAAATTGTTGAAGATTGCAGTTAGATGTGGATTAACTCAACTTATCCTTTTGTCATTTGCTCAACTTATATCCTGTCTTTGCAGGACTAGTGTGGATTTGCATGAAATAATCACATCGTTTGTGTGAAACCAAATTGAAACTGTCTCTGATTTTGCAGAATGTCTGTGACTTTGCTTCATTTTGGTTTGTTCCTCATACAATTTGTGATTGTATGGCAAGTCAGTGATGATTGTTGTCATTAAATATGTCAAACATTTCTGTTTCATACTTCACATCCTTCAGAATGCACATGCCAATGTAATGACTGTTATTTTAACACCTTTCTGAGTATATACGAAATCTCTGAATTTGGCCCTTTATCCTTCATTATTGTCAGCTTTGTTTAGAGATACTTGTATCACAGTCAGATGAGGCGTACACAACAAGAAGGCTGTAGTTGCTAGGTGGGGTGGGGAGTGACTGTGGATGGAAGTTTCAAATCTTCTTGTCATCTGGCTTCACAGGACTGCTCTGCATTTGTATGAAATAAATGGGAGTACTTGTGGGCTCTCCTGTTTATGTTAGACAAATTTGAAATCACCTACTTCTCAGCTGTTCCTGAGTTTGCAGTGTCCCAATTTTGCCTCATAGTTTTGGTTTGCTACTCATAAAATATGTGGTTTTCTGACAAATTATTGAAGATTGCAGTCACTAAATAGTGTTTAACATTTGACATTCAAACTTCATGTTATTCAGAAAATGTATGCTAATGCAAACACTTTTATTCTGGCAACTTTATAAGTATATGATAGCACCATTTAAAATCTGGACCTTTATCTTTCTTTATTGTTTGGCTTTGTTCTGGTTCATTTTTGTAAGAGATTGAGAAGCATCAGTTTTTACCACACTCAAATGAGCTATACACAACAAAGTGGCCATAACTGCTGGATAGGTGTGGGCATTGTCTATGCATGAAAGTAACTTACCTTCTTGTTCATCAGTCTGAACAGTCTGGCTTTGAAGGACTAGTGTACATTTATATGAAATAAGTTCTAATACTTGGGCAACTATGGGTTTGTATGAAAGAAACCCAAAATGCATTTTTGTGTTTGCAATTATTTTTTTTATCATGTGTACACAGTCTACAATGGGGCTGTGATTGCTGCTTTTTGGGGCTGTCTGTGGATGAGAGTGACTCACCGTACTATCCTGATCAGTTTAAATAGTCATTAGTCTGGCTTTCCAGGACTAGTGTACATTTGTTTAACACTGGCTGGGAAATCTTTCTGTGGCCATTTTTATTACAGTTGGACATTTGAGGTGTACACAACTAAGTGGCTATAATTGATGGGTATGGGCATTGGTGGGGAATAATGATAGCACTTGGAATGGTCTTAAATTAGGAAGGTGAATCCAAAAATGCATGTGAATTTACCCATGGTCTCCCCAAAAAAGTGTGTGTGTGCGTGTGTGTGTGCGTGTGTGTTTGTGTGTGTGTGTGTGTGTGTGTGTGTGTGTGTGTGTGTGTGTGTGTGTGTGTGTGTGTGTGTGTGTGTGTGTGTGTGTGTCTGTATAAGGATAATGGCTTGAAATCAACCAGGTTCCAAGGTACACTTAATCTGCACTTGTACACATGCTTGAAAGAATGGAGATGAAGTCATAATAATCAAAAGTATCAATCTCCCACAAGTCGAGAGGTTGGCTACAACCAAGTGGTAAAATAAAAAGTCCTGATTAGTGGATTGTGAAACTGATGACCTGATAATAACAAGCTTTAAGCAAAGTAACTGGTATATAATTCATGATTTAGATGATAAAACTTTTCATATGGAGAAGCTGCCTGGTCTGCACATCTTTATCACTTGCAAAAGTGCAGCCAGTCAGTTGACTAAAGCAAACCTTTCCTGGGAGAGATACTCAGATACCTTCTGATAAATCCTTGTCTAGAAAAGAATAAAAAAATAGAATCCAGAGCAAACCTTTCCCTCAAACAAACAAGAAGGGTGCCATTTACAATCCATCCTAGTTCTCAGAGGTAGATGGCAAACAATGCCTCCCAAAGTATCAGATGAACAGGACATACATAGTTTGGTGTTTCAGTCTCTTCATCTAGTGAGAGCATGATTGCAAGCATCTAAAAATGTTCAAGTCTATAAGTATGACGGTCATGAAGATGGCAGAGCAAAACAGGTGTAATGCTTGGTTAAAACATTCAAGATATGTTCATGATAATCATAAGCTACATGCTTATTGATGAAATAGTATCTATGCATGTTGTAATGGGCAGCAGAATCACTTATACTGGTTACACAGTTTGCTGCATGTGACAGTGAATGGCCCCATTGACATCGGCATTATCTACCGCCCTTTTGAAATATTGAAACTCAGAATAGCTAATCCCAAAATGCCAACAAAAAAGCCAGAAAATGCAAGAGAACTTCTTTAAAGTTTTTTTTTTTTTTTTTTTGCAGTGGGCAAGCCCCACCACCCTGTACTCATATATATCATCTCTAAGATCACCATACTTCGGAGAAAATGGAAAATTCTGAGGAGCAGTAATCCTGGACTTTGTATATTTAAGCCCTTATTTTCAGTTATTCGGTGTCTCTATTCTGGGCCTTGCAGTAATGAGTTTCAGAATTTCAAATGTCTACCAGAATACCTGCTATGCACTGGAAGCCCCACATTGCACGTATCATTTTAGCAACATTTCTGGGTATTAGAATTACTCCCTTTGCATAGGGAATCATGCATTCAGGAAACTGATTGAGGATTTTACTTATGGTACCTTGACAGGACAGTAGAGGATGCCTTTGACTTAAGATACTGAATGCTTTCATAATCTGTTTTCCACCTGTACTGGGCAGTGATTGTCAAGTCTGCACACTTATGTTATAGCAGATGTCAGTTGAGTTTTTTCACATCGATCTGGCAGAGATCAAGTTGTTCTTGTACAGTCAGTGAGATGTACTTTTTATCACTTTTTCCCCCACTCTCTGCCCATCCAGCCATTTGGCTCATTTGTTCCATTTCACCAGAAGTGAGAGCCATCCAAGACAACCATCAGGCCTTTCTTACTTTATATGTAACTTACATCTCATGCCCAGTAAGATCCTGCAGGGTTTGGCATGTAGTGGGAATTTATGAGAGCATACCACCCACTTCTGCAAGTGATAAAACTCATCAAAATCACTTCCAGAAGTGATGTAGCTCATTACCACTGTTCTGCTTCCATGGATCCAATCCTTCTGTATAGCCCCCAGTCACCACTAGGGATTCTAGCATTTGACTGTGCTCCCTGGGTACATACTCCCACACCTTCCCCCTTTTGTTTTGTAAACGTCATGCATGGTGCCTGTAGTAGTCCCACAGGCAACTGGTATTAAAAAGTCACAAACCATTTACTTCTTTAAACAAATGTCTGTAAATCATATAATGAATCAGTCTATGACTGGAGTTACAGTCTCTTTCACAATAGCATGGGTACAGCGAGAGTGAAATGTAACCTTTAATCCTTGTAGCTGATATTTTCCCTAATTCCTGTCACATAACATATGGTGGTCCAACTTTACTGTCCCATAATCATCTTTTCTAACCTTTCAGCTTTGCCATTTATCTGTGCATCTTTCTAACTAGATCTTCTCTCCCTTTTCTCATTGTTTTCTAGCATCACACACCCATATTTTCCACTCTTCATTTTAAAAGTTTCCCTTATCCCCAATTCATTACCATCTTATATATAGCCAACGTTAACTTTTTCACCTCTGCGAATGGGGGGTCCTGAACCTTCCATTTTTTTGTGCTAGCTTTTGTGATTGCTTTTAGCGGACCTTCCTTTGGTATTCATTACACTCTGTTTAACAGATAATCATTTCTAGAGAAGTGTCCTTTCCCCTCAGTCAATTTAGTTACCAAAGCTCTCAAGTCATTTCTTAATCTTTCTAAGTTACTACATTCCCAGAAGTTATTCTCCAGTCTCTTAATGTTCTCTGATCACACTTCCAGCATTCTTGTTGTGCTGCTCACAAATTGTTACCTATTTGTTCTCTAGTCTCTTTGTTTAATGTTTATTCCCCAAATCCAGATCCATTTAGTTCTTGCTCTGCAACCTGCTCATCCATTAATACTCAGTTTAGTCTACTCCCTAGTCTTTCTCTGTATGCTACCTCAAACGTACCCTCTATCAACATTTGTACTATCTGAGGCATTTCCTTTTTTTTTTTGAGCTCAAAAACATACGGGCATTAAAAGCCCTTCTAGCTTGCCAATATACCAAAACACTTGTTCCCATAATAAGTGTCCAAGCTATTCTTAAAAATATCTAAACTAGTACTTGCTTTAATGTAATTTGGTAGCCTGTTCCATGCATCAGTTACTCTGTCAGAGAACCAATTAGTACACTTCTCATTCCTACAGAATCATCTACATAGGTTGTCTGATGATTCTCTAGTACTCTTTAATAATCCCAAACATTCCCAGAGGTAGTTGTCTCTAAATGCCCTATACACTTGAATAAGTTCTCCTCTTAGATATCTATAAGAGACACTGACATGTTCAGATATTTTAGTCTTTCATAATAAGTTACATTTTCACATCCATGGATGCTCTTGGTATATTTCTGCTGTACTCTTTCTAGTTTACTCATGCTTGTTTTCTTTTAGGTTTCCATATTATTATTCCATACTCAAGTTTGGGTCTAATGTAACTAACAAACAATGACTTCATTATGTTTGAGTTCTTAGACTTTATAAATCTTTTTATACAATCTATAGTTCTATAATTACATTAGCCAATTGGTTGATATGATTAGAAAAACTCATAGTCAAATCTACCCATATACCTAGGTCCTTAAATGAATCTACAGTTTCAATCACTGTGTGCTGTATTGAATATTCATCTTTCAATTTATGTCTCCCATATCTTATATGCTTAGTTTTTGATGTATTTATCAGCATGTTATTCTCCTGTACCCAAGTGGTTGATTTAATCAAGTTATTTTGCAGACATGCCTTATCTGTAACACATGTAATCAGTTTACCCAATTTCAGGTCATCTGCATATAGACAGTAGAACACCTCAGATGAAAAAGTTAGGTCTGAAAGATACAATCTAAACAAGTAAGGGCCTAGGACAGTGCCCTGTGGGACACTCTGACTGTAAACAAGGATTTCACCTGTCCATTTGCTGTATGATACTTGCCATGTCCTATTTGTAAGCCATGCAGTTCTCCATCTTACCAATAGTACATCAATATCTAGTTGTACAAATTTATTGATCAATGTTTTGTGTATGACCCTGTCAAATGTTGTTGTGTCTTTCGGCTTTTCCTGGTTAGGGGTGGCTACAGAGGAACTCCGGTCCGCTAATGATTGGCAGTAGATTTTTATGTGCCGAGTTGCCAGCCCTGATGCACAACCTTCAATGAAGGTATGCCCATTCACGCATGTCTCCACACAGAAGACGCTTTCGCTGAGAATCGAACAGGACAACGTCTTACTGTGAGGCGACAACGCTACCGCAGCACCACAACAAATGCTAAAGTTAAATCTATATAAATTACATCACAGCACAATTTTTCATTCATAGCTGTTATTATATTATTATAGAACATCATGTTACAGGTGGTAATGGATCTATTTTCAACATATGGATGCTGATATATGGTTTCAAGTCCCAACCTATCCAGTTCCGACAATAATGTATCCAATATTACCTTCTCCATTATTTTTCCACAGCATGAAAGTAGACTTAAGGGTCTGTATGACTCTGAGTTTGTCTTTCTCCCTTTTCCCTTGAAGACAGATTTAATAAGCACATGTCTCCAATCTTGAGGAATGGCCCTATATTTATATGACCTAGTGAATAATAGATATAATGGTACCATAAATTCTTGCTGAAGTGTTCTCAGGTCATTGTTACTGATTCCATCTCCTCCCTGTGCTTTGTTTGGATCCAGTTTACGCAGTTCTTTTTCAATATAATCTAATTGTTGTGTCTGAGAATAAATTTTAGAATCTCCACACAGTTTATCAATTTGTGTATCTTTACTCCTCCCACATCTTATGCAATCTATAAAAAGGTTTCCTATTATGCTCAATATCTTTATATAAATTTTCTTAAAGTTTTTCTTGATCTTGTCTTACACTCTGCTTAATCTGTTTGTCCAACTTGTTTATTTCAGTTTTCAAAGGTGTAGTTCGACCTCTTCCATTTCTTATATTTTTTGTCTCTCATCTTAATCAGATATCTTGTTCTTATGGAAATATATCCCCCTGATGCTGTATGCCTAGATCCTGATATTAATTTTTTTTTTGATTTTTTGCACTCAAACAATTTTTCTTTCAAAACGTTCCACATTCCATTTGCAGTTTTCCACTGAACACTTCTCTCCAGTTATTTTTACATAGTGACTGTTTTGCTTCCATATAATCTGTAATTAATCTGTGCATTGGTTTAGATTTCAGTTTGGCAGAATTATATAGCAACAAATTAAACTTTGTAAGCCCATGAGCACTGCACATCAATGGTGGTAAAACTTGACTTGAATAGTAATTTCTTTAGGAACACAAACAATGTCTAGTATGTTCCATCTTCTGATAGTTTTTTTACAATCTGAAGCAATTGTTGTTCCTGAATATACATTGTGAATAATCTCCTCACCGACGCTGTTGAATCAATATTATTCCAGTCTGTTTCTGGTAAATTTAAGTCCCCAGCTAATATTATTCTTCCGTCCTGTGTTTCATGCAAGAAATGTATGAATTCCTCTAGGTCATCTGCACTTGACTTTCATGTTCTGTACACTCCAACAATTGTTATATGTTCCAAGGTTGTCTTTATTGTGACAGTTACACAGTCTATAGTATTAGTGTTATCAGTGAACATGTAATAATCACAGGTCTCGTAATTATCTTTAATCCCTATCATAAAACCTCCACCTGATTTTTTGTTAGAATGTATGTTACAGTAAAAACATTTATACCCTGACAGAACTGGTTTCCAGTCATTGTTCTTTAACCACGTTTCACAAACAATAACAACATCAATGTTGTGGGAACACAGTAAATTTTCCAATTAAAAAAAACTTTGATATTAATGCTCCTAGCTTTAACAACCATTAGAGATGCATCAAATGTTGCTATATGTGAACTTAAATCTTTGACCTGGCAAAAATCTTGCCTAGTGTTTGTCAAACATCACAAAATATCTGCTGCAAAAATTCTCTTCCCTGATCTTGACAAATGCACAGCCATCCTGTCTGAACACGTGTGCCCAAAACTAGACTTGGATGCTCTACACATTTCCACTTTTTTAAAACAGGACATTTTTTCCATGTAGGTATTTACCCCAAATATCTTTTCATTCACAGTGACCCGACTATCCTTTCTATAGGTGATTTGTGAAAAATATGTCCTAATATGAGTAAAAGCTATACTATCTAAGCGAGATGTCAGTTCCCTACTAACAGTCAGAGAATCCTTGCAGATGACATCATTTGTACCAACATGAATAAAAACGGATCCGTACGTCCTTACATTAAGGTGTTCCAAGGCTTGTCTCACATCGATGTTCATTATCTTTTCTGCAAATATAAGTATCAGTTCCTCTAATAATTGAACCTCCAGTTACAAGGATATCTTTGCTGGCCAACTCTGAAGAATCTTCAGCTTCTGATACAATAATATCAGCTCTAGCAACTGTTACAAAGGATAGATCTTCATCACCATTAGTCTTATTAATCCCACTGTTTTCATTGTGTATTAAATTCTCATTCAACTGGCATTGTAAATCCACAGCTTGAGACATGTAGTCAACATTTGTCTTTCTCTTCTTTTTTCTTACAGTAATGCTCTTCAATCCTTCCATGTTCAATTTTGATTTCATCCTTTTCATTTGCCCCTTGCCTCTTTTTTCTACCTTCTCTTTTTGGAAAAATGATGGCTTTTTCTGTAGACTGATGGTTTTCTGATAGAACAATATCATCATTCCCTGTAACCTGTGTGTTATATAACAAAGCCATGTCCCTTTTACTACATATTCTCTTTCCTTTACAGTCATTAATCAGTTTCTTTTTCTTCCTTGTTATTTGTTGTGAACGTCTTCCTTTCTTTCTTTTTTTGGTTCCTTCTAAACAAACTGGATCCTCGGATTGCTGTATACTTTGCATCCATAATTCCAGAGTTGTCAGCGTCATTGTCTTGTTTCATAGGAGATTAATGATCTTTGCAGAAAACAGATGCATCATTTCTTAAATGTGTTCTATTTGTTCTATGCCTAACATTATTTAGTTCATCAGTCCAGTCATTAATGTAGGAAACAGCAGTTCTCCAAGCCATGCCAATTGCACAAGTGCAATCATCATTGTTAAGTCTAGAGTTACTTCTAACAATGGTAAGCAAATCATCCAACTTTTGACACGAGGAGGAACACAGATCACCAGTTGTTACCTTTAAATATGCATAGCATTTATTACACTGTACATATTTGTGCATTAGCAAATTGTTAATTGCATACTCATTTAAGGAATCCATATTCAGCTTCAAATGAATAAAATATTGTAAAAGAAAAGAATAATCAAAATCAGTAACCACAGAATTCAGAGAGACCTTAAACCAACTTCTATGACAAAAAAAATCACACCAGCGATATACAGCTAAATTATAAATTAAGTTGTACTAACCATACAAGTTCTGCAAGCCAGACAAAAGTTGTGATTCCTTTGTGTCACTATTGTTTGCAGTCACACTTCTTTTTAACAGTAAAGATCAATAAATCACAAACCAAAGTAGGATTGTTTAGATATACTCAGGATTTCCCTCTCTGCAATCTGTGAATTTAGAGCTGTTTAAGCCCATTGGAGTGGCTAGAGCTTGCTTTTCTTACAACCAACAGTGAAATTAAAGGTAAAACAACAATATATGAATCAAAGTAAATCTTGTTAACAAGCTGTCCCTTCCAACCTACAAACAGTTAAAAACAGTGATAACAAATACAGTGTAAATTCAGATAAAACTTCTCTTACCATTAAACTACACAGTAAATCACAAATCAAGGTAGGATTGTCTAGAGATGCTCAGGATTTATTGATTTTATATCCCCTAATTTTATTGATTTTATACACTAAATTTACTGGTGGTATATGATCTGAAAGCACACTAGTATGAGTAGTGACCTGCTGTATACGATATTCATGTTCCTGGGAAATATATACTCTTTTTAACTTGGAATTTGTTGCTGTATTTCTCACCATGTTATGTAAATTCCATTTTGCCAAACCATCATCTTCCTGTTTTAGCCCACCTATATGCTTTGCAGAATTGATTTAACAAGCTACCTTCAGAAGTTACTTGAATGTTCCTTGGTACTTAGTTTACATAATTTTTCTCAATAACTATCTTGCAATCACCTGCTAAAATAATTCCCTGCTGAAAGTCTGTAACTTCCCCAGGATTTCTTTTAGCTCTTCCATACCAGTTTTGGGTGGGGAAAAAAAAAAAAAAATATATATATATATATATATATATATATATATATATATATATATATATATTTCCTGTGGTGATTCTATGTTGTCCCCAATATCCCTTATGAGCACACATTTTCCCCCTTTATCTTGTTTAATATCCTCTATTAACAGATTTGTTCCCCTAAATAATATGTTAACCACCCCTGTTTTCCTTTCTGAGTTTGCCACTGCATAATAACCCTCCCCACCATGATTAGCAGTGATTTTCTCACTTTCTCTCGTCTAAATGTGTTTCCTGGAGAAGACACACTTCACTGAGTAATCTGTACATTTGTTCTTGAACCCTCTTTGTCCTCATCCCTTCTAGTACACCATGTGGTTATATTCAATGACACCATATTATTATTCTGTTCCTTTTTCAGTGCCTTACAGTCCCCCTTCTTTTTCCTTTGACCAGAATTTACCCTAATGTTACATTCTTCCCTTTACCCTCATCTCCTAGTTTGAATCTCTTCTGATCTCCAAGATTCAGTTCTAGCAGCTCTTTTTTATAAGTAAAACTGAAGCCTACTTAAACAGTTCTACTAGACTTGGGAGTAGTATTTTGTAAGTTAAAACCAAAACCTATGTAACTCTATATATTATTGATTCCTTCCTTTACTTCCCCTAGTAAGTCATTGAACTTTTGCTCATTAAGCATGCAAGTAAACATAAAAGTTCAGTGCACCTCCTCTGTCTGTCCCTGCCACACTCTTTAATTTATTATTCATTAATGGAGGCCTTAATTTGTC
This sequence comes from Protopterus annectens, assembly GCF_019279795.1. Lineage (NCBI taxonomy): Eukaryota > Metazoa > Chordata > Ceratodontiformes > Protopteridae > Protopterus > Protopterus annectens. The sequence continues at coordinate 416,432,537 of NC_056747.1, read as the reverse complement.
CTGCCAATCTCAAAAAGTCAAAAATAGATTTTTTTTTGTTATGAGAGTTCACTTTAGTCTATTATTCAATACTCAGACCCAACTTTGCACACTAATTATCTGTCTCAAACCCAAGGTTAACTATTTATCTTACCTTTGCAAACTGACTTTTTCTCTCATAAATTAATGGTTTCTGATAATTTCCTGTGTGTCTGGTGACTTTGTCTACTTTTGTTTCTAAATTAATCATTCTGTCTCCTCCTTATCCCTTTGTAGCATTAAAGGTCTAATGTCAGTCATTTTGCTGAACCTACACCTACTAAATATCTAGTCAAAAGTATAAAATTATACAATTCAGTTGGCTCTTAAGGCTACTAAAAAGATTCTCATACAGCTATGAATCTGTTTCATCACAACCCCCTTCTCAGTACTCTGTCAATATACCTATTTCCAGGTGATCTCATTCTGCTAAAGCAGCCTAACTGTACATCTTCCCGGTGTATTGCTTCTGTACACTTTGTTTCTCCATTACTTATTATACTCTGAAATCTCACCTTAACAATTCATTCCTCTGGTCCAGTTCTTCCAGATCCAACTGCAAATGTCTTCTGCTGAAGTTTCCCCTGCTTTTTTAGCAAAGTTGACAGCTTCCTTTTGTCTGTTCAACATCTTTTTCTTAAAAATCAGAATGGTTTCAATGGCAATCTCTCTACTGATCTTTTGCTATGCTGTTCCCTTCTTTCTTCCTTGTTGCTGCTATTTTCTTCATTTTCAGTCATTGTGCTCTGTTGCTGATATTTCTTTATGGCCTCTTCTACTTCTGCAGGGTTGAGCAATGTTTTTGCACCATGAGGGAAAAACATTTTGAAGGTTGCTGCGTATAGCAACTTGAATTTATGCCCAGTTCCTTGTATTTTTTGTACAATAGAATACACCTGTTTCTTTTGATTTGAGTCCCCAATGAACAGTCATAGACTTTAAAAATCTGATTGCTACCAATTTTCGGTATTTTATCTTTCTGTCATAGTAACTGTGAAGAAATTAGACACTGTCATCTCTGCTAGCATGTCTGGCTGAAGGTTTTGGACATAATTTCAGATTAACCTGTGTATTATATGCCAGCATGACTAGCTATGATATTGTAAATAAGTTGTTATATGTTGATTTATATTCTGTTTGTACATAATGTTATAAAGTCTTGAACTGAGTTCCTTTACATTTCTAACTGTGCATATTTGTGGAGAAGATTCTAAATGCAGACTGTCTCAGAATCAGCTGATCTGCAGATGTCATCAAAATGTTGACATTTGCTGTGTGTTACTGTCAGAGGCTGAAAGACAGGAAATAACTTTAGTAAACAGCTGTTGGTTGATTTTCAAAATATGAAATGAAAATTAGAACTGAAACAGTTGTGATAGTTAAGCTAGTCTATAAAAGAGCCTGTTGAAGACAAGTTGAAGTCAGTTGACAGCCAGTTATAGCCAATTGCAGTTCTCAGTTGTTCACAGTTGTGCTGTGTAGTGGATACCCTCAAAGAACTCATCAAGAACTGTAAGCCTGCCTTTGCTCTATTGTAATAATTTAGTTTAGTTCAGGGACAGTGTTCTTTAGTCAGACAGGAAAATTATAACTAATCAGTTAGAGTTTTTTTCTATATGTTGAATTTCTATCCTTCAGTATTGATTTTATTTTCCTGGTGATTAGATTATGTTTGTTTATTGGAAATTGCTGTTTTATATTTTTTAATAATTTTGCTCATTATTAAATATTTTTATTAACTTACATTGTGTCTGGTCAATCAGTGTTTTCTTTAGTGATTTTAGAATGCTTATACCTGCTTTGATAATTTCCCAGGCCACTCTGAAATCCTGGCTGCTTTAGGTCATTTGCTATCATTTGTTTTAATATCTAATTTTCATAATTGGACACCCCTTAAAAAGGGCATGTGGGCTGTCTGATTGGTGGCAGCGGGTTACTGTATTATTTAGGGGAAGGGGAACAGCTGGAAATCTGTGTCAGGCTTTCCCAGAATTGTTTGGATGTGTGAGATTTAATTTAAGTGTGAGTATATCGGAGGTCTTAAACTGGGACACATTGCTCTGAAGTGTGTAATAAGGAGTTCTATTTGGGGTGGACAGAAGACTACAGTCTGGTCCCAGGTTATAGAGTGTATTCCTGTTGTGCTCGTAGGGGAGAACTGTAAAATATTATTCCTGTTTAAGTGACATTGGAGTCAGTAGTGAGGATTGAAGCTCCTTAGTTACTGACCCAGGATAGTAAGGGATGTCACATTATTGTTGGCAGTCCAGTGGGATATTATCTGGACATCACAGTAACATCAGAAGTTTTTTCTTTTATTGTGTAGTTTTGTAGCTTATTTACTATTTGTCTGGAAAATCTTTTCTTAGAGCTTCGTACTGAATATACCCAATGTGGTCTCTCCACTGGTACATTTTCTGCCTGTATTCCAGACCATTCAATCAATTTATTTTAATAAAAGCAACACAGTCCTTCCCTTCTAATCCTCTGGGTCTGTATTTGGTCACATGTTACTTTCTCACCTTTTGTTAGGGCTGTCATTTCTCCAAGTGTGTTGAGAATGTTGGCTCAATTTCTTCAGTTTTCTTCTCTGTCTTTTTGATGTATTCCAGCAGTTAGTCTCAAATTTCAGTGTACATTTTATCTATTTTAGTGGTAACATCCTGAAACTCTTCTTGGTTTTGCTGTCAGGATTGTTGTGATGCCATGCTTGTTTCAGTGCTTAGAGACTGGAGAGTTGGACAGTGCCCATTCCTTCTTTGTTTTCCTCTGTTTCTTTTATTATACAAGTCCAACACATACCTTAAGAAATAACACCCTATAGGGTCCTCAATAGTATTATGTTACATTTTTTTCTGAGTTTAGAGCATTTTCTGACTATTTAATTTGTGGGATGGATGACAACTGTATTGTACTTTTTTGGCGCCATTACCAGAAATCCCTATCTTGTCTAATGTTCTCACTCTTAAGAAAATTACAGCGATATTTAAAAACTGTCCCTGACTTTCCTACAACTATATTTACATACTGTCTGTGCAACAGTACTCGCTAAGTGCTTTATTGTCTTTGAAAACCAGTAAAATACTTTTTTTCTTTAACTTGTAGTACATAGAGTATATAACATTCCATGCAATAGAAAGAGTTCTGATCAGGTGTCACCCATCCTAACCAGTTATTATGTGTTCTTGACATGGACGCCAAGATTCACCTCTCAAGCTTTGCTCTTCAGGTGAATTTTGTGGCATCCATGTTCATATGTTCTTAGGTTCATACAAGGTTACTAGGCTAAAAGCCCTACAGCCCTTACAAGCCTTGCCATATTTCTCCTGAGTTGCCCCAGTTGTCATTGTTTAGGTGAGTGAAGTTTGCAGAGTTAAGGGTCTGTGCTAGTTAATATAGAATTCCTCTGTCCAGGAAGGACATGGGTGCCACCCCAGGATTGAATTTGTGGCCACTCATCCATTGATCTAGGTTGCATTTGAAGATGGTCAGGGAGGGACTCTGTTTTACGTGAATTGGAAGCTTGTTCCAGAGAAGTGGCAGTCTCTGGGAGATGTAAGTATCTCTCCAGCATGAGCTGTTCATGTCAGAAAACCCTGCTGTGAGTGACCCTCATGCAATTTGATTTACAAATGTGTAGCATTTCCATCAGGGTTGGGTCAGAGATTGCCCTGTAAGGCAGGCACAGGTCTCCCATTAGCAAACTGTAGGAGACAGAGTACAGTGACAAGGCTTTCAGTATTTCTGTGTAAGATTTGTTTTGTGCACCCCATAATTTATTGATGAGAAACCTCTGTGGTCTCTCCAATTGTTATAGGTGTCTAGTGAGGTACATGCAAAATGGAGCATTGTACTCAATTACTAGTCTGATGAGGGCCAAGTATAATATAATTATAATATCCTTAGAACTAACTGCAATGCCTTTACTTATAAGATGTACCACATAGAAGGATTTCCTTACTACTGTGGATACGTGATGGTCAAAGCTCAGATTGCTATCAACCTGAGTACCCAGATCACATACCACTGGGTCAACACTTAGGGAAGTGCTATCTATAATGTAATTATCAGGTATTTCAGCTTTCCCAAAGGGAATAATATTGCATTTGTTTGCATTTAGCTTTAATCCATGGCTTTGGCACTAGTTATTTGTCTGCGTTAACCCTGTCTGCAGTATATTAACATTGTTGGGGAACTCAATGATTGTTCCCAGTTTGCAATCATCAGTGAACTTGCTCAGCCACAGGCTGTCCATATTTGCCTGGACTTCTGAGAAATGATTTCCAAACAGCAAGAGGCCCAGCACAGAACCCTATGGTATGCCACTGGTAACTGGTCTTTTGCTATAACAAATCCGAATTGGGTTGAGTCCAGAGTTCGGAGATTACCTATGCCCTTGTTAATAAGGTCCATAATGATTCTTTCCATGGCCTTGTAGATGAAGCAAGTCAAGCTTATGGCCGTATAATTCCCAGCATCGGTTGATGGTCCCCCTTTGCGATTACTGTCTGAAGCACATAATAATATGGTTAAGATAGGAGACCTAATCTTAACCCTCAATGATGGGTTCATGAAATAATCTTGGATGGATTCATAAAATAATCTAATCTTGCAGACAGTGTATGTTTGGTTATAGGATAAAAAGTACTGTATACTGGCATTAATCTCAGTAACTGTACTGTGGACAGATGTTCTCAGTGTCCATCTTTTGTAGCTCTGCAGTCTGTCTCAGTCACTACTGAGAGGACAGTCATGGAATGTTATAGGTTTTCCAATGAAGGATAAACACCTGTGACTTGCTTCTTTTTAATATGACACCCCATAATAGTCTACATGCAAAACTGCAGTTATTTTCAGAAGGACAGTAAAATCCACATAGAAAAATGAACAAGAAGAATTAATTTTGTTTTGTACCATTTTGTTCCTATTAAAATAAAACAGAGCTTCGTGTAATAGAAAAAATGAGTGGTTTCATATATTACAAAATTGTTTCAGTAATGCTAGCTGTGCCTTAAAACTATAGTTCTCCATTAAGTGCTGCAATATAAAAACTGGAAAGTACAGCAGGCAATAAACTGGATTAACTACATATCTTTAATGAAACTGTATCATTACTAAGGTATTTAAACAATGTCAGGTGATTGTACAGTTTGATCGTATTATATAATCACAACTTCATTGAACAGAAATTATCGGTAAAAATAAAATGCATTAATGAAAAAACTTTCTTCACCATATATGCTCTATTATGCCCTGTTAAAACATGAAAATCTTATACTTTCACTACATTTATGCATTGACTGGTTTTATGAGTATTTCACTGCCTTTACAGTTACCATGGCAGAACCCATACCAGTAGATATTGCTATAAGAATTTAACTGACCATAACGACAGTTATTGTACCACCATCCAGCACCATTTGTGGATGCACAGTTACTAGAACTAAAGTCCTGATCCCTGTCTCTGGTTGAGAACTTCATGTTGTCCTGTAAAGCACTACTACTGTAGGCCAACAGAGCATCACCTGCATTACCAGAATATCTTCCCAGTCTTAATGCATAACCCAGGCTTTCACTGTCCACAGCAAAATAGTCATAATTTGCAAATCTCAAATTATTGCTTGCGTCATAGATGGCAAACCGCACTTTATACATTTTCTGACTTGTTAGCTGGTGGATGTTTTCATTGCCCAGCCAGTGTTCTGCTGCAACGCTTCCAAATCCTGATTTGTACATTTGCCATGTCTGATCCCAGATATTTGCTGATGCATAACGGTTCCTCTGGATAACTGTCCATCCACCGCCATCTGAAGACATGTCACAGTATGCAATAAAATGACTGCTTGATGTTCCATGTGGGTAGATGATTTGAGGTCCACTTGGCCTTCCCTTTGGGATTTCACTGCAGTCCTTTGGATAACCTATGAAAACATACAGTAAAAAATTAAAAAAAACATAGAAAATAGGGTTAATTTAGTGTCATGTTTACTTCTTTAAGTTAGATGGAGAACCAAGTACTGTAAAGCAGTAACAATAACTACAGGCCTGTGCTGTACACCTACCACTAGTGCGTATGTGCGCAAAAACACACACAGTCTTGCATTAGGCTATTACTTAATATTTTTTGTAAATTGAATATATATATATATATATATATATATATATATATATATATATATATATACACGCACACAGTGGACATAAAAAGTGTACACACCCCTGTTAAAATGCCAGGTTTTTGTGATATAAAAAAATGAGACCACAATAAATAATTTCAAAACTTTTCCCACCTTTATTGTGACCTATAACCTGTAGAATTCAATTGAAAAACAAACAAAGGGGAGAAAATATAAAAAAATAAAAAAATGTACGATAAGCTGGTTGCATGTGTGCACGCCCTTAAACTAATACTTTGTTGAAGCATGTTTTGATTTAATTACAACATTCAGTCTTCTTGGGTACACACCTGCATTAATTAAAGAGACTCTGATTAACCCAAAATAAAGTTCAGCTGTCCTAGTGGGATTTTCCTAACATTTACTCAGTTGCCTGCTACAGCAAAAGCTATGGTTCGCAGAGAGCTTACAAAGCATCAAAGGGATCTCATTGTTGAAAGGTATCAGTCAGGAGAAGGGTACAAAAAAATTTCCACAGCATTGGATATACCATGGAACGCAGTGAAGACAGTCATCAAAAAGTGGAGAAAATATGGGACAGCAGTGACGTTGCAAAGAACTGGAAGTCCCTCCAAACTTAATGAAAAGACAAGATGAAAACTGGTTAGGGAGGTTGCCAAGAGACATACAGCAACACTGAAGGAGCTGCAGGAATTTCTGGCAAGTACTGGTTTTGTACTACATGTGACAACAATCTCTCGTATTCTCAATATGTCTGGACTATGGGGTAGGGTTGCAAGACAGAAGCCTTTTCTTACACAGAAAAATATCTGGGTCCAGCTAAAATTTACAAAACAATACATCAAGTCTCCCAAAAGCATGTGGGAAAATGTGTTATGGTCTGATGAGACCAAGTTTAAACTTTTTGGCCACAATTCCAAAAGGTACGTTTGGTGCAAAAACAACACTTTGCATCACCAAAACAACACCATTCCCACAGTGAAGCATAGTGGTAGCAGTATCATGCTTTGGGGTTGCTTTTTTTTCAGCTGGAACTGTGGCTTTAGTCATGGTGGAGGGAATTATGAACAGTTCCAAATACCAGTCACTTTTGGCCCAAAACCATCAGGAGTCTGCTAGAAAGCTGAAGATGAAGAGGAATTTCACCTTTCAACATGACAATGACTCCAAGCATACATCCAGATCAGGAAAAGAATGGCTTCACCAGTAGAAAATTAAAGTTTTGGAATATCCCAGCCAGAGCCCAGACCTAAATCCAATAGAAAATCTGTGGGGGGACCTGAAGAGGGCTGTGCACAAGAGATGCCCTTGCTATCTGACAGATTTGGAGTGCTTTTTCAAGGAAGAGTGGGCAAGTATTGGCAAGTCAAGATGTGCCATGCTGATAGACTCCTACCCAAGAAGACTGAATGCTGTAATTAAATCAAAAGGTGCTTCAACAAAGTATTAGTTTAAGGGTGTGCACAGTTATGCAACCAGCTTACTGTATGTTTTTTATTTTTTATATTTTTTCCCCTAACAGATTTGTTTGTTTTTCAATTGAATTGTGCAGGTTATATGTCACATTAAAGGTAGGAAAAGTTTTGAAATGATTTATTGTGGTCTCATTTTTTTATATCACAAAAACCTGGCATTTTAACAGGGGTATGTATCCACTGTGTGTGTGTGTATATATATATATATATATATATATATATATATATATATATATATATATATATATATATTTGTTGTTGTGTCTTTCGGCTTTTCCCGGTTAGGGGTCGCCACAGCGGAACTCCGGTCCGCTAATGATTGGTAGTTGATTTTTACGTGCCGAGTTACCAGCCCTGACGCACAACCTTCAACGAAGGTACGCCCATTCACGCATATCTCCATGCAGAAGATGGTCTAGCTGAGAATCGAACCGGACAGCGTCTTATTGGGAGGCGACAATGCTATATATATATATATATATATATATATATATATATATATATATATATATATATATATATATATATATTGGGTAGAATATTATTTTCAGTTTGAAAATAAAAATTGTCACTTTTGTCTGGAGCATATTTTGCTTCAGTTCTATAGCAGTGTGGTTGCAGGGGTAACAAACTGTTGGAATTTTAGCTATAAAGCACTATAACTATTGTAAGTACTGCAACTATTGTAAGCACTTATCAAGGAAAATGCACAGACAACAGCTAAATGTCTGTACTGAACACAGGAGCCAATGGCTAAAGAAACAAAAACCAGTGCAACTACCATGGTTACAGGCATACACTTTAATAAAAATAGTATATAAAGTAATAGACAGGATGAGCGCTTTCATGTTAAGATGCTTCTTCAGATCCAATTCAAGACATATATCAAATTAAAACATTTGCCCATTCAAAATCATCATCATGGGAGCCTTAAGCACTTAAGTTACATATCTTATAGTATAGATATGAAAATGCCATAAAGTATAAAATTATGTCTTGCAAAATTTACTGATATCAAATGCACTTTTTCTGTAGTGTGCCATTGGCAACCTAATGTACTTATGATTATTTTACAAGGAAAATTAAGTGTTGCACTGCAGTATACGAAAAGTAGCATCTTTAGAAAATAGATATAATGTGGTAAAGATTCATTCTCAACTTTTTTTTTCTCAATCATTTAAACCTGTGGTGAAAATTGGATGCTGTTATAAAAGAACCTTGTGATCATGAATTTAAGGAACACTGTCTATAGAATAGACTTTGAGACCTGTCTTCTAACTAGAAAAAAATTTGCTTGTACACATTTAGGCCTTTGTATCTAGGGCACTGTGTTCTGAGAGCCTGCACCTGGCATAATAAAACCAGAATTCCAACCAAGAAATAAGAAAGACTGTGACAGATTTGCACAGCAACATATATACAGCATTCTTCAAGCACTGTTTTTGTTTTCAAGTAAATAAACTTGTAATTATTTAGAAAATCATCAATGAAAAGTTTACTGAAAACTTATTAATTAGTTACACCTCGTAATGAAAAACAAATTACCTGTGATGCTGCGGGATGAACTCAAGGCTACTTTCTTGTTGCTGACATCATGTTGATCTGCAAATGTGAAGATTGCAGGTTATAAAATCATTGAACCAAAGAAATCACTATGTTTTTGTAGATGTTCACTCATCTCATTCACACACACTGCTACTGATTACCATGGCAGGTATTACATCACATAGGTTATTTATCTCTGGATATAACCATGAAATCAAGACTATAAGTGTGCTAGACATATGCATTTATTATTCTTTTATCTTTTCTTCAGCTACCTGATTCTCCATACTACAGTGGCCTGCAGTGATCCAAGTTTCAATCCCAACATTTTCCACTGTTCTTTTGTCTGTGGTTATCTGATAACCTTGTTCTGACCCTAGTTTGGGAGGGTCCCTATCGTCTTCTACAGATGAGCCACTTTGTCTTTCTCACACTTCTGTATGTAGTATAGCATAGTAATTCATCTTTCTCACACTTCTGTATGTAGTATGACATGGTAATTCGTCTTTCTCACACTTCTGTATGTAGTATAGCATGGTAATTTGTCTTTCTCATACTTCTGTATGTAGTATAGCATGGTAATTTGTCTTTCTCATACTTCTGTATGTAGTATAGCATGGTAATTTGTCTTTCTCATACTTCTGTATGTAGTATAGCATGGTAATTTGTCTTTCTCACACTTCTGTATGTAGTATAGCATGGTAATTTGTCTTTATCATACTTTTGTATGTAGTATAGCATGGTAATTTGTCTTTCTCATACTTCTGTATGTACAACAACACTGCAATCCATCTTTCTCAGTAGGTCAGATGTATTTATTCTTTGTTGACTGGATTGGTGGGCTGGACCCTTTATAGTCATGACAATGGACAGACGTTATCTGGCTAGCTTGGGATATAGTTCTTATGTTATATGGGTAAGGCATAGGTATACATTGGTGCTGTGCATGGCCATGCCACTCCTACGCACAGACAGTGAAATTCTGAGTTGCCCCTCAGTCTGCAATTTATCTGAAATTCTGAGTTGCCCCTCAGTCTGCAAGTTATCTGAATATGCATTGCATGTCTGTCCACTGAGATAAATAAATGTCATGCACCCAGGGAAAAGCAGCTGTGCTGTTGGTTATCAGTCCTTCATACCCCATACTGGAGATCTGGGTCATCACCAACTATGGGCCTCTAGAGCTACAGTGAGGAGCCTTTACTCTTCTCTAGTAAAATGCTACTGTCATGGTGGGTTTAAATATAAAAGTGCTTTTGTGAAAAAGTTGGAATGCTTACCCAAAGGTGTTTTTTACAGCTGATTTCTGGCTATAAGATTTATAGATCAATTCCACAAATCTTTAAATGTCTTTTTTCCCCAGATTCTTTAGGTATAACACATAATACCTGCTTTTTTCACTTGTGTGTTTAGTGCAGTGTAGATTTATAAAATTACTTATCTTTATTCATACATCCATGAGCCAAGTCTGAGACAGTCAACAGTTGCACATTACATCAGATGATTTTATTTAGATCAGCAATTATGCTGTCAGCAAACACAGAACGTGGCAGCATAAATGTTAACATATATATCTCTACAAGTGGGCGAGGCATTTTACCAGCAGAGTTGTGCTGCGGAGTATGCCCCAGCCTCATCTAAATATAACTCTATCAGAGGTCATCTAGTCATGAACTGAAAGCAAGTTTCAAGAATTTACAGCAATCAGCTTGTAGAAGTCGCCTAAATAACTGCTGATTGAAATGCTTTGAGCGATTGGCTGTGTGATAACTGGGTAGATGCTCGTTTCTAACATTTGTTTGGAAGTTGGAAATGGAGGAAGGTGTTGCCCCAGTCTTTAAATATAATCTAGCTCAGCACACTTCACCCACCTCACTAAATAACTAATGCACCAGATGATAAACCACTGTACTTGTTATGATCTGCTGTCTACAACCTGTGTCAAACCACTATGTGTTCAGCCATTCCCATAAATCAAGTAGAATTGTCAGCTCAAACATTTTGCTGGGATAATGCCCATTAATGCTAAAGCAGCAACTACAAAGCATGCATTCAGTTTTAGAGTTAGCATAAGTCAGGTTATTCTAGGAGCTGGAACTTGTGATAAAAGGAGATTTCAAGTGACATTTGAAGGAACTTTTTAACGTAAATACTTACAAACTGGAATCTGATGAGAATAGATCATTAAATACCTGTGACTGCTGATTAGTCAAACCAAGTAACTGTGATGAGGTCTGTGAGAAAATGCACATTGTATTGTGTGAGTTTAGTTGCTATTGTTTAAGAATCAGTGGCAATATCTTTAAAGTGCTAGCAGTTGATGGAAAAGAAGTCTATCTAATCTCTATTCATTATAAGTACCCACAATGTAATTTATGGTCACCTTGAGTCCCAGAAACAGTAAGTACAAAATAGGTTAGGAGAGATGCATAAACTAAAATCAGACTTGCCAATCAGCCTGTGCAGCAGGCCTTTGGAGGTGGGATAAAATGAAGTACGCAAACTTGTGTGGATAGAGAAAAATGTACATCCTTCTCACAGGGTTTGAACATGAATAAAATAAAGGATAGAACTGTAAGCGAGTAACACTAACCATTACATCTCCACATTGGCCATGGTAAAACACTAAGAGAATTAATTCTACTCACTTTCTCGTATATGTACTTATTTTTTTGGTTTATGCATTTACTTTATTAATACTGAGCATAATATACTGTGAGCATTGCTGTCTACAGTCTTATCCATAATTTCTGTCTGAAAAGTCAGAAATATGATATGCTGACAAACAAACCACAGTCTAAAAACTGCTCAGAAACACTTAACCAAAGAGAGTAAATGTGTTTTAACAAACCAAGTTAGTAAATACTAAAAACAGAGCTAGTTATTTTTCAGCAATACGTTCAGATACCATATGACAACTGAAAAACACTGATTATCCTTAATATTGAAAATGTAAATGTGTGTGCGTGCGTGTGTCTGTCTGTATCTCTCTCTTTCTGCAACGGGCAGAACTGCAATCCAAATTGTAGCTTGCTACAGATCATCCACCATGTTCCAGGACCCCATTCCGCATTACTGGAAACACTCAGAAACATAAAGGTCCTACCAAACACCCTGATATTGGGTGATTTCAATTACCCAAACATTAACTGGGAGAACTACTCAAGTACTAACTCCCTTGCCCAACATTTCCTAGAATTTATAAACTCAAACGCCCTGAATCAACTGGTCAACACCCCCACCAGAGGTGACAACATATTGGATCTGGTCATCACCAACATGGGCGACCGGTGTTCCACACTGGAAGTCAAACCCTCGCTGGTTAGATCTGACCATAAACTAATCACTCTGGATATCCACATTCCGCCCCCACCCCCGGTCAAAGAAACCACCGTGAAAAACATTTCAAAAGCAAACTTCACATTACTTAAGACCGAGGTGGAAAGTTTCAAATCCCCCATGCTAAAGGATAGCGCTGCCCAAGCTCCAAAATCCTTTACAAATGCACTCTACGGGCACCTACAAGAATGCATGGATCATGCTATCCCAAGCAAAACCAAGACTCACTCCTCCAAGAAAAGGAAACCAGTCTGGCGGACCCCTGCCATAAACAAAACTATACAAAGAAGGAGGAAACTAGTAAAGAAAAGAGTAAACTCCCAAGAAGAGAAGACATCCCTGATCAGTATCAGCAAGAAACTATGATTCCTCATAAAATCATCCAAGGCTAGCTTCGAAAGATTAATTGCCTAGGACTCCAAAGATAATCATAAGGCATTCTTTAGCTATGTCAAGAATCTAAGTGGCAATTCTCAGATCTGCTCGGAGTTAGTGCAGAATGGCACAAAATACACTGAACTGACCAATATCACTAACATCCTGGCAGACAGGTTCAGTGCAAACTTCACCCCCGTCTCACCCCATAACCATATCAGAAGAATGTAGTGCCCCTGAAATCACAGACACTCAGGTTAAAACAGCCCTCTCCAAAGCCAAAAGACAGCATCAATGGGACCAGACGGTGTCCCAGGCTGCGTCCTACACAAGCTCAAAGATGAACTAGGCCCTCACCTAAACACACTGTTCAAACTCAGCCTCTCCACAGGCTACATGCCCACAGAGTGGTGCACAGCAATGGTTATTCCACTCCACAAAGTGGAGCCACAACAGACCTCAGGAACTATGCCCTATAAGCCTGACTAGCTTGGTCTGCAAGGCTATGGAGTGCATCATCATGGATCTCATTAACAGAGACATTGGGAACCTCCAAACATTGGACCCTACCCAGTTCAGCTTTGTTAAGGGCAGATCATGACTCCTAAACCTGGTGGACTTCTTTGAGACAGTTACCAAGGCTATAGACGAGGGAAAGGAGGTCCACACAGCCTACCTAGATCTCGCAAAGGCCTTCGACACCATTCCACATTTTGGTATTATAGACAAGCTCACCAGCCTGAACATAAACCCCTACATCACAAGATGGGGTGCCAACTGGCTCAAGGACAGAACCCACATGGTAAGAGTTACAGGAGCTAGGTCTGACTCTAAACCGGTTACAAGTGGCGTTCCCCAGGGCTCAGTCCTAGGACCTCTCCTGCTCAGCTTATACTTCCCAGAGGTACAGGTAAGCACAGGAGGACTATGGCTGACCACTTTCACAGGCAACTGCAAACTAGGGGCTATAATTGACTCTCCGGCTGACACAGACATTCTCCAAAAGGGTCTCACTGAGACAGATGCCTGGTGTCAAAACTATGGCCTCAAGCTAAATGCCAAAAAGTGCATAGTCATCCCCTTTGGAAAAAACAAAGTACCCACAAACTATCACATAGGTGGCAGCCCCCTAAATACGGAAGATGTAATAAGGGATCTGGGGACCCAAGTAGACAGTAATCTCTCCTTTGATAATCACATTGCCAAAGTGGTTAGAAAATCCTTCTATGTGGCCCACCTAATCACAAAAGGGTTTGTATCCAGATCAAAAGAGGTCATTGTGCCCCTGTACGCATCACTCATCAGACCCATCATAGAGTACAACGCCCCATTTGGGATGTACCTTACAAGACACTTGCAACAGCTGGAAAGACCACAAAAGTACCTCACCAAGAGGATCACTGGCCTCAAACAGATGCCCTATGCAACTTGACTGAAGAAACTCCAGCTGTTACTTGGTTGCATATCGCCTACTCAGAGGTGATCTCTGCCTGATATACAAGGCCACATCCAACCCAGAACTGATGGACATGCTCCACCTAAAGAAAACTATATCCCCTTGAGCCACACTCTCTAGGGATCTAAACTTCACCACAACAATAAATAGGACGTGCTGGAGGGATAGATTCCTGTCCCAGAGACTTCCCATGCTCTGGAACAAGATTCCAATCTACATTAGCTAGAGCTCCTCACTAACACTCTTCAAGAGAAACCTTGACAAGTGGATGGGAAACAGAAAGTTTACCCCGGGAATCACTTCAGTGGCTCTGCTGGACAGAGGCACAGGGAACTAATCTTAGGGGGTGGCGAAAGCTACACATTCCAGCTAGGCTTATAAATGTCTTTGGGCAGACAGCCTAGTACCTACCTATGAACATTTTATATACATATATATATATATATATATATATATATATATATATATATATATATATATATAAACTCTTGAATATTTTGGTTCTGATCGCCTCTATGATACACTATGAGGAATATTCTCTTCCAAATAATGATACAGTATTATCAAACTGCCTTTAATGGTCATATGTTCAGAGTCTCCACGATTTGTATTCTGTCTTTATTTTTACAACATGAATCAACACCTCTTTGTGGATGCCATGCATAATGCTGCATCTAAATTTCACAATTTTGTATTTGTTATTGCTATTGTATTTACATAATCAACATGTTTTCTTGTTATTCCATTTGTGTTCTTATTAGTTTTCAAGTTATGTACTATAATGTCACGGTCATGCAAAGGCACCTTAGCAAAATAGGTTATTATTGGTCTGTCTGTCTGTCGGTAGAAGACTCTGCAAATGTCATATGCAGTCAGTATGTAACAATTGCTTGTAGCCTGACTCACAGTGCATTCCTTACAGTGGCCATAAACCAGTGAGCCTACTTAATTATCAAATTTAAAAATAAATGAATAAAATGTAAATTCTACTTTGGTAGCTGAGGACCTACCTGATTTTGCATCCTGGGGTTTGAGTTGCTTGATCTTTTCTAGGAGAGTAAGGTTTGCAGCTCTCTGGTTGTCTGCAGAGCATGTAATTGCCAGGAAGACAGTGAGAGCTAGGAACTGAATAGCCATGAATCGAAACTCTGGAAAACAAAAATATGTAAAAATTACATAATTTGATAGATATCTTTTCTGAATTCTACATAGTTTTTTATAGGGGCAAGCAAAAATTTGTATGAGCAGTTTAGTAGAATGCCTTCATAGATACTTTAATAAAGAGGTTGGTACAATGAAGACAGACATATTTCAGAAGAGCAGCTTTCAACAAATACCATGTAAGTGCCTTAATCATAATACAATTAATACTTCTCTTCTACATCACAGTGCAACAAACCCTGACTAAGTTGCTTGAGATCACAGTTCAGCTAGCAGCTTGAGCATTCAGAAAGCAGGGGAGGGAGGGAAGAACTTATATTGATCCCCCCATCATGGTTGGAGGGATTGCTCATCCTGGTTGGCTAGTTTGCTGCAGTGCATCTGGTGGCCTACACAAAAAGAGCCATAGGAAAGTGGGAATGTGGGCTTAGCAATCCCAAGGAAGTAATAGTACCCCTCAAGGGGGATGTGTGTGTGTGAGCAGGCACATGCAACAGGTTGGGCACAATATGCTGCTGTACTGTAAATGCCCATATAAAACCAGGAACAGAGTTTGAGCCATAACATGAAGCATCTCTTATGGCTATCTGTCTGATGGCCATGCCACAAATTCATACATATTCCAAAGCCACTGAGTCTTATAATCATTCATGCCTTCCAAGTAGTGACTCTCTGGTTCCACCTCCTTTCTGCACTTTTCAAGCCTTTATGGATGTAGACATGCATGTTTCAGCCTTCTTATCACATCATCAGCACAGCATAAGTGGATTATTTGGCTATATTTTAGAAGCACGGGGTCTTTATACCCGGCTGATGTCCATAACCATTAAGGTGTCTGCAAAATATCCCAACTAACATCCGAACCAAAAAGTAAAAAGGTGACACAGAAAAAGAAAAAGTAAAAAGTCATGGACATTCAGAAGCCATACGGGTTAAAACCTTGATGTCCTTAAGGAGTCATTTGCATATATGTCAGGGGCCTCTATTACATGAGGTTTAAGATGTCACACAATGAAAACTCTAGCTTGGCTAGGTTTTTCTAGTAGTTTCTACTAATCATGTTTAAAGAAAGATAGTGAGGTGCATCATGTAACATACGGAGGGAGTTTATTCAAGATGTTTGGAAGGTGTCGGGTTATAAGCCTGTCCCTCCACCATGTTCTGTTTAACTGTTGGTGAATACTTAGGTCCCTGGTTATAGTACTGGTGGTGATACTGGACTTGCAGAGCTACAGAAGGTCCAGGGCAATTGAATCTCTAATTGCATGGCAGGTAAGACTGAAATTTCCCCTCATAGGTGTATAAAACAGTTTATAAAAGAACATAGCTTTCTGCTTCTCTTACAGTCTTGTTTTTCTGATACGTAAAAGTTGTAGTACTTTATTGTCTGTTATTCAGAAAGACAATGGAACACAGGTATGATGTAATACATTTTATTGGATCAACATAGATTTTGCAATTACTGAAGCTTTTGGGCTAGCAACAGCTCTCCTTTGGGAGTTCTTAAGTTACTGATATTACAGAGAGTACTTAAATCTCCACCTCTCCCTATAAAGGTAAATACATCATTTGTTTACTATTGGCTAAAAAGACACTTGGAAATGCTTGTATGAAAAAAATGAGGAGATGAGATAGATGTTTAGTATGACAAATACACCTTAGAGCTAGATGCTGAGTGTGTATGTTTGTATGTGTCAGTCTGAAACTTTAGAAGACCAGGTCATGCCTTCCTATAAAACAAGTTTTGCATGTTATTTTAGAGTGAGTGTTCGTTTATCACACCAGTACGATAAATGCTCAGGAACCTTTTCTGATACTAGATGAGAAAATAAATCACAATACAAGAGATGTGTAGTGAGATTAAACACAGAAAAGACAAGAGTCATGCTTATTACATGGGGAGCTATATGAATATCCCTTTTAAAAATTTACCTATGGAAGCTCCCACAGTTTGGCAGCCTCAGTGAATACAATCAGCCACACATGGACCAAGTCTGGGACCTTGCATTTTCAAGACACGCACTGTAACTCCTAAACTAAAGAGTGGTCCCTAAAAAGCTTGAAGGCTGTACTTCATTAGTGACATTACAGTTACACCTTTTAGTTCTGTTAGGCAATATTTTTCAGTTCAACGCTGTAACACGTCTTACAGATGGGTGATGCCACTGTCATGAAGAGGCATCCATTGTGCACAGCATAGTTAATCAGAGTCTTCTAAGGCAATTACTTCTAAGTAATCTCTATGAAAACAGTTATTAGAGTTCTAAGCATGGAAAAAAGTCACAAAGATCCCTTCATGCAAACTCTGAAAATAAATATGAGCATTACAAGACATGAAGGAAACTTACCCATCTTTATCTTCTTTGTCTGCTCTGTGTACTACTGTGGACAAGTAAGACTCATGAATTTATACAAAATCCTCAAAGTATCTGATAAGATATGGCCCCAATAAATAGGAGTGGAAGAGGAAAGTCAGTATTTATTTTCTGCAGCATCAAATGTTTGAAAGCCATAAAAATGAATGGCTCAGTTTGGCGGTAAATGATGGGTGTTTTACTGTCAGACCTCATACAACAGATAAGATATCTGTTCTTCTGTCGCACTTTACTGCTTGATATAGTTAATTGTTCAATAGTAAGTGATCTTGTTACATATTATTCCCAATTCCCAAACAATTCTTACTGGATGGAGCAGAGCTACATTCAGATGAAATACCATTCAGCCAAGGTGTTGTTCTTACCTGATATAAGCTTGTTAGCTCATGTGTATTCCACCAGCTGGATAATAATCCTCAGATTTTCTTCAATTCTTTCCAGTGTGCAGGGTAGGTAGGTGATGGGATTTAGTGGGTTAGTGGGGTTGTTCATGGCCTGTTACATGGGAAAGAGGTAATGAAATGTAAAGCCTTATTACAACAGTACATGTAGATAATTACTTAGTAAATGACATACAACTCCTGTTTTAAACATTTCAAAACAGCAAAACTGCTTTATATGTTTGTATGTGAAATGCTTGTCAGTCATCAGTAATTAATTTCAGCTTCATCACTCTGACATCAAATAATAGGTCTAGCTCTTCAGGCAGACTGTAACATTTTGCACATTTACAAATATTTCATAGTATACAATTCCTCCCCTAAAACGTGCACGCTGATTGGCCAGGCCAACCAGCGTGCCTGTTGTAAATCCCTCAATATACTAACGGAAAAAGGTCCGGTCACATGCGGAATGGGCTTTCCTTCCGTTGAAGGTTATAAGGCCCAGCTGTCTCGCTATGTTAAAATCTACTGAGTTTAGCGGATAGCGACACAGGTTAAAAAAGCGGAGATAACTCCACATTTTTAGTTCTGATCTCGCATATGTTAAACTCCTTTAACATAGCGACATAATGTAAAAGCAAAGCGGAGATCTTGTGATCTCCATGGTTGGTTAAAGCTGTCTCGCTATATTAAATGGGTTTAACATAGCGAGACAGCTTTAAAATAAGCAACGGAGATATATGTATCATCACACGTTTCTAACCATCATTAGCTTGTAATCAGTCCTACTAAAAAACTACCATATTTATGCTACTCAGTATAACTAAAACAAAGTGTATACATTACACATATGCAACACAAATACAAACAACAACCCCCAAACACTCTAGCTAGGTAAAACAATGCTCTAAACCTAAAACTACACTTAGTTTAAAAGGAAAAAATGAAGTAAATTAAATGCTTATAACATCTCTTATTCACTTTAATATAAAGGAAATATGCATAACTTCACACAGTCCACATAAACTGCACTCACATAGTTATCAGTCCCCCAATAAATAAAATGTAACACTGATCAATCAGAAATTGGCAGTACCAACAAAAGAGACTTTTAACTATCTATCTAAGATTAATTAAAACATAAATCAATTATAAAAACTTATATATCCTTGTATAGTCATCATTACATTAGTAATATCCATAATAATTGTCACTTCAAAAAAGATTATAAAGTATTTCAGAACTAGAGAAGAAAACTAACCAAGAAACAGTACATTCATAATCTGTTGAAACTACTAAAATCTCTAGTCAATAAATAACTTTTGCAATTACTGCAGTCCATTGAAATCAATGAGAAACAGTATTTCATACTTAAATAAAACTAAACAAAAAAAGCAGTAAATGGAATATGTGGAGTCTGATTTGTGTAATAAATGAAAAATCTTGTACTGCAGGATTAGGGAACTCAGTTCAGGACTTGCTGGTTCGTCACATATCCTGAAAATGGTTCTCTTTATTTATGTATTCATTCTTTCATTCATTCACTTTGTTAAGCAGGACCATTTTAACTGCACCCTGGGCCAAATAGTTAACGAGGCAATATACAGTATAATGTATAGCCACATACTTTATATACATACATACATGCATCCATATCTATCTTCCATAAACAATCAACAGTCAACATGAACATTAGGACAGAAAGCAAAAAAAAATAAATAAAAAAGAGCTGAAGTTTAATAAGCAGACAAGTGGAAGAACACAACTGCAGCCCTTGATAAATATGTAATAAACAAGTCAGCAGTTCACAAACAGTAAAGTTGAAATAAACTCGATAATTTATTGCAACTAATGTTAAGCATGTATTTAGAGAACAAAATCAGGAATACTCTTCTAATCAAAAAGTGTAGCTGACTGGGCTGCTAGCATTCAAGCCAAAATAGAGTTTCCCGACTAATGCCATTCAAAAGGTTAACAATAAATGAGCTCAAGATGCCATTCTCAATAACATATTTATGCATATTTTCCAAGATTTACTCATAGATTCATTTCTCAAGTATTTTAGCAAGAATAGAGAGATTTAGTGTGCCTGTAACCAGCAGTATCTTTGGGTGCGGCTTGCTTAGTCAGTAGAATAATAAGAGCAATTTTAAAAATATTTAGGACAAAGCCTATGGTAAAGGTTAGATTATAGATGAAAGCTAGGGGAACTCTTAAAGCAAGACTAAGTTATAGCTATAGTAGCACTGCATGCAGAAAAGACGTATGAGATTTTGTTGTTTTCATGAAATAGAGTTATGTGTTTTGAAGATATTTGTGCAAGGGAACTGAGGGAGAGAGACTGTGAGTATTCCTAAAGAAAATGGTGATACCAGAAGAGGACTGGAAATATTGTCCTTAATGCCATGCAGCATGTCAGGGTTGAGAGCTGCACAATTACTTTCTTAGGGAATAATTTATTAGTTACAGCATGCTTTATTTGGGATGGGAGACAGAGTGTTTTGCATATTTCTAAGGTACTCCATTGTACATGATTTAGTCATTATTCTTATGCTGTGTTATTTAAAGCCTCTTACTATTCATCCCTTTCCGTAATTATTTTTTTCCAAATAAGCTGTTATACATGAAGTACTCCTTCCCTGAAATCTAATTTTAATGGAAATCGATGATACTTAACAAGAGAAAGATTACAGGTTCACAGATACTTAGTAGGCTTTCAGTTTAGGGGTCCATTGAGTTGCCTAGTCCAAATTTCCTGTTATGCTTAAGCAGTGTCTGGTTAGATGAATTGCACAAGGTCGCACAGTAGGCAAATGAGGACTGAGGGAATCAAACCATGAACCACAGGAACTGCAACTCATAGCCTTAACCTTCTGCACCATCTTCAAGACTAATATAAAGACTTGGAGAATCAAGTCATATACCAAAGGAACAACAACTAACAGCTTTAACCCACAGAATGTGTAAAGTACAGAAGAGGAGTCTGAACTTGTTTAGACCATACTCCAGTCTATTTACTAAAGTGCGGGGAGGAGAATATTATCTGCAGAATCTGGGATATGCCTGGCATAAATTAATTTGGGATCTTTTTTTTTTTTTTTTGCTTTAAAAGTCCAGTGTGATAATTTGACAGTAGTTATTTAAGTCACTAGGAATAATTTACATTGAATGTAACTCATTAGGACTATTGAAAGTAAAATGACAAGCAAGGAGGAACGATTAATGAGTGGATTTTGTCGTGTTCCTTCATTAACTGAGTTAAGTCATAGGAAAGGCTAATCCTGTTCACTAAGGACGATGACTGGATATTGTTCAACCCAATATGACAGCTTTAGCAGTTTGCCTTGCAAAGGTTGAGTAGCCAAAGGGGGATGTATGTGTGTGTGTCTTCCTATTGAAATGTTGGCACTCAAAATACTGATTGCTGACAATTATTTATTATTTATTTATTTATTTTATTTTACATTTGTTTACCGGGAAAGTCCGACTGGGCACAGGTCCATTTTCAGCGGAGGTCCGGGGAGAAAAGCTCCACAATACAATACAGTACATGAGAGAAGAGAAAAAAAATAGAGCATACTTATATGCATACACATAAACAATATGTTAGAGATTAACAATTCTTTTAGTAGACTCCATTGAGGTACTTAATAAACTTAAAACAGCATTTGTATTATTTTTGCAGTTATAAGTTTTGTCAGGTAAATATCAACTGGTTCACAAGCTTTCAGGGGAACTGTTTATAACTGTACACAGAAACATTCTCTTGGTTTGGGTTAGCCTGCTGAGTGGCATGAACATAGCCAATCACTTAAATAGTGGGTTTTCAGGAGTTTTTTGAAATGAATAAAGGAGGCGGTATAAGTTATTTGGCTTGGTAGTGTGTTCCAGGTTTTAGCAATGGTGCTGGCAAAGAGGGATTTACTGGCATCATTTTTATGTTGGATGACAATTATGAGGTTCTAGTTACTAGATCTTAAGGCTCTAGAGGGAATGTGGGGCTGAATTAGATGCTGAAGTGCTGGAGTTATCTCAGGAAGGTAGAACAGTTTGTGTGCTATAGGGAGTTGATTGAATAGAAGTATATGAGGCAACTCAAGCCAGTTGAGCTGCTTTAGGGATAGACAGTGGTGGAACCTATATGAGGCTTCAGTAGCAAACTTGGCAATCTTGTAGCAAGATTCCATTTTATTTAGATTGGTTTGGTGGAGATTAGTCAAGATGGGAGAGGCATAGAGGAGGGTGGGATAAAAGATGAGTCCTTGCGATGGTTGCTTTGGTGTGTTTAGCCGTAAACTGTTTGTTCCTGTACAGGAGTCCAAGTTTTTTATTAACTTTCTTGATGGATTGTGCTATGTGGATATCAAACTTCAGGTTACTGTCTATTTCTACACCTAGCAGTTTAGTGTGTGTGTGGTTGGACAAATGTGAATGTTTTCATTAGAGTAGATGGTGAAATAACTATTTAGGGGAGGAGATCTGCCTGGGCTGAAAAGAATGTTTGTTTTTTTTTGGGATTAAGAAAAAGTTTAATGTGTTAGTGAACCAAGTTTCGGCTAGGGTGACGTTATTTTGAGTTAGGGTTTGTAGTTCACTTAAGGTGGGGGCAGCACATATAAAGGTGGTGTCATCGACTTAGTGAATATAGTTTGGCCATTCAGTCTCTGTATTTTCAATTGGTACCTGTGTTTGTAAGTATGTGTGTGTGTGTGTGTGTGTGTGTGTGTGTGGTGATCTGTTTAACAAATCAAAATTAACTGTTTATAAAGGCTAACACTTGTATCACATGATCACTGACCCAGTGTGAAAAAACTTTCTGTACATGTTTTATAAATAATTCAAAAACATAACAATTCAAATAATATAAAGAAAAATGAAAAAAAAAAAGGTATATTTCATAGAAAGCACAGTCTCATTTTTTAAAACATATATTTTTTATCTTGCCATGATTTACTGCACTTCCTAAAGCTGCCTGCAGCAAAATAAGTGTTCATTCCTAATTGTATTTTTTTACTCTTGTCTGCCCTCATGGGGGCAGACATTGTGTCCCTTTTTGGAGCTAAATCTGTCTCAATGCACAGACTGTGAGAACAAATAGCCCTACCATTTGTTGTCAGACTAGACTTCCATTCACTTAAAATGGACCACCTGAAAAAAAATGCCAAGTTTGAGAGTCTGCAGCTCATGTGTCATTGACAGGTATGTGCTGAGTTTTACAAATGTTGTTCCTATTGATGTACTACACATTAGCTGAAAGAAACTTGCAAAAGTGTCAACAAATTACTGAAATAAAAAAGACTTTTCACAAGGAGCAGTTTTGCAAGTTTCAATTCCTGGCCAAGTTACTCCTCCTATCTCCCCTCCTTCAGTGGGCTACAGTCTCACATTTCCAGCTTGGGTAGATTTAACTATTTTGTCAGCTTTGCATGACAATAGACATCAAAAAAATCACAGCCTGGTGTGCCACTAAAACTGTTCCCTTATATGTCTCTTCATTTCTGAATAGCATTTCCACAGGAATAAAAAAAAAAACAGCACACACATCAGTCCAGAGTTTGGGCCAATCTATCCATTTCTTATTGTGCACAGTAAAACATTCAGTTTATAATGCATTCTGGCTGCTGACATGGTTATCTTTACATAGTTCTCTTATAGCATAACCTGAACTTATGGTATTCAATGCCAAGCTTTACAACAGTTCTTAATTTTTTAACAATGACCTACTTTGTCAATAAACTGTAAATACCACATACCATCATTAAAACAAGAAAAATGCAATATAAATCATTTCAATATAGTTATGATTTCTAGTTTATGTCCCTGTTTGTCTATGGAAACTTCTTTTTGAATTTATGTTCAAGCAGTTGTATATTTGTTGTATATTATCTTGTTTAATTGTTTCTCAATATTCTAACCACTGTGTATGCTGCATCAATTGTAAAACTCTGATTTTACTCCTTTTATATTTTCTATGCTCTTTTTACAAAATAGCTATGTTTGTATAATTTATTTTTATTATTTTTTATAATTGTTTACTAGGTATCTGGAGCTTTTGACTAACTTGGTAAACAAATGCAAAATAAATACAAAATCAAACATACTAACAAAATCAATCAATACACCAACAAAAAAAACACAGAAGGAAGGAAAATGTTTTCTTGATGCTGTCATGAAATATATATATATATATATATATATATATATATATATATATATATATATATATATATATTATAAACACACTGATGTCCCACTTACCAGGCTAAACAAGAGGTTGGCCTGGTGGGTGGGACACGACACGCTTGCCTCTCCTCCACCAGGCTAAACAAGGAGAAGGTTACTGTCAGCTGCCTGTCTGGTGCCAGGATCTCCCACATAACCCATGTACTCAGGTCACTCCACAACCAAGTACAAATATGACTCTGTCATTGTCCATGTTGGTGTAAATGACCTGAGACATTCCTCCCTGGACTACATGAAAAGAGACATGGAAGAGCTCTCTGATCTTGTAGCCCAGGGAGGTATGACCATAGCTCTGAGTAGCATTCTGCTATTGCCCAGAATGATACCGCAGTACAAGGACAAAATGATTGACTTCAACAATTGGCTAAGCTTCTGGTGTCATTCTAAGGGGATCCAGTATCTGTCTGAGACCATGATGTTGCTCCTGCATCTGTCGCCCATGGGATTTCGGATACTGGCTAAGGCTCCCTATAGTGCCTTTTTAGACAAGTTTCAAATGTAACAGGAACAGGCAAGCAAAAACTGAGGGTAATGCTACTCAATGCTAGAAGTCTAAATCTCAAAATGCACTCACTCAAGGCACTCCTTAAAATGGAGAACATCGATAACTGTGCAGTGACAGACCTGGTTCAAGGCTCCAAAGAGCACCCCTGCACTACCAAGCTATAACTCATACCACACGTGCCCATATTCATTAAGGATATCCACACCTCCAGGCTAGTTGCTCAGCATAATGCATCTGAGGTTATCCAAGTGCAACTAAATCTGGGCAAAACTGCAATCCAAACTGTAGCTTGCTACAGATCCCCCATCATGCCCTCTTGATATACTGGAAAATATTAGGGTTCAAACACCCTAATAATGGGCGATTTCAACTACCCCACCATTAATTGGGAAAATTACTCATGTACCAACTCCTTTGCTCAACACTTTCTGGAATTCATAAATTCCAGTGCCCTGGATCAACATATCCACACCCCCACCAAAGGCAACAATATCTTAGACCTAGTCATTACCAACATGAATGACCGGTGTTCCACACCTGAAGTCAACTCCTTGTTAGTCAGATCCGACCATAAGCTAATCACCTTAGAGATCCACATCCGGCCCCCACACCAAATTAAGGAAACCATGGTAAAAAATTTCTCCATAGCCAACTTCATGCTTCTTAAGACAGAAGTGGTGAACTTCATGACACCCATGCAGACAGCCAATACAGTTACGACTGCTGAATCCTACACAAATGTACTCTATAAGCACTTACATGAGTGCATGGATCGTGCTATCTCAAACAGAACCAAGAAGCTATCCTCCAAGCCAATCTGGTGGTCCCCTGCCATAAACAAACTGTACAACAGAAGGAAGAAACTGTTGCTGAGTGGTGGAGCTCCCTGGTCAGCCTCAGTAAAATGCTGAGATCCCTTATAAGAGCATCCAAAGCTAGCTATGAAAATAAAATTGCCACTGATTCTAAGGACAACCACAAAGCATTATATACCTATGTCAAGAATCTCAATGGCAACACCCAGATCTGCTCTGAGGTACAGCACAACTGCATGAAAATTACAGAACCAACTGATATTGCCAACATTCTGGCAGATAGGTTCAGTGCTAACTTTACCACCCTCTCAAACCCTAAAGGGCCCATATCTATACAGGAAGAATGCAGAATCCCTGTAATCACAACTACACAGGTAAAAGCTGCACTCTCTAAAGCCAAAAACACAGCATCCATGGGACTGGACAACATCCCAGGCTGCATTTTACATGAACTTCAGAACGAAGTGGCTCCCCACCAAAGCACCATGTTTAATCATAGCCTCACATCAGGCTTTGTGCCCACTGAATGGCACACAGCAACAGTTATCCCACTCCACAAAGGGGGAGCCACCACTGATCCTGGGAACTATCGTCCTATTAGCCTGATGAGCTTGGTCTGCAAGGCCATGGAACGTATAGGTTCATAGGTAGGTACTAGGAGATCGGCCCTGGGGCCTATACAAGCCTAGCCAAAAAGGTACCCTGGCTTTTACCACCCAAGAAAATTATTTTCCTGTGCCACTGTCGAGCAGAGGCACAGAGGTGATCCCCAGGGTGAATTTCCTATTTCCTATCCAATCATCAAGATTTTTCTTGAAGAGTGCTAATGAAGAGCTTTGTTTGATATAGGTAGGTAGTTTATTCCAGAGTATAGGAAGTCTGTGGGACAGGAATCTATCCTCCGGCATGTTCTGTTTATTGTGGTGACAAGGTTTAGGTCCCTCGAGCGTGTAGCTCGGAGGGATTGGGATTTCTTTAAGGGGAGCATGTCCAAAAGCTCTGGGTTTGACATAGCTTTGTATTTTAGGCAGAGATCACCTCTGAGTAGGCGATATGTGAAGGAGTAAAGCTGGAGTTTTTTGAGACGGTCTGCATAGGGCATCTGTTTGAGGCTGGTAATCCTCTTTGTGAGGTATTTCTGTGGCCTTTCCAGTTGTTGTAGATGTCTTGTGAGGTACATACCAAAAGGGGCATTGTACTCTATAATGGGTCTAATGAGTGACAAGTAGAGGGGAACAATGACCTCTTTTTTTCTGGATGAGAAACCTTTTGTGATAAGGTGTGCCACGTAGAAGGATTTCCTGACTACTGTGGCGATGTGATTATCAAAGGAGAGAATACTGTCCACCTGTGTCCCAAGGTCTCTTATCACACTTACAGTGTTAAGTATACTACCGCCTATGTTGTAGTTCATGGGTACAGAGTTTTTCCCAAGGTGGATGACAATGCACTTTTTGGCACTGAGCTTGAGGCCATGGCTTACCAGGCATCTGTCTCAGTGAGGCCCTTTTGTAGAATGTCCACATCATTAGAAGTTTCGATTATGGCTCCTAGTATGCAGTCATCTGCAAACTTCGTTAGCCAAAGACCTTCTGTGTTAGCCTGTACTTCAGAGAAGTGGATACCAAACAGGAGAGGATCCAGGACTGAACCCTGTATCTTGACCTCGCCAAGGCTTTTTGCACCATCCCCCATTCTGGAATTATAGCTAAACTCACTAAACTAGGTATAAAACCCTACATCACAAGATGGGTTGCCAACTGACTCTCTGACAGAACCCACGCTGTAAAAGTTGCAGACTCCAAATCTGACATCAAACCAGTGACAAGTGGAGTACCACAGGGTTCAGTCCTGGGACCTCTCCTGTTTGGTATCTACTTCTGTGAAGTACAGGCTAACACAGAAGGCCTCTGGCTAATGATGTTCGCAGATGACTGCAAACTAGGAGCCATAGTTGACTCCCCAAATGATGTGGACAGCCTACAGAAGGGCCTCACTGAGACAGATGCCTGGTGTTAGAGCCATGGCCTCAAGCTTGATGCCAAAAAGTGCACTGTCATCCCCTTTGGTAAAAACTCTGTACCCATGAGCTACCACATAGGTGGTAGCCTACTTAATACCGAATGTGTGATGAGACCTTGGGACCCAGGTGGATAGTAGTCTCTCCTTTGATAATCACATCACCACAGTAGTCAGGAAGTCCTTCTACATGGCACACTTCATCACAAAAGGGTTCTCATCCAGGAAAAAAAGAGGTCATTGTTCCCCTTTACTTGACACTCATTAGACCCTTTATAGAGTACAACGCCCCTTTTGGAATGTACCTCACAAGACATTTGCAGCAGCTGGAAAGGCCGCAGAAGTACCTCACAAAGAGGATTACCGGCCTCAAACAGATGTCCTGCACTAACCATCTAAAAAAACTCCAGCTTTACTCCGTAGCATATAGTCTACTCCGAGGTGATTTCTGTCTAACATATAAAGCTATGTCAAACCCAGAGCTGTTGGACATGCTACACCTAAAGAAATCCCAATCCGTCTGAGCTACATGCTCTAGGGACCTAAACCTTGTCACCACAATAAACAGGACATGCTGAAGAGATAGATTCCTGTCCCAGAGACTTCCCATACTCTGGAACAAGCTACCCATCTATGTCAAGCAAAGTTCCTCATTAGCACTTTTCAAGAAAAATCTTTGAGTGGATGGTAGATAGGAAAATATACCCTGGGAATCACTTCTCTGGCTCTGCTCAACAGTGGCACAGGAAAATAACTTTCTTGGGTGGCATAAGCCAGGGAAACCTGTTGGCTAGGCTTACTTAGACACTTAGGCCGATAGCCTAGTACCTACCTATGAACCTATTATTAGGCTAAATACAATATTATGTAGCATTAAATGTGCTGACATAAGGGTGACAGTTCATTATTTACCCATAAAGCAAATTTCAGAGTGGAAAAGTTCAAATAGTGGATAAAGAGGAGGAGGGGAAGAGAAGAAAGAGTGAGAAAAAGTATTTGTTAGAAGTAATAATTAGGGTAGATATGGGAGGCAGGAGAAAAAATGAGTAAAAGCAACATTACAAGTAAGAGAAATGAAACCACGGAAAAGAATAAATAACATGGACAACAAGAGTGTGTGTGTGTGTGTGTGTGTGTGTGTGTGTGTGTGTGTGTGTGTGTGTGTGTGTGTGTGTGTGTGTGTGTGTGTGCTGTAAAAGAACTATAAAGCAAATCTGCACTGATACCTGCTTGCTGCCCTGCTGAGGGGGACACTTGTGCAAGTGCAGTAGACTGGCTCCAGTAGGAAGGGATGGCAGCATACCTCTCAACTCCATAGAATAAGAAATCTGGACAAAGCCATAAATAATAGGGGACAAAGGCCCCAAAATGGGACAATTTATAAATATTGCACTTACAAACTTAGAAAGTTGATAAACAGGTTTTGCATTAGAGTGAATGTTCTTAAGGATATGAAGTCTGAAGATCAAATGTCTGTCAACTTTCTGACTTCAGTGTTCAATGATTTGACAGAAAACTGCAATTTTATGGAAAACAGACAAAAAAATCTGGACTTTCTGCAAAAATCTGTACTGTTGAGAGATATGGATGGAAGTCTTGAACCAACACCCATCAATCATTTTCATTTGTTTGCCAAAGCCATTACAGCAGTGTTTTGCAGAGAGGTGGGAAAAGCCTTAAATTTGACTGGTATGTTGTGTGGGTGTGGGTAGCTGTGTTTGTGGAAGGTGGAGGTGTTCCTTTGTAAGTGTGGTACGAATGTTATGGATTATGAAAAGGAGAGACTAAGAGTAAAATTGTGCTCAGTGAAGTCCCTAGCAATTTCATCACTGCTTGATTCAGATATGTACATTCCCCTGTATTTGTCAGTACTATGTTTGAGTGCATTGTTTTGGAGTGTAGCTTCACTGCTACAGCTGCTGCTACTCATTCAATACAAGTATCTGCTTTGGAAGTTTTCTCCAGGAGTCTGTTGCTGAGAGGATGAGAGACATGCTACAGGTAAAAAACTAAGACAGACTAGATAAAGCAATAGTAAGAAAAAGTACTAGGTCACATCAGAGGCTTGGGAGGTCATTGTTAAGAAACTGGGAACTGTTTTAAAATTTATCATTAAATACCATAAGTTCAGGTTATACTATAAGAGAATAACTTTGTAAAAATAACCATGTCAGCAGCCAGAATGCATTTTAAGTTAAATATTTTACTGTGCACATTTTAAATAGATATACTGGCCTAAACTCTGGACTGATGCGTTTGCTTTTTTTTTTTTTTTATTCCCGGGAAATGCTATTCAGAAGTGAAGAGGCATAGAGACATACAAGGGAACAGATTTAGTGGCACACCAGGCTGTGATTTTTTTTTTTTTTATGTCTACTGTCATGCAAAGCTTACTAAATAGTTGAATCTAGTAAAGCTGGAAATGTGAGACTGTATCCCACTGAAGGAGGGGAGATGGGAGGAGTAACCTGGCCAGGAACTCAAACTTGCAAAACTGCTCCTTGTGAAAAGTCTGTTTTATCTCAGTAATTTGTTTGCAAGTTTCTTTCAGAGAATGTGTAGTACATCAGTAGGAACAACATTTGTAAAACTCAGCGCATACCAGTCAATGACACATGAGCTGCAGACTCTCAAACTTGGCAGTTTTTTTTCAGGTGTTCCATTCTAAGTTAATGGAAGTCTAGTCTGACAACAAATGGTAGGGCTATTTGTTCTCAGTCTGTGCATTATAGGACAGATTTAGCTTTCCAAAGGAACCAGGATGTCTGCCCCCATGAGGGCAGACAAGAGTAAAAACAAAATAAAATTATGAATGAGTACTTATTTTGCTGCAGGAAGCTTTGGGAAGTGTAGTAAATCATGTCAAGATAAAAAAATATATGTTTTCTTCATCATTTGCCTGTAGTGGTCCTTTAAATGCATTGAAACACAGTGGATGAGAAATCACAAATTAACTCACCATGCTTTAAGAGGTCAACTGTGTTACTATACTTCCTAAGTAGGAGAACCCAAAGCATTCGAGCAATACATATTAAAAATGGACATAAAATACTAACAACATATTCCGAGGGAGAACCTTACTGAAGAAACTGTGTTTGTGGCAAAACAAAATGTTTTTTCTTCCAGCAAATGCAACAAAAGTAAACTGCTTTAATTACATTTGCAGCAACCATATGGTCAAAAATCAAGAATGCAAGACAGTTACATATTAAACAAATATTTTCTCTGCTCCAAGTACAAAAAGTATGTAGAAAAAATATAAAAGAAATTAACATATATAGAAGTCCCCCTGTCAGATAAATGAGCAATTCAATAACAAAGAAATATGTTATAAATACCACACCAAATCAACACATACAACTCACCAAAGTGTAAAAAGTCTGCTGTTTCATCATACTGCCTTAGTCTGGGGGTATGTGCATCTATAAGTATGGCTAATATGAATAATTTGGTATAAGTCCCTAAGGTTAATTAATAGTAGGATTCCATTAGGTTCTGTAATGAAGGCTTGGAGGATGGCATAGCTGTATCTACAATAATTAAGACTACCATCTATAAGTATGAATGCTGCATCTCCAGTGCCTTGTCTTTTAACAGGCCTGTAGTCTGTGAACACAACATAATGTTGTTACAAGGAAGTGGGGATGACAGGATCATCCTTTACCATTCCTCATTAACTGTTATTACAGTTTTATGTAAGTGATTAGCCCACTGTTCAAACTGACACATTTATTGTTGAGACTTTGGCATTAGGAAATGCCACTGATAGTCCTTTGAGTGTCTAAGACTTTGCTATAAGGATTAATATGGGCAATTGGACTGGCCTGGATGTAACTAGATTGGACAAAAGCTAGATCCATGGCTATTTTGATCACCATAGGGTTTTTGTAAGAATGAACACATGAATGACGCTTTTGTCAAAGTTTTAAAGTATGAGTATAAGCTTTTGTAATTGATGTACGAAAACCAATATATTTGTACCACTAACTAGATCTACAGGAAGGATGATTTATTTGAAATGGTTGATCGGCAGGGTGTTGAAGTGAAAAAAGACTGCATGGATGTTAAAGGCTGAGAGCTATAAATAAGTGCAGAAGTAAGCAGGAAGAGCTTATTGTAGAAATACATACTTGTGGGTACATCTAGTTAAAACAATGTAAGGCAGCATTCTAGATGCCTAAAGGAGACATTGTAAATGTTGACATTAATTCGTATAGTACTTTAACTTGCATGTCAGTAGGCTATGGTTATTTGTATGATGGAGATTGTTAGATGTAAAGTTAGTAATCTGCATGTAATTTGAAAGGGTGTAGCTGACAAAAGCAGGTATCAGTGGGCAGAGTTAAAGTATAAATTTAGCATCCTAAGGGGTGGCTGGGGACGCAGGTGGTGCTGGACCCAATTGGTCTTTAATCAGAGGAGAGATAGCCAGTGAGTATTTCTATGCACACAAGTTGGCCATACCTGAGCAACACTTCAGTAAATCTGTAAGGTAGGTTAAAAACAAAATGCTAATATCGAAAACCATGTTAACTTGAAATATTGCAAGAATTCCTTATGATAGTAAGAAGCTCATAACAACTGACCTTTTCTAGGTCCAAAACACATACATTGCAAGTACACATAGCCAGCTGGTTCTAGTACAGCTACAGGCCAATGCACTAGCAACTACTAAACAAAAAGAGTGTGAGACAGAGACTGGGAATTGGCCAATAAACTGTACCTTGTTCAAACTACTTAGAGGTGAAATTAGTCTATGTTAGCTGTAGAAAGTAAGCCCAGCAACCATAGGAAATATGTGAAGAATACAAAAGCACTGTCACACACATAAGCTTAGCGCCTTAGATATTACAAGTAATAAAAATACAGGTAATGAACAAACAGCAACATAAACAGAAGTACCTGCTAAGAAACAATGTTTACTAGGTAGAACAATATTGTGCTTGACTGCAAAAGCTTGCCATCCAAATTTGAAAGGATTATTAAAACCAGGACCTGAAATACAAAGAGAAGAATCTATCAGTAAGAAAAAATAGCTGCAAAGCTGCTTCTAGTAGACTATATAAAAATAAGAGGACTATAGATCTTGTAACTTAAAACCAATGCAGAAGATACTGGGAGAAACAGATGGACCTAAACTGTTGTCAAGGCAGTGGGCAGCATTGTTAGCTGCGAGAGAATAAAAACTTAAAATTCACTAGCAAAGCATAATCAATTAAGTAATGCACACACTGAAAAACTGATAGATGATCTATAAGAAAAAGGTTTATACATGCTGTATAAAATCCAGTCAGTAAGTGTAAGGATATGAGTTATCATATAAAGCTATATGGTCAAGGCACAGTTCAGCATAAAAATAAAGAATAATTTAGCAAATCACTGTCAACCATCCAGAGAAAGGCATCTGAAACAGCTAACAGCAGTGTGTGTCCTGGCAAAATGTGAAAATAATTAAAGAGACAGTGAGAAGACAAAAAGTGTTCTTTGAATACTAGGGGGAATCGATCAGTGGAGCATGTGGGTGATTAAACAGCACAGTATAAGGACTGAATGCACTAGACAGACAACCTACAATTACAGTAGTGCATAATAGATGGGCAGAAGTAGCAGCTCTCCCGCCCATGAATCAGCAGAGATGTAGCCAGTGAGTGTGTATATGTATGCATGCTTTATCAATAATACAAGATATTAATTTATTGTAGAGCCGACTCTCCCAGATATTTTATTTCTTTATCTGTATTTATAACAGGTCTATATTATATTTTCAAAAGTTTCAAACATTGAATACCGTATGGTCAACACCATATGAACGATGTTTGAAATTTCAAAAATATAATAAAAAAAATAAAATAAAAAACTGTACTTACCTAAACACTGTAGACAGGGGGGCAAGCTCCCCTGCACCCCCCCATGTGGGGGCTGTGCCCCCCATACCTCCGCTACTCAAATATTCCTACTCCGAGATCGCACTGCATTGAAGTAAAGGGAAAATATTCCCTATGGCGATTTCCGTGTTACGCGGGCGATGTTCCAAGCAATCTAGTTCATTCAATACGCGTTCGCTTTTTACAATTTTCGATCACGCAATAGGAACCCTTTATAACCATACGTATACCTATATTTATAGCATTTTTTTCAAGACTGGTTAACTGACAGAGATGATCACCTAACTTTTTTCAGCTATGACCCAGGGGAACAGGCAAAAGTAGTACAGGAAAATGAGAATACAGTTCACTTATAAAGTGCATGTACACTAAAATAACATTATAAGTTCATCATGAAATACACTAGACAGATCTAAAGATTTTCATAATAATTTAACTTCATTCAAAACATTACTAAATAAATATCCCAAGAAGGCAACAGGAAGCAAAATGTCTTAATATTTGGTAAATATTGATGAAGGAGGAAGTGTGTGTAAGTAACATTTATGCTGACAGGAAGCAATGAAGTGGGTGAGAAAGGAGGTTCTAGAAATATATACATTGGAAAGGGTTATGGATCTGTAGTGAGAATGACATTCAGCACTGTTGGGGCATTTATATAAATGTGGGGTAGGCAAAGTGATAGGGTGAGATTCTCTTTAAACTTAAGGAAC
Source organism: Protopterus annectens (assembly GCF_019279795.1). NCBI lineage: Eukaryota > Metazoa > Chordata > Ceratodontiformes > Protopteridae > Protopterus > Protopterus annectens. The sequence goes on along the minus strand of NC_056747.1, from coordinate 416,398,093 downwards.
AAGGGAGGCTAGTTCTGAGAAAGAAGTAAGTGGTGTTAATATTGCATTTATGGGCATGGGGAGCAGCATAAATCCAAATGCAGATGTTTATAAAGTTTGGTATCCACGTTGAAGGATGATCTTTACATTTTGCTGCAAGATTGACATGAGCAGTAATGGCTATGTAGCTAGAAGAGGTTGATAAGCCTGCAGATTTTGTTTTGGGCCTTTTTCCAAATGAATGCATTACACGAGTTAAAGAGAGTAGTGAAGGGAAGGGCATATTCTGGAGTGCTCAGGATGTAATACCTTCAGAATAGGGTACACCAGTAAAAAGCTTCAGCATTGCATCTATGAGTACTGCTATGCCGTTAAATCAAAATGAAAGCAATACTTTGTTAAAACATTTTAAGCATTATGGTAACAGTAAGGAGTATCTTTGAGAAGAAGGAATTTGATTGGCAGGTACTGTTTAATGCCATGATGAACGAAGCTCTACATTTTAAAAACATCCTTAGATAAGAAGAATGGAATACTAGTTGATCAGAAATCCTTTTAATTTATTTATGTTGTTTGCTATCCATTGATGAATTTTTGTTGGCTGTACTGTCTTGTGACTTTTAATTGTGTATTTAGTCAGATTGCAAATTAATGTTTGTGATACTGACGAAGAATGATTGACAAAATGTGATTGCTGTTCTCTGTGAGCTGTCTTATTTTTTGTTAGATATTTTACAATGGGCATAAAAAGGGATTTAGCTATGAGGTACCAAGAATTTGCAGTTGAGGTGGCTGACAAATTTATAGCAGTGACTGAGTCATAAGAGGGCTAATCAAACTGTAGTTTCTGTGTGCTGATGGAAAGATAAGAATGTGTTTAAAAAACACCAAGGTACTTTTATGAATAGGTGAGAGAAAAGTTATTACTCCAGACAGAACTATAGCTGGCTTATCTGGCACCCTGTGCTGCTCCGCAGTTTGGCACCCCTCAACAGTAGGATGAGAAGCAAAAAAATGGCCTCTTCTCCAACTGGTGCTCCTCGAAGGATAATTGCCCCATCATCCCTGTCACTCCCTTGACATGTTGACATGAGGAGCAAACAAAAAAAAATCAAATCCCTACTCAACCTCAGCACTCACAGCTGTATTCCCTAACACCTTGCATTTGTGCTGGCTGCTCCCTTTGCTCCACCCTAGTTATGTGTCTGACTCCAGAGATCAGTTAGATGAACAAGTAAGCTAGTAATCTTTATGGGATCTGTATATAGTCAGAGTTAGACAAAACTTATAAGGATAAAAGCTAGTTGTGTAGCACAGTGAACCAGAGCTCCTGTAAAGTCCATTACAATATATGCAAATGTATGCATACCCACACAAATCCACAAGTTTGTATGTGTGTTGGAGTTTACATGACCTCAAAACATAGGATTGCATTTTAGCTTTTTTTAATCATGAAAGATCATGTACAAAGGTGTTTTTTTTTACCATTTCTTTTTGGAGTAATTATGCTCTTGTCACGTAAAGTAGATTTTCTAAGAAATGTAGTTTTTATTTTAGTTTCTTAAGTGTTATTGAATTTATTAAGTTTTATTGTCTCGTGTTTATTTCCTCTGCGCTGATCAGCTGTCCAGGTACTTTCTGATTTTGAGTCACGTGGTCCTACATTTTGATGATTTAATATGTAGATGAAAATGTTTGTAGTGGAGAGGCATACTTTTCTTTTTCAATCTGCAGATTTCAACACATGAAGTGACACAGACTGTAGCATAATCAGTTGGTCAGGAAATCTAACAATAAATCAAGAAATAACTAAATATGTTTATATTCAAATAAAAAAGTAACAAAGAAAAAATGGAACATGATAAGATGCATAATAAAGAGTATAAGTATAGTGTTTCACATGCAGTATAATAACACAGATGTAACACTGTCATAAGTATTTGTTTATCTCAAGACAATCAATTGCAGGAGGAAAACTAGAAGTATGTGAATCAGTGCAATGATAGCCTTCAACAAAGTATGTTTATGTAGGTGTCTTCAACTGCATTAGTGCAGAACAAAAACTCTTTGTTGAATTTAATAAGCATCTCAATAAGGCAGAAGCTTCACCTGTATTTGGGACTAGGTAATGCTGGCAGTACCTGACAGGAAACCAGACTGCCTGAAGTACCAACTTCTACTTCAGCTGGAGCTATACTGCAGGTTTTGGGAGTCAGTGGGAGAGCCTGGAGCCATTCACTTGTCCAGTTTGGTGTTGTGTGAGTTATCCGTCAAATGGTGATGAGGATGGCTCATAGTTTCCTTTTTTTCTGAAACAGATTTAATGTCCAGGTGGATTAGTGGCCCTATAACCTGTCACTTGTCTTGGATGGAGCGAATATAGATGTGATAGCCATGCTACCCTACGGGTGGCACTTCTGCTCTGGACAGGTTCATGGCACGCAGCTTCACCTGTATGTCAGGGTTGGCTATCTGCCAGTAGTATCAGGTTTGACATACAGATGAACCTGCTGTGCCAGAGACTCAACAGACATGCTGAGTCCTCAGGCAGGTTTGGGCAATGAGAGCCATTAACACAGAATGTTGTAAAATCTCAGTACCTGTCCCTGACATGGATGGACTCCCATTAATTTAATACCTTGAAGTTATTGACCTATGCACTGTTTATCCCCAACTTATGACATCATCAAAAGTTGTTGCCAGATGACACAGTAGCAGGATTAGTTGGACAGTACAATAAATATAAACAAGTTTTCTGAACTTAAAAATAGGTCCATTGATGTGATTAAAGCAAAAACTGCATATTTTAGATTCAGAAAGTCCATTTTACATGAAGATAGTACAATTACAGCAAAAAGATGTGGTTCATAGGTTCATAGGTGTGTACTAGGCTAATGGCCCTGGAGCCTTTACAAGCCTAGCCCATAGAAGTGCCCTTGCATCGTGCTGCCTAACGTTAGTTCCCAGTGCCTCTATCAAGTAGATCCACTGGAATGATCGCTGGGGTGAACTTTCTATTACCCATCCACTCATCAAGATTTCTCTTGAAGAGGGACAGCGAAGTGCTTTGCTTGACATGTATTTGAAGTCTATTACAGAGCATGGGTAGTCTCTGGGTGAGGAACATGTCCCTCCAGCGCATTCTGTTGATTGTGGTAATGAGGTTGAGGTCTCTGGAGCATGTGGTGTGGAGAGATTGGGATTTCTTTAGATGTAGCATTTCTAACAGAGCTGGGTCAGACATGGCTTTGTAAGTCAAGCAGAGATTGCCTCTAAGTAGGCGATATGAGACAGAGAATAGCTGGAGTCTTTTGAGTCTGTCCAATAGCTGGAGTCTTTTGAGTCTGTTCATGTAGGACATGTGTTTAATGCCTAGGATCCTCGTTGTGAGGTACTTCTGTGGCCTCTCCAGCTGTTGCAGGTTTCTAGTGAGATACATATCAAATGGGGCATTATACTCAATGATTGGTCTAATGAGGGAAGAGTAGAGAGAGATGATACTGCAGTAAACACAAACAAATAATGATTGACTTCATTCTTTCTTTCTGGATGCAAAACCCTTGGTAATGAGATGTGCCACATATAAGGACTTTCTGACCACAGTGACAATGTGGTGGCCGAAGGAGAGGTTACTGTCAACCTGCGTCTCCAGATCTCTTATAACACCTTCAGTGTTCAGTGAGCTGCCATCAATGTGGTAATTAGTGGGAACTGAGTTTTTACCAAAGGGGATGATGACACATTTTTTGGCATTAGGCTTAAGGCCATGGTTTTGACACCATTCCTTGGTCTCAGTGAGGCCCTTCTGTAGGGTGTCTGCATCATTTGGGGAGTTAATAATGGCTCCTAGTTTGCAGTCATCTGCAAACTTGGTCAGCCAGAGTCCCTTTGTGTTGGCCTGGACTTCTGAGAAATAGATGCATAACAGGAGAAGACTCAGGACCAATCCCTGTGGGACTCCACTTGTGACTGGACAGCAGTCTGACTTGGAGTCTGCTAATTTCACACTGTTTGTTCTATCTGTGAGCCAATTTGCCACACACCTAGTGATATAGGGGTTAATGCCTAGTTTGGTGAGTCTATCAATAATTCTTGAATGAGGAATGGTATCAAAAGCCTTGGCCAGATCAAGGTAGGCTGTATGGACTGCCTTACCTTCATCCACAGCCCTGGTGACTGACTCAAAGAAGTGATCTCCCTTTCACAAAGACAAATTGTGTGGGGTCTAGAGTTTGGAGATTTCCTATGTCTTTGTTAATCAGGTCCATGATGATGTGCTCAATAGCTTTCCATATCAGACTCATCAGGCTAATGGGGTGATAGTTCCCAGGGTCTGTAGTCCCCTTTTATGGAGAGGGATGACTGTAGCAGTGCACCATTCTGTAGGGACAAAGCCTGAGGTGAGGCTGTGTAGAACACAGCCAGGGATATTATCGGGTTCCATGGAAGCTGTATTCTTGGCTTTGGACAATGCAGCTTTAACCTGTGCTGCAGTAATGCTGGGTGCCTGCCATTCTTCCGGTATTGTGATTGGTCCTTTAGGGAGAGAGAGAGGGGTAAGGGTGGCACTGAATCTGTCAGCCAGTATGTTGACAATATCTGTTGGCCCGGTATAGGAGGTACCGTTGTGCAGTAACTCAGAGCATTGTATTATCATGGAGATTCTTGATATAGCTATAGTAGGCTTTGTGATTGTTTTTAGTGTCTGCTGCAATTCTGCCTTCATAGCTGGCTTTAAAGGATTTGATGAGGGAGCTCAACTTTTTGTTGAGGCTAATAAGGGAGTTTATCTAGTCTTGGGACTTTACCTTTTTCTGCAACAGTTTCTTCCTTCTATTGTAGAGTTTATTAATGGCAGAGGACAATCAGATTGCCTTCCTTTTTTTGGAGGAGAGCGTCTTGGTTCTGTTGGGTATGGCTAGTTCCATGCATTTATGTATATGTTCATACAGTGCATTGGTGTATGATTTGGCAGTCATGCAGCTGTTTTCCATTGACATGGGTGCCGTGAAGTTAGCCATCTCTGTTTTTAGGAGTTCAAAGTTAGCTTTGGAGAAGTTTTTCAAGGTGGTTACCTTTGCAGGGGGTGTGGGTGAGATGTGGATTTCCATGGTGATTAGTTTATGGGCGGATCTGACCAGGGAGGGATTGACTATTGGTGTAATCAACAGTCACCGATGTTAGTAATAACCAGGTCAAGGATGTTGCTTCCTCTAGTGGGGGTTAGAATGAGCTGGTCCAGGGCATTGGAATTGATGAATTCCAGGAAGCGTTAGGCCAGTATATTGGTACTTGAGTAGTTTTCTCAGTTGATGGATGAGGTAGTTGAAATCTCCTAGTAAAAGAGCATTGGTTTGGACCTTGATAAATTCCAGGGTGCTTAGAACATGGAGTGAGAGTCTAGGGACATTGTTGGGGACCTATAGCAGGCTATGACCTGGATTGCCGTCTTACCCAATGTAGTTGATCCTGAAGTATCTCAGATGGAGGTGTGCATATGCTTTATGAATATAGACACACCACCGCCTTTGGAGCTTCTGTCCATGTTTCTGGGACGAAAGGTGTGGAATGAGTTATAGCCTGGTAGTGCAGGGGTGCTTTCAGCTTCTTTAAACCAGGTCTCTGTTACAGCACAAATGTTGATGTTCTTCATTTTGAGGAGTGCTTCGAGGGAGGGCATCTTGAGATTTAGACTTCTAGCATTGAGTAGCATGACCCTCAGACTGCATTTGTTTATAGCTGTTGGGGTGGTAGTTTGGTCTTTGCAACACTGCCTAAAAAAAGGCACTATAGGGGTGGCAAGCGCCTTAGCCAGTACCCTGAAACCCAGGGGTGACAGATGCAGGCCATCTCTGACAAAGCACTGAGGTCTGTCGATCACGTCATCCCAAGCAGACAGATACTGGATCCCCTTAGAATGACACCAGAAACTTAACCAATTGTTGAAGTCAATCATTTTTTGTTTGTACTGCGGTATCATTCTGGGTGATGTTGGGATACTGCTCAGGGCTCGTGTCATACCTGCCTGGGCCGCATAATCTGAGAGCTCCACCATGTCTCTTTTCATGTAGTCCAGGGAGGTGCATCTCAGGTCATTCACACCCACATGTACAATGACAGAGTCATACTTGTACTTATTGTGGAGTGACCTGAGTGCATGTGTTATGTGTCAGATTCTGGCACCTGATAAACAGCTGACTGATACCTTCTCCTTATTCAACCTAGTGAGTGGGACATCTGTGTGCTCACTATTGAGTCACTTATAATTAGTGTATTGGGCAAGGTGTTTAGCCTTAGAGGCTTAGGTTGAGGGGCACACTGTGGAGGTGAGCTATGTGTCCAGTGGTTTGTGCTGCGTTGTGGTGGTAGAATGCGTTTCTGTCTTGGAGGTCTGTGATGTCTGGGTAAATTTCTACTGAGAGCCTCCATGAAGGTGGGTGTGTGGTTTGTGTTTTTATGTGAGAGCTGTGGTAGTGGGTGTTCTGGAGGGCTGTGTGTTCCATGTGGTGTGGTGCAGGTGTTGACCTTTTCCTCTTGACCAGCTAGTCCGGTCTTAGCTGGAGAGTGCAAAGCTTCCAATTTGGTGATATAAGTTGTCAGAAGAAAAATTCAGATGAGTCACATCTGTCTCAGGTGATAAAAAACTTCTTTATTAGCAGCTAACCAGATTATACATCATGTTGGCCAAGATGATCTCCTCCTCTGGTCAACTTGTTTACTGACATCAACTTTTATACTGCAAGCAAAACAACTTTTTGTTACATTTCTGACCATTGACAGTTGGCTATGGAAAACACCTGTGGTAAACATGTTTACTACAAATCACCTCAAACCAACAGTTAGTGCAGAATGTTCAAGAAGTACAGAATGTCAGTTCAACAATGGTAGCTCAAATTTTCCAGGACACACAGCCTGCTTCAGTAAGTTAACTCTTACTCGGCCGTGCGTCCTAATCCTAGGCTTCACTAAGCTATAACCAAGTCTCTTTCTTCTGAAAAGCAGAAAACAGTTATCATTCACGTTTATAAGCAATGCTGCATTTTGTTCACAGATGAGGCCCATCTTTGATAGGCATATCCCAACAAATAACATGTTCACTTTGCAAGAGGGGGAAAAAGACAAATAACAGTATGTTTTTAAAACTTTTCTCTTAACATTTCCCCTCTGAAAACACTTTTTATTTGTCTTTTTATTTCAGCAATATATGGTAAAAACTAAGTTTTTCTTTGCATACATTACTTCATTGGCAAGACAAATTTTTAAACTTCAAAAACATTTGCAAAAAGTCACATTTCAATGTATTCACTTTCACCAGTCTGTTGCAATTGCTGGTACATCATCTTCGTAACAGCAGTATCAACCAGTCTTTGTAGAAGACCTCTGATACAGGGTATACAACAGCAACCACATACCACCACGATAGCCACAGCGACTCCAACGGACACCAGGAAACTGCTGATGAGATGACTCCATTTTCCAAACCACGCTTGTAGAAAGTCTGTAAAGGGATTATTTACCCCAGAGTTCTCTGCCAATTCTTCGGATAACATTTCCAAACCTTTCAAAGCTTGAGTGATACTTCCGTCAGGCGCAGAGTTGTTTGGTATATACGTACAACAGAAAGTCCCAAACATCCTGCAAACTCCTCCTGCTTTGGCCAGGAGCATATCCAACGCAATTCGATTCTGCCATGCCACCTGCGAAGTGGCCTCTAGTTGTTCAGCAATTCCTTTCAATGCATCTTTGGTATAGTTCACAAAACGCTGCTGGTTATAGTAAATGTAGTTGATCTAGTCCACATTCTTATTAGGTTGAATCCAGACAAAGATGGATGTAAAACCAGCTGCTATTTGGTTTATTGCTTTGTATTCATCAGGTACGCCTCTTGGTACGCCAATGCTATCGATGTAGACACCGTTATCGAAGGATTGCTTTGGTGCCTCTCTTTTTCTCCTACTCAACCACTTCGGCTTTATTTCAGGTTCTCTTACGAAACTGCTTGCTGGAACTGGGAAAATGTAGAATGGCAGAATTAACTTTACAAGTGCACAAGTTCCCTTCCAGGGAATCATAAGCCTTGATCTGAGTTTGTTGTCTCCACATAACCACCATACGTCTGCTAGACTATTAGTTTGGTTCTCCAGAAATGGATTCTCATTGCCATTCACAGTAACATTGCAATAGTTCTGTCCTATATTGCCATAATTCTTCCCTGTGCCATCTCTGGAAATGCACATATACGAACCTGGATAGGAAATCGCTGCAGGCGGTTTCTCAACTTTGCTTATGACTGGAAAATGCTGAGTTTCATTTTTGCATTTATCTTCAGTTTTGTTGAAGAATAATTTCAACAGACACATTAGGTTACCTTCATCTTGCATCAATGGGACTGTTGCTAGTTGCTGTTTACCTTCAGCACAAGAAATACAGTTCTCACGATGTGCCTCTCGGGTACTATATCTAACCCAAGATAACCATTCATTATGGTGTACGAATCCCGTCTCAAGTAAAAATTGTTCTTCTTCTGTGAAGGCAAAATCTGCTTTACTTGTAGCATTTTTAAGGCTTTGTACTTTAAGTTGGAGGGTCCCCAAAGGATCAGTTCCAATTGGAAGAGACACTCCGATTCCATAAACTCCTGAATCACTTTCTTGTAGTGACACAATGGTTATAGTAATTACTTCGGTACCTTGGAAATGCACAATTTCTATTCTTTGTTGCCTGCTTTTATCTTTCTCTGGTATCACTGCACCACTTGTTTCCCATCCATTTACATCTGTTGACCACCAAACATTTGACCAGGACATACAGTCTCTATTGCACAAGTATTTTGCACGAGTCAAGAAATCATTATTGTTCCATTTAGAACAGTCCAAAATTCCTTCACAAAGTTTCACCTTAAACACAGTAGTAACACCTGTTTGTGCTTGCAGCACCACCATTCCTTTTTCTCTTGCAACTGTTCCTTCTCATATGGACATATTTACTTTTGCCACCAAAATCATCATCATGTAACAGTTCAAGTACCAGTTGAACATGCCTATCCTCCCTAAGGACTACCTCGCGCCATTGGTTTCTTCACTGGGTTTGAGATGAACTAACCCCTATTGGTCTAATCCCCCTTTGTAGCCAGACTTTGCGCTCAGAGGTCCGGTGGAGTTTGACCAGTATCAATGGCAGAAGGAAAAGTCTCGGGTTTTTTACAGTGGGTGATATGAATCCACGAAGTCCTCTCAGTGATCTTTACAGCCGTAGGTGTCGAGATAAGCACTTGGTATGGGCCATCCCACCTGGGGGATGACCAATTCTTTCTCTTCACAATTCGGATCCACACCCAGTCCCCGGGTGCCACGCTTAACAAGGCTTCACCTCTGGAATCTGCAAAGGAGTCATTGGTTACAAGAGACTTGACATTTAGCAGCTTCTTCATATAATCCGCTAGATCCTTACCCCCCCCCCCTCACATTCCGCTGGCAAACAATCCTTGCCACTGCGGGACATAATATGGTCTCCCAAACAAAAGTTCAAATAGTGTAAGTCCTTTGTAGGAGGGTGAGATTTGCATATACAGGAGTGCCAAAGGAAGGCACGCAGTCCATGATCTATGTATTTCTGCCATCAGTTTGCGGAGCTTAGTCTTCAAGACACCGTTGTGTCTTTCCACCAGTCCAGCTGACTGGGGATGGTGAGCACAATGGTACTTGAGATCAATTTGAAACACTTGACCCAACTTCTGAACAATCTGGTTAACAAAATGAGACCCATTATCACTGTAAATGTGTCTTGGTAAACCAAATCGGGGAATTATTTCTGTAGTCAAAAGCTTTGCTACTGTTTGTGCATTCGGATACTTTACTGGAAAAGCTTCTACCCATTTAGAAAAAGCATCAATAATGACTAAACAGAACCTTTTTCCGTCTGAGGGTGTCAATTCAATAAAGTCCATACAGAGTGTGTGGAATGGATATGGAGGGGTAGGGAATGCCTGCTGAGACTTTTTAACTCCCCCCTGAGCATGATACTTTGCACATAATAAACAAGATAAACAGAATTGCTTTGCATAAGTTGAAAACCCCTTACACCAAAACACCTTAGACACTATTTGAATCATCGCCTGTACTCCTACATGGGCAGGTCCATGGCTACCCAATGCCGCATACCTAAAAGGTTTGAGGGTAATACCATTTTGCCATCTGATGCCCTATACAACCCATCCTGTTGAGTGATACCATATTTTACCCAACAACATTTTTCCTTCTGTGTTGTCAATGTTTGCATTACTTTTAGTGTCTCTAAGTCTAAGAGGTGTCCGGGCTCTAAATCATTGTCATGCAAAAGCAAATCATTTTCTTGAGCTGCCTTTTTTGCAGCCATATCAGCAAGTGCATTTCCCCTGGAGACAGGATCTTTTCTGTTGGTATGCGCAGAACATTTACATATCGCTATCTGAAGTGGTAGTTGCACTACATCTAACAACTGTAAAATTAAATCTCTGTGATTTATTGGTTTGCCTGTCGCAGTAACCATTCCCCTATTCTTCCATTGTTGAGCAAAAACATGTACAGTGGAGAAAGCATATTGACTATCTGTATAAATTGTCACTTTTTTACCCTCCCCTAAGGTACAAGCTCGAGTCAAAGCCACCAACTCAGCTGCTTGTGCAGAATAAATGTTTGACAATCTTTTTGCCTCCAAAACTTCAGTTTCTGTGGTGACAGCATACCCTACTAGTGTTTTTCCTACAGTGTCTTTCTTTGCTGATCCGTCTACAAACAAAACGAGATCAGAATCTACCAACAGAATATCCGTTAAATCTGGTCGGGGAAGCACTTTGTCATGAATGCTCTCTAAACAAACATGTGGAGTACCTTTTTCTGGAGTCGGCAAAAGTGTCGCCGGATTAAGAGTAGTACATCTTTCTATGGTCATATGAGACTGTGTCAGCAGCACTGTCATACATGACAAATGTCGACTAGGAGATAAAAAGGTTATTTTATCTTGCAAAAGTATAGTAGCAACTGAATGTGGAACCCGCAATTGTAATGGGTGAAACAAAACTAATGGTGCTGAGGCTTGTACTGCCATGGCAGCTGCCACTACAGCTTGAACACAATGCAGCAATGCCCTTGCAACAGGATCTAATCTGGAGGAGTAGAAAGCTATCGGTCTCTGTTTATCCCCATGTACTTGTACCAGAACCAAAGTCATATATCCTCCGTTACAATCAACCATTTGTACAAACGGCTTAGAATAGTTCGGAAAACCCAAAACAGAGGATCCTGCTATCAATTGCTTAATTCTATTAAATGCCTGTATTGCCTTATTTGTCCACTGTATATCATTCTTAGCTGCCATGGGAGTGTCATAGATTAGTGCGGTCAATGGCCCTACTTCTTCAGCATAGTTAGGGATCCAACTTCTACAAAAAAATTAGTCACACCTAAAAAGGACATCATCTCCCGCTTAGTCGTGGCATAGGTGCCTCAAGAATTGCTTGTTTTCTTTTGTTCTCCAATTGTCTACCTGCCTGCGAAATTAAATAACCCAAGTACTTTACTTGTGCTTTCCACAATTGTAATTTTTCTTTATTTACCTTATGTCCTTGCTCAACTAAAAAACTAAGAAGGGAAAGGGTATCCTTTCTACACCTTTCCTGCGTGGGTGAGGCCAACAAAATATCATCTACATACAACAGAACCTGGCTTCCCTGTGGGGGAACAAACTGAGCTAAATTCGCAGCCATTTCTTGTGCGAATATTGTTGGACTCTCACAATAACCCTGTGGCAATCTGGTGTAGGTGTATCTTTTACCTTGATAAGTGAATGCAAACCAAAATCTACTCTCCTTATGTAGTGGTATGGAGAAAAAAGCATTGCTTATATCTATGACAGAAAAATATCTGTGCTGAGGTAGTAAATCATTAAGTAATGTATAGGGGTCAGGGACCACCGGTGCTCTTGGGATCACAGCCGAATTAACTGCTTGTAAATCCTGAACCAACCTCCATGACCCATCCGGTTTCTTTACAGGAAACAACGGAGTATTGCAGGGTGAATCTGGGCATTCAACAAGAATTCCTACCTGTTTTAGCTGCTCAATGACTGGCTTAATTCCTTCCTCTGCTTGTTTACTTAGTGGGTATTGCTGCTTATGAGGTCTAAAACCTGACTTTGGAGTTATACAAACTTCACCTGCTGTTTTCATCAGTCCCACATCCCCTTTACCTTTTGACCATAAATCTACAGGTAAGGCACTTAACGCACTATCTTCCTCTTGAGTTAGAAGGATTTGTCATGCCATTTCTGTTTTTTCATCCCTGAGGTGCACACTTGGTTGTGCCCAAGTCACCCAATTTAATCTTTGTACCTGGATCTGTTGATCCTTCAACTGACTTTCGGACATTGTGTCCCAATTCGTTACCTTTTTCGCCAAATCTACCCAATGTGTCCCCACCGCTATAGTAATTGAAATATGTGGGCTATAACCTGAGTGATATAAAGAACTCATTTCCTTGGTTAAAGTACAGGTCACTACTGTATTACCTTGCGTATCCCAAAACATATCATTCAAAATTATCCTTGCACATTTGTGCTTAAAGAATTCTTTTTCAAATTCTTTATCCGAACCAGGGGCCTTTCTATAGAACATTGTACAATGTAAGTGTGCCGCAACCTGCAGTGACCCGCTCCTAGATTTACTTAAAGCTAGGTTGATCAAATCTGTATCAACCCTCCCCGGGCCATTTGAAATCAAGTCCTGGCTATACCAGTAAAACAAGTCTTGTACTCCCTGTACCACCAAGCCATCCGCTAACCTTTTCGCCTCAATGCCTTTAGGTGTGGAAATTGCCGCTATTCCAAACAAATGCATCAAATCTCTTCCCAGCAAATTAACTGGACAAACGTTCGATATAATTACCCTACACCTAACAGTTTGGTTTGTTTGCGGATCTGTGAACAATAGAGGATGAGACAGTGGTTCCTTATAGATTTTCCCGTTTGCTGCTTTCACAAGGACAAACTCATCTGTTTCGCAGTTCGGAGGCAGAACTGCTGGACCCAAAAGTGTACGCAATGCACCTGAATCACATAAAAACTCCACTTTCTGTCCCTCAACCAAAAACTCTATATCATGGGTTTTTGATCCAGATGCATAGCAATACCCAAATTTGCCAGGTTTATGACTTCACAGTCACAATCCCGCCCTTCCTTATGAGTGTTCTGACATTCATCGCAGAGAGTGTCTGCCTCATCATCATCACAATCATTCTCACTTTCTTCTTCTCTACAATAATCACAATAATGAATTTTGCACCTTCCTTTACTATCATATAGTCATGCGGAGCCCTTGTTCGTAAGCTGTGGGGGATGTAGCCACTCTTCACAGTCAGCAGCGAAGTGCCCACGTCTACCGCATTTAAAACATTCTCCATGTTTTAACCTTCCCTCATATTCCTCTGAATGTCCACCCGGTTCATTTAACGTGTCCCATTTCGGGCCCCCACGTTTTTTTACACCACGACGGCGCCCTTGCCCCCTTTGGTCCTGTACCAAGAATATACCACCATCATCCCCTACTGCTAACACTTGTACTTTCCTTTTCTTTTTTAAATTGAAATGTCGCTCAGCATGCCGTGCATATTCAAACAAAGGTTGCAGTCTACATGTTCTATGATCTACCATATGCTTAGTTATAAAACTACTTATCGGAGCCTTACAACCCTTAAGAAAAGCATTTTTCAATTGCTGTTCATACGGACTATCATTGGTCTGATGGAATCATCATTCCACAATGGTTATTGAACACTTCTGTCAATCTTACAATATAGTGATCTACAGATTCATCATCATTTTGAATGCACTGATTTATTACTGTCCAATCTGCTCTTGGACGCCACTTATCAGAAATTCTCTTTAACAGATCAGTGACTCGCGTGTCTAACACCCCAGAATTATGCTTTAATGTAGTGCCGTCATCTGCCTTACATGTCCAAGTACTACAAACTAAGTGCCAATCTGGGCCCAGGATTTGTCGCACTACTTGTTCTACTTCTAAACCATTTAGGTGATAACTTAAGCGCATACCAACTATGTCCTCAGAAAACTTTTGAAAATTAACCTTGGGATGAGGAATACTATCTGTAGCTCATTTTATGTCCTCTCTAGCCCAGGGACGATAAACTAAAATAGTTGGTTCTTGTCCAACATCCCCTGCTTGTGGGTTTGCAACTTGTATTAAAGGAAGAGCTTCTGAGTAGTCAGAAAGTTTAATGGCCCAACGTCCTTGCCCTGCTGGTCCTGACCTTAACTGCATAGGTCGGTCTACCTGTTGCAAAGCAATCTTGGGTACTACAGGAATTTACGGGTAAATTGGAGGGGTCACAACACTTCCTTGAGCAGCCAATAACCCACCCTGCTGTACAGATCCCACATATTCAGACTGATATTGAGGAGGTTCCGCTGGTACGGCAGCAGCAATTTCTCCATACGGTGGGGCAGTTGCCTGTCTTTGTACCGCACAAACTGTATGCTCATCCTCCTTATCTAAAAATAAAGTTACTTTTCCACTTGGCACCAGTGATCCCTTTTGATTTATTTTTTTCTTTTTCCTGGCACTGTTTTTCTTTTATAGCTCATTTATTTGCCTCTTCTAACCATTTTTGTGCTTGGGGAAATCCCAATTGTCTTTGCTTTTTAGTTCTAGTTCCTGCATCTCTTTTCAAATCTCTAACCAATTTTGCACAGGCATTCTTATTCAGTGTACCATCAAAATCATATTTCAACTTCCACTTTTTCAAAAATTTTACATTATTTTTGTTTAAAACTTTCATATACTTAGCATCAACATTTAAATAGACATTACTCTCACACTTGCAGCATCTCGAACCCATGTTTCCCCTAGATTTCTTACTTTAGGACTGTATCAAAGTTACTTTACAGGGCTTGTTATAAAATGGGGCTATCTTAACGGGTGATCCTAACAAAAGAATCTTAACAAGTAATCCTACCCACCCTTAACTAAAAATAAAACCCTTGTCGACAAGGTTAAATTAAATTAAAAGAAAATTTATTTTTCATCCTACCTGAACCAGATGAGACTCTGTTTCCCCTTTTCGTTCAGAAACCGTCCCTCCGATAGGGATCAGAGAGTGGTCGGCCTCCTCTTAACGACAAATCAGTCGGAGGGCTTTCAGTCGAGGGAATCTTAAGATGAGAAACCCTCACCTGCACAGGTTTTTCGGTCTCTCTGTTGGTCTGATCCGTATCTTCATAGAGGTTTCTGGTCCGAAGGACCAAAATGTCAGAAGAAAAATTCAGACGAGTCACATCTGTCTCAGGTGATGAAAAACTTATTTATTAGCAGCTAACCAGATTACACATCATGTTGGCCAAGATGATCTCCTCCTCTGGTCAACTTGTTTACTGACATCAACTTTTATACTGCAAGCAAAACAACTTTTTGTTACATTCTGACCGTTGACAGTTGCCTATGGAAAACACCTGTGGTAAACATGTTTACTACAAATCACCTCAAACCAACAGCTAGTGCAGAATGTTCAAGAAGTACAGAATGTCAGTTCAACAATGGTAGCTCAAATTTTCCAGGACACACTGCCTGCTTCAGTAAATTAACTCTTACTCGGCCGTGCGTCCTTATCCCAGGCTTCACTAAGCTATAACCAAGTCTCTTTATTCTGAAAAGCAGAAAACAGTTATTATTCAGGTTTATAAGCAATGCTGCATTTTGTTCACAGATGAGGCCCATCTTTGATAGGCATATCCCAACAAATAACATGTTCACTTTGCAAGAAGGGGAAAAAGACAAATAACAGTATGTTTTTAAAACTTTTCTCTTAACATAAGTGCACGTCTCACAAGTCTGAGTGTTGGGAGGTAAGAGGAGAGGGTTGTCTGTGTACATGAGGCAGTTGCTACACTGCCTTAGAATGCCCAAGTGCACCAGGTTTATAGGAGAAAGCACAGGGAACTGCCCTTTAATCATGCCAGGAGGGGTGGTCATAACTACTATGTACTGGAGCTATTTCCATGAAGAACGACTAATGCTGATGGCACTTAGGTATACTATAATAATAGCAACAAAAATCTGTTTAAATGTAAAGCGATTAGGCTGTTTAAAGTACAAGAGAGAAAGAACTAGCAAGATCTAAGGGAAAAACTGAAGAGCAGACTTTCTGGCACCAGTAATAGTTTACCTTGGCTCACAGCCACTTCACGGAGCTTAAACAAGTGCAAACCCATGCAAACGTAGGATTTTAAACCAGCAAGTTGAAAGGGATACAAAAACTGCCCAAGCAGCCAATAAACTACAATTTATGAGCCAGAAACCACTCTTCTTGTGGTAGATAGGCTTCCTAGTGCTTACCACTCCCACTGATAAACTAGAAGGCTTCCCTGAAACACAGAAAGGCTTTTGAGGCTCAGAAGCTCACAAACAGTCCTGCATACAGCAAATCTGTATCTGGACTAGACTAGTTACAGGAAAGGTGGGAAACAAGTGCAAACACAGGCTTTTAAACCAGAAAGTTGAAAAAGATGGAACAACTGCCCAAGCGGCCAATAACCTACAATTTCTGGGCCAGAAACCACACCTCCTGTGGTAAAAACATGTTGTACATGATCTTTAATGGAAAGCAATCAAACTATAGACCAACTATCTAAAATACAGTTCTGGAAAATACTACAGCTCAATAACAAAAATGCTTAAACTTTATGAAATGATATGATGCTAAATAGTTTATTAAAAATGAAAGTTATATACTTACTATATCGATAGATCTATGTTGTCTCTTTCCATCCATTTAAATCTATGGTTATCGGATCTTACCTGGATCCAAGTCTAGCCATATCAACAAGATTTGAGCTCCCCAAGTGCTGCCTATTTTAGCCATGATGCCTAACTTTAACCAAGTGACCTCAGATCAAGTTTTTCCCTCTCCAAAAAACAGTTCCACTCCCTAACTCAATAAACATGACACCAGGGAACCCCAAACAGAAGGAGGGAAATAACTGCTGCACAACCCAGCCAACCAAAGGATCGAGAGAACATAATACAGGGGGCAGGTGGGCAAGGGACTGCCTTCAATTTAATACCTTAAGTTATTGACCTATGCACTGTTTGTCCCCAACTTATGACATCATCAAATGCTGTTGCCAGATGACACAATAGCAGGAACCAAATAGAAAGAGAAAACATGGATCTGTCATTGTAATAAGTACACAAGTTTCATATCCAATATTGTCTTTTCTGTTGGGGTTCAACCTGTGGTACAGTGTCCCAAGCCACATTATACCTTAGAGAGCCCCCAGAAGAGCATATTCCACAATATAGTAGAACCAAAAGAGGCCCTAGACCTCGACTAAATATTTAACTTGTAGTGAGACACAAAGGTATGAGGACCTACCCAATTAGCAACAGCAGAAGCCCAAATGTCATTCATAGCTGTTCTGAACAGGAAGTCTGTAGAGGTAGCCATGACTGTAGCAGAATGACCCTTCAGTGTGCAAGGCAAATTCTCTCCTTTCATATTGTAAACAAAAAAAACACAATCTGATAACCACTTAGTTAAAATAGACTTGGATACTGGCTTTCCCAACAGGGCTTTAGAGAAAAAAATAAACAACTGATTGGAAATTTTGAAGGACTTAATCCTGTCCAGATGGAATCTTGACTGCCTATGAGTGTTGAAACAATGAAACAAATATTCTTCTTTATTAGAAGACTCAGGGACGAACACCAGTAAGTGAATGGCCTGATTTGAATTGTTCTCTATAGCCACCTTAAACAAAAAGCTAGGATCCATTCTGAGGGACACCCTATTTTTATGAAAAAAATCAGGTATGGAGTTACCACGGATAAGGCCTGCAGTTATGACACCTGCCTGACTGAAGTAACAGCCACCAAGAACAGAGTCTTCCAAGATAAAAAAAAAATCAAGGAAACCATGGCTGATGGTTCAAAAGGAGGTCCAGCAAGCACATGAAGCATAAAGGGCAGATTCCACAGAGGAAGTGGGTCCCAGACATGAAGGCACAAGAAAAAGGGTGCCTTGAGGAAGACCTTTGAAATCATTAAAACCACTACTGGACTATTATCTCTACCAATATGAAAGTTAGAAATGGCTGACAATAGCAATTTATTAGTGGAAAAACTAGATCCTGTATGAAATAAGTCAGCTAGAAAATATTTTAGTATTGAAATGGGCCTGTATGAAGGTAGAGCTGATGGATCTTTATCCTCTTTAGGTATTACAACTGCCACTGCTTTCTTCAAGGATGTTGATACTTCTCCTCCTTTTCAAATACTGTTAAGCAGAACCTTCCAGATCTTTATAGTTTTTTCCCTCCTAGCTTCCAAATGTCCACAGGAATACCATCTATTCCTAGGGACTTTCCTGTAGATTGGTTATATATCACAGTTTTTATCTCATCTCCTCCTATCCTAACTGTTAGTAATTGAGCCTCATCTATCTCTAACCCTGGCATATTTAGGTTCATAGGTTCATAGGTAAGTACTAGGCTATCTGCCCATGGGCATTTATAAGCCTAGCCACAGAGTGATGACTTTTGCCTCCCCATTAGATTAGTAACCTGGGCCTCCTGTCAACAGGGCTCCTGAAGTGATCCCAGGGTAGAACTTACGATTACCCATCCACTCATCAAGATTTCTCTTGAAGAGGGTCAGAGAGGAGCTCTGTCGAATATGGATTGGGATTCTATTCCAGAGTGAGGGGAGTCGCTGGGACAGGAATCTATCCCTCTAGCATGTCCTGTTTATTGTTGTACATAGGTTCAAGTCACTAGAACGAGTGGTTTGAGGGATCTCGTTTTTTTGAGGTGAAGCATAGGTTCATAGGTTCATAGGTAGGTACTAGGCTATTGGCCGTGCGGCCTATACAAGCCCAGCCAAAAAGGTACCCTGGCTTTTGCCACCCAAGAAAATTATTTTCCTGTGCCACTGTCAAACAGAGTCACACAGGTGATCCCCGGGGATAATCTTCTATTTCCCATCCAATCATTAAGATTTTCTTGAAGAGTACTAATGAGGAGCTTTGTTTGATATAGATAGGTAGTTTATTCCAGAGTATGGGAAGTCTCTGGGACAGGAATCTATCCCTCCGGCATGTTCTGTTTATTGTGGTGACAAGGTTTAGGTCCCTAGGGCATGTAGCTTGGAGGGATTGGGATTTCTTTAAGTGGAGCATGTCCAACAGCTCTGGGTTTGACATAGCTTTGTATGTTAGGCAGAGATCACCTCTGAGTAGGTGATACACGATGGAGTAAAGCTGGAGTTTTTTGAGATGGTCTGCATAGGGCATCTGTTTGAGGCTGGTAATCCTCTTTGTGAGGTATTTCTGCAGCCTTTCCAGTTGTTGTAGATGTCTTGTGAGGTACATACAAAAAGGGGCGTTGTACTCTATAATGGGTCTAATGAGTGATGAGTAGAGGGGAACAATGACCTCTTTTTTCTGGATGAGAAACCTTTTGTGATGAGGTGTGCCACATCGAAGGAATTCCTGACTACTGTGGCGATGTGATTATCAAAGGAGAGACTACTGTCCACCTGTGTCCCAAGGTCTCTTATCACACTTTCGGTGTTAAGTATACTACTGCCTATGTTGTAGTTCATGGGTACAGAGTTTTTACCAAAGGGGAATGACAATGCACTTTTTGGCATTGAGCTTGAGGCCATAGCTTTGACACCAGGCATCTGTCTCAGTGAGGCCCTTTTGTAGGATGTCCACATCATTAGGAGTTTTGATTATGGCTCCTAGTTTGCAGTCATCTGCGAACTTCATTAGCCAAAGACCTTCTGTGTTAGCCTGTACTTCAGAGAAGTAGATACCAAACAGGAGAGGACCCAGGACTGAACCCTGTGGTACTCCACTTGTCACTGGTCTGAAGTCAGATTTGGAGTCTGCTACTTTCACAGTGTGGATTCTGTCAGTGAGCCAGTTGGCAACCCATCTTGTGTCATAGGGATTTATACCCAGTTTAGTGAGTTTATCTATAATTCCAGAGTGGGGGATGGTGTCAAAAGCTTTGGCAAGATCTAGATAGGCTGTGTGAACCACCTTACCCTTGTCTACGGCTTTGGTGACTGCTTCAAAGACGTCTATCAGGTTTAGGAGACACATGATCTGCCTTTTACACACCCGAACTGGGTGGGATCCAGAGTCTGGAGATTACCAATGTCTTTGTTTATAAGTTCCATGATAATATGTTCCATGGCCTTGCAGACCAGGCTCGTCAGGCTAATGGGGCGGTAGTTCCTGGGGTCTGTTGTGGCCCCCCCTTTGTGGAGTGGGATAACTGTCGCGGTGCGCCATTCAGTGGGCACAAAGCCTGAGATGAGGCTATGATTGAACATGGTACTTAGGTGGGGTGCCAGTTCATTCTGTAGTTCATGTAGAAGGCAGCCTGGGATGTTGTCAGGTCTCATGGATGCTGTGTTCTTGGCTTTGGAGAGTGAAGTTTTTACCTGTGCAGCCGTGATTACGGGAACCTTGCATTCTGCCGGTATAAAGATGGGCCCTTTAGGGGGTGAGAGGGGGGTAAAGTTAGCACTGAACCTATCTGCCAGGATGTTGGCAATATCAGTTGGTTCTGTATATTTAGTGTCATTGTGCTGTAACTCATAGCAGATCTGAGTGTTGCCATTGAGATTTTTAACATAGCTATAGAATGATTTGTGGTTGTCTTTAGAATCAGTGGCAATTTTGTTTTCATAACTAGCTTTGGAGGATTTTATGAGGGATCTCAGCTTCTTACTGAGGCTGACCAAGGAGTTCCTCCAATCGTGGGATTTTACTCTTTTTTGCAACAGTTTCTTTCTTCTTTTGTAGAGTTTGTTTATGGCAGAAGACCACCAGATTGGCTTCCTTTTTTGGAGGATAGCATCTTGGTTCTGTTATGGATAGCACGATCCATGCACTCATGTAAGTTCTTATAAAGTGCATTTGTGTAGGATTCAGCAGTCATACCTCTATTGTCCATCTGCATGGGTGTCATGAAGTTTGCCACTTCTGTCTTAAGAAGCGTGAAGTTGGCTTTGGAGAAATTTTTTACGGTTGTTTTCCTAATGTGGGGTGGGAGCGGGATGTGGATGTCTAGGGTGATTAGCTTGTGGTCGGATCTGACCAACAAGGAGCTGACCTCTGGTTTGGAACACCGGTCACCCATGTTGGTGATGACCAGGTCTAGGATATTGCTGCCTCTGGTGGGGGTGTGGATAGGTTGATCCAAAGCGTTGGAATTGATGATTTCCAGAAAACGTTGAGCAAAAGAGTTGGTACATGAGTAGTTTTCCCAGTTAATGGTAGGGTAGTTGAAATCACCCATTATTAGAGTGTTGGGTTGTACCTTAATATTTTCCAGTGTATCAAGAAAAGAGGAGTGGGAATCCTGGGGCATGGTGGGGGGTCTTTAGCAAGCTACAATCTGGATTGTGGTTTTGCCCAGAGTTAGTTTAACTTGGATAATCTCGGATGCATTATGCTGAGCAACTAGCATGGAGGTGTGGATATCCTTAATGAATATGGACACGCCTCCACCTTTAGTGTTTCGGTCTGGGTTTGGTGGCCAAAAGATGTGGTATGAATTATAGCCTGGTAATGCAGGGGTGCTCTCTGGAGCTTTGAACCAGGTCTCTGTCACTGCACAGATGTCAATGTTCTCCATTTTAAGGAGTGCCTTGAGTGAGTGCATTTTGAGGTTTAGACTTCTAGCATTGAGTAGCATTACCCTCAGATTTTGCTTGCTTGTACCTGTTACGGTGGTGAATTTGTCATTTGAACCTTGTCTAAAAAAGGCAATATAGGGGTGGCAAGAGCCTTTGCCAGAATCCGGAATCCCAAGGGCGACAGGTGCAGGCCATCTCTGGCAAAGCAGCGTGGTCTGTCAATCATGTCATCCCAGGCAGACAGATACTGGATTCCCTTAGAATGACACCAGAAGCTTAGCCAGTTTGTTAAAGTCAGTCATTTTGTCCTTGTACTGTGGTGTCATTCTGGGTGATGGCAGGATGCTACTCAGGGCTAGGGTCATACCGGCCTGGGCTACAAGATCAGAGAGCTCCTCCATGTCTCTTTTCATGTAGTCCAGGGAGGTATGTCTCAGGTCATTCACACCAACGTGGACAATGACAGAGTCATATTTGTACTTGTTGTGGAGTGACCTGAGTGCATGCGTTATGTGGCGGATCCTAGCACCTGACAGGCAGCTGACAGTAACTTTTTCTTGTTTAGTCTGGTGAGTGGAACATCAGTGTGCCTGACTATAGAGTCACCTATGACTAGAGTGTTGGGTACGTTATGCCTTATGGGCTGTAGTTGAGTGGCACACTGAGTATGTGGACTATGTGTCATTTGGGTTGTGTTGGGGGGGGTGGAGGTTGCTTGCATTTCTGCTTTGGAGGTCTCTGTTGTTTGGGCAGATTAGTACAGAGAGCCTCCGCGAATGTAGGTGTGTGTTTTGTGGTTCTGTGTGTGTGTTTTGGTGGTGTAGGTTTTGAAGGACTATGTGATGAGTGTGGTGCGGTGCAAGTGTTTACCTTCTCCTCTTGACTGTCTAGGCCTGCCTTTGGTAAAGAGAGCTTTGCTTCCAGTTTGGCTATATAAGTGCATCTCTCACAGGTCGTAGTGTTGGGTGGTAGGAGGAGAGGGTTGTCTGTGTACATGAGGCAATTGCTGCATTGTCTCAAGATGCCCAGATTCATCAGTTAGACAGGAGAAAACACTGGGAGCTGACCTTTAGACATGCCTGAATAGGTGCTTATTTATTAAGTACTAAAAACTGTTTTCCTCTAGACAAGTGAGGAAAGTTGAGTGCTGTAGTAATTTGTAACTTATTTAGTGCTTACAATGAATTCTGAACAAGTGCTGAGATCAAAGAAAATCAGATGAGTGCTAAAACTAAAAAGCTGGCTAGTTGCAAGGGAAATTTTGAAAAACAGACTTTATGGTATCAGGAATAGTTTAACCCCAGTTAAGTGGGGGGGGGGCTTAGGAGCTCACAAACAGTCCTGGACATAGCAAATCCATATCTGTCCTGCCACAGGAAAGGGGGGAAGCAAGCTTAGAATTTTTTTTCCAGTAAAGTGGAAACGGAGAAAGCTGGAACAGAAGTTAATTCAACATTAAGAATCTGAGTGGGTTGGCCTTCACAAATGCTGTCTATTAGATTGAGTGAACTAATGACAATAGACTGGGAGGAGTGTCACAGATCAAATATACAGTATGGGCGGGCAACTGAGGAGTGTCACAGATCAAATATACAGTATGGGCGGGCAACTGCAAAGCCACCAAGTATAAAAACACACAACACTAGGGAGGGTGGGTGGTGGGAAAAAATTACAGCTCCTAGCTGTAGTCACTAAATGAAAGTTTTAAACAGATCAAGGAGCAGACTAGAGAATGCTTTTAGCAGACAGAAATGCACATAAATGTTCGGATAGAGCAATCACAAACAGAAAATACAACTCTCAGTATGAAAAAGCAGTTTATAGTTAAGTAATGTTAAAACAGTTTAAAACAGTACATAAATGCAGTGAAACAATAAAAAAAAAAGCTTATAACAGTGCAAAAATATAGTAGATCAACTGTATAGCACAATTATAATCGTTTCAGAAGTGCAATTCAGTGAAATAAGTGTAAGAAATAACTTAGCCTGCTCTTGGAATCTTAAGGAATTTCCACTTATGCAATGCAATCCAGAGCCTGACAATACAAGCAGAGCCTTTATAAGACACAGGGTTTATATAGCAGTAAGAATGGAAGAGTTGGGAAGATCAGATTACTCCTCAGCCCCTGTTATTACCCAATCACTCGTACTACAGAAGGTCAGGAGGCCTTGTTACTCTCAATAATGAAGACAGTCAGCAGAAAATGGCTGCCAGAAACACAAACAAAACGTCCAGCCTACACAACAGGCCTCTATCAAGATTATGCCACCTGAGCAGAACACAGAAACCTCACTTTAAAAGCATAGAAAGAACTCCCACAAATAGAAAATCCAAGTCTCAGTATGAAAAAAGCAGTTTACAATTTAGTAATTTAAATAAAACAAAAACAATTATAGTAATGCACACTATTACAGTTCCTAGCTGTAGCCACTAAATGAAAGTTTTAAACAGATCAAGGAGCAGACTAGAGAATGCTTTTAACAGACAAAAATGCACATAAAGGTTTGGATAGAGCAATTACAAACAGAAAATTCAACTCTCAGTATGAAAAAGCAGTTTACAGTTAAGTAATGTTAAAACAGTTTAAAACAGTACATAAATGCAGTGAAACAATAAAAAAGCTTTATAACAGTGCAAAAATATAGTAGATCAACTGTATAGCACAATTATAAGCATTTCAGAAGTGCAATTCAGTGAAATAAGTGTAAGAAATAACTTAGTCTGCTCTTGGAATCTTAAGGAATTTCCACTTATGCAATGCAATCCAGAGCCTGACGGTACATGTCCATTAGTTCAGGGTTTGACATGGCCCTATAGGTCAGGCACAGGTCACCTCTGAGCAGATGGTAAGCGACTGAGAAGAGCTGGAGCTTTTTTAGTCGTGCTTCATAGGGTAATTGTTTAAGGCCCTTAATCCTCTTAGTGAGGTACATATGTGGTCTTTCTAGTTGTTGCAGGTGTCTAGGGAGGTACATCCCAAATGGGGCATTGTACTCTATTATGGGCCTAATGAGTGAGGAGTAAAGGGGCACAATCACCTCCTTGGATCTGGATGAGAAACCCTTTGTGATCAGGTGTGCCACATAGAAGGATTTCCTGACCGTTTTGGCTATGTGGTTATCAAAGGAGAGCATGCTATCTACTTGGGTACCCAGGTCCCTAATTACTTCTTCTGTACTTAGTGGATTCCCATCTATGTGGTAGTTTGTAGGTACTTTGTTTTTCCCAAATGGGATTACTATGCATTTTTTGGCATTTAGCTTGAGGCTGTGACTTTGACACCAGGTGTTTGTGTCTGTGAGACCCTTTTGCAGGATGTCTGTGTCAGCTGGAGAGTCAATTATTGCACCCAATTTACAGTCATCTGCGAACTTGGTTAGCCAAAGTCCCTCCGCCTTTGCCTGTACTTTGGAGAAATATATACCAAACAGGAGGGGTCCCAGGACTGAGCCCTGTGGGACTCCGCTTGTGACTGGTTTAGAGTCAGACATGGCGCCTGCCACTCTTACCGTGTGGGTTCTGTCTGAGAGCCAATTGGCAACCCATCTCATGACATGGGGGTTGATATTTAAGCTGGTGAGTTTGTTTATGATTCCTGAGTGTGGGATGGTGTCATATGCCTTAGCAAGGTCCAGATATGCTGTGTGGACCACCTTCCCTTCATCTATGGCCTTGGTGACTGTTTCGAAGAAGTCTACCAAGTTCAGGAGGCAAGCTCTGCCTTTAACAAGCTGAACTGGGTGGGGTCCAGTGTCTGGGGGTTCCCAGTGTCCCTGTTAATGAGCTCCATGATAATGCGTTCCATGGCTTTGCAGACCAAGCTAGTCAAGCTTATAGGGCGATAGTTCCCAGGGTCAATTGTGGCACCACCTTCGTGGAGTGGTACGACTGTTGCTGTACGCCATTCTTTAGGTACATAGCCTGTAGAGAGGCTGAGTTTGAATAGTGATTTGAGATGGGGGGTTAGTTCATTTTGAAGCATGTGTAAGACACAACCTGGGATAGCATCTGGTCCCATTGATGCTGTGTTTTTGGCCTTTGCAAGGGCTGTCTTTACTTGTGTGTCTGAGATATCTGGAGCACCACATTTTTCTGAGATGGGTGCTAGCCCCTTTGGTGGCGAAGGGGGGGTGAAGTTTGCACTGAACTTGTCAGCCAGGATGTTGGCAATGTCAGTTGGTTCAGTGTATTTATGGCCATTATGCACTAGCTCGGAGCATATCTGAGAGTTTGCCCCTAGACTCTTGACATAGTTAAAGAAGGCCTTGTGGTTATCCTTAGAGTCATTGGCTATTTTTCTTTTGAAGTTGGCCTTGGATGATTTAATGAGGGAGCACAGTTTTTTACTGATGTTAATCAGAGATGCCTTCTTATTTTGGGATTTTGTTCTATCTTGCAGGAGTTTCCTCCTTCTGTTGTAAAGTTTATTTATGGCCGGGGTCCACCAGACTGGCTTCCTCTTTTTTGAGAAGTTGGTCTTGGTTTTACTTGGGATGGCTCGGTCCATGCATTCTTGAAGGAGTTCATAGAATGCACTTGTAAAGGATTCTGCCGATGGGTCATCATTTTCCATTTGATTGGGAGCTTTGAAACTTCCCACCTTGGTCTTGAGGAGTGTGAAGTTGGCTTTAGAGAAGTTTTTTACCTTGATTTCCTT
The DNA here is from genome assembly GCF_019279795.1 of Protopterus annectens. Taxonomy (NCBI): domain Eukaryota; kingdom Metazoa; phylum Chordata; order Ceratodontiformes; family Protopteridae; genus Protopterus; species Protopterus annectens. The sequence goes on along the minus strand of NC_056747.1, from coordinate 416,371,757 downwards.
GACCGGGGGGGGGGGGGGTTGGGATGTGGATGTCCAGTGTGATTAGTTTGTGATCTGATCTTACCAATGTTGAGTTTACCTCAGGTGTGGAACATAGGTTCCCCATGTTGGTGATGACCAGGTCCAGTATGTTGTCACCTCTTGTGGGAGTGGTGACCAGTTGTTCAAGGGTGTTTGAGTTTATAAACTCAAGGAAGCATTGGGCTAGGGCGTTTGAGCTTGAGTAGTTTTCCCAGTCAGTGTTTGGATAGTTGAAGTCACCCAGTAGCATGGTGTTGGTAGAATCTTCATACTTTCTAATGTTCTCAGGAATGCTGCGTGAGGGTCCTGAGACAAGGTGGGAGATCTGTAGCAAGCTATAAATTGAACAGTCAATTTACCCGCTGTCAATTGCACTTGGATGGTCTCAGATTCCGCGTGCTGTGATACTAACCTGGAGGTGTGGGTGTTCTTGATGAATATGGACACACCCCCTCCTTTTGTGTTCCGGTCCTGGTTTTGGGACCTAAAGGTATGGTAGGGGTTATAGTCTGGTAGTGCTGGGGTACTCTCTGGAGCCTTGAACCAGGTTTCTGTCACTGCACATACTTTGATTTCTTCCACACTAAGGAGAGCCTTGAGTGCATGCATTTTGAGGTTTAGACTTCTGGCGTTGAGCAGCATTACCCTCAGGTTTTGTTTATTATTGTTGTTTATGGAGGCAAGTTTGTCTTTTGAGCCTTGCCTAAAAAAGGCAGTATTGGGGCGGCAAGAGTCTTGGCCAGTTTTCGAAAGCCCAGGGGCGACAGGTGCAAGCCGTCTCTGGCGAAGCAATGTGGCTTGTCAAGCATGTCATCCCAGGCTGACAAGTACTGGATCCCCTTTGAATGACACCAGTAGTTTAACCAATTGTTGAAACTGATCATTTTTTCTTCGTATGCTGGCATCATTTTGGGTGAGGGCAGGATGCTACTCAGAGACAGAGTCATACCAGTCTGGGCTACATGGTCAGAAAGCACCATTGTCTCATTTTATTTCATTACCCTGTATTTTTATTTTAGTTATTATTGGCACATGATCTGAAACAGTTATTGGGTACATATTAAGGCCTTCAATTAAATGCACATGTTCCTGTGAACTGTAAATTTTGTCTAGCCTAGTCAAGTTTTTAAATCTTGGGGAATAATAAGTAAATTCACTCCAGATTATTATTACTGAATTCACATCTTTCATGCCAAATATTTTCATAAATTTCTTCAAAAATCTACCTTCCTTTATTATATTTTCCCCTCTGCCCCTCCCAGACACATCTTAACTGCTGCAAATCAAATTCCAGTCCCCACCTATAAGTAATATTCCTTGCTGTAAACTGATTATTTCTCCCAGAATTTTAAGTTCCATTATAGATGTTTTAGGTAGAATATAAATACATGCCAGTGTAGTCCTCCTCCCTTGCCAGTAGACCCTTAGCACTACATATCTGCCATTTATATCTCTTTTATCCTCTTCTATCACTATTGGAGTTCCTCTTGCAATTAATATAAGTACTCCTGTTTTCATTTGACCCAGATATTTCACCAAATAATTATCCTGAAACCTTTCTTTATCAAATTCACGAGCTCAGTTCTTTCCAAGTGTGTCTCCTGTAACATAACTAATTGCAATTTACATTTTAAATATAGTTCACTATTCTTTCTTTTTTGTATTTATTTGTGAGACCATTGACATTTAAAGACATTACAAAAAGCATCATTGTATTAAAAAATATTATGTGAACCTTTTATGTATAACATCTTTTTTGTTAACTGTCTGGTTCCTGCTTTTGTGTTACATGCATACACTGGCAGGTTAAACTTTAATAAAGCTGTTTCTTGTCATATCCATTTGAGACTATGTCACATCTTATAGAATGCTTTGTTTCATTGAAAGCCTCAAAAAAACAATACCCCTCTAAAACCTATTAATTTAGTACTAACATACAAAACAATGTACATCTTCAAATATTGAAGTTTTAACCTCCTAATAGGAACAAATGTCCCAAACTGACAACCACAGTTAACTTGAGTTAACCTAAAATAATGCTTATCCATCCTATGACGTATGGTGTAGCCTGTGTTTCTACTAAGTGCTAACTAGTTTTGTCTTATCTTTATAGCTATCCCAGCTGGGGAAACCCCTGAATGCTTTCAGAGAACATTATCTCCTAGCCAGTTTCTCTTTTCTTTTGTTTTTTTTTTTTTCTCAGCTAATCACTCTCTACCAGACTGTAACCAGTTTCTCTGTATCAGATTGTCTCCATGGAAACCTAAAAACCAGTATGCCATTTAATCATTATCAGATTATCTCCATGGAGACATGACAACCAGCCAATTTCTCTGTATCACATTGTTTCCACGGAGACATGAAGGCCTGATACAGGATTGCTACTAATCATAAATTCATTTGTTAGAAAAAGCTTCACAATGTCAAGTATTCTTTTTCATTTACTTGTTTTCTCTTAAAACATGTTACCGAATCAGTCTAAGGTCCTTAATCCAGTCATTCCCCTATACGTGAATGAGAAAAAGCACATTAATTTTTTTTTCTTTTGTCATGCTCTTTTAACCATGTTTTTACATTGCAGTGCCTACATTTCTTAAAACTGAACAAGAAGAAACAGAGAAGGGAGAAATAAAGGAAAAAATAACAGCAGTACTTATGTACAATCCCCATTACACTTAAAAATAACTGAGAAAACTTTACTTTATAGCAGGCAAAGAAAACCATACAGTACACAAATAGTACTATTAAAAAACATGTTTTCTTTATTTACAGTTAACATTCTCCCTCTCTTCCCCTCCCCAAAGCATTTTTCTGAACATTAATGACATGAAGAAGGGCATATACGTTTTCCTACTAGTCCAACAAATTCTAAATAAGTTCAACATTTTCAGATTTTCTTGTTCTGTCACATTTAGCAGATATAATTATTGCATTGTAATCCCATGTTAAGTTACTGGTTTTATTACTGCTCATCTCCATCTCCCAAATCTTGTCTATGTTCATTTCCATTATACTGTCCATTCTTCTAGTCAACTCTCATGCTCCTCTCCTTCTCTACATTTCTCATTGAAACAGTGGAAAAGGTTCACAAGTACAGTCTCTCTGTGGTCTTTATTACCAGAAGAACAAGAAGCAGAACCTCCTCCTGTTTTACAGCTCACTTTTTGTTGGATAAACATATTGCATTTTCTCCTTAGCATATACTTCATCAAACATGATTTTGTTCTTCCAGGGAAGGATACCTTGAAGACAGCCAGGTACAGCAGTTTGAATCTCACACCTACACCTTGTCATTCCCTGAATAGTGGAATGAATTTACTCCTTGTCTGTCTGGTGTACAATGAGTAATCATTCTCCACAAACACTCTGCTTCTCTCACTTTTAGTATTTTGTCCTTCTGTCACAGTTTTTTTTCAGAATCAATTCCTTCTGCTGGTAGGATTACATCTTTACTATTAAAGTCTAGGTTGCTTTCTCATAGCCCGGGTTAGAGCATACACCTGATGTGCCCTTTCAACTAATACCTCTTGCTCTGGAATACCAGTCTAGTTGCTTATTTGTGTTTTCATAAAATGAATGCAGTCTGTTCTTTCCAACTTCTCTGGTATAGCTGAAAATCTCAGGTTTTCCATACATGCTCTGTCTTCTAATTCTATTTTTTTTAAGCATCTCTTCGAGGAGTCTCATATTCATCCAGCCTTTTTTTCCTTTTCAATTTCTGGTTTTGCAGCTTTATCAGCTCATCTGAATATGTATTTAAAGCTTCTTCCATTTTTGTTACTTGTGTTGATATATTCCATCAGTGTTTCATTTATTTTAACCAGGTCTGTGTGCAGTTGTATTGCATGTTCCTGTAAGTTACTGGAAGTCTTGCCTGGAGGTTATATTGCTTTTTGCTGAACAGTTGCAGAGCTTTCTCCAGTCACTGTTTCTTCCTCACTTTTTGTAGCTAATTTTTTCCAGGTGCTCTGTATTTCATTTTTTCTGGCATCCAGGCAGTACATTTACTAGTCAGTTACTGAAATTTACCCATAAACACAAAAGTCTACTGGCCTTTTCTGTTGAGTTTCTGTTTTCACACTGAGAGAGCTAGAGTCAAGCTGTTACTAAATATACAGCCATTTTGGAAGTCTAACTTCATTATTAACAGAGTTGGAGGGTAAGTATATATAGGAGATCTGGATGCCAAGCACTCAGAAACAGCACCCCTTTGTGACAGTTTCTGCAGGCAAATAAGGCATAATAACTGCTCCACTTGGTGTTGATTAGGGAAGCAAACAGATTACAAAATGGAATGCCCCAGCATTGAAAAATCTGAGAAGCAACCCTCAGATTTAGGTTCCTCTCATGAGGAAGAAGAATATTCCTGCTTAGACTGTCTGCTAAAATGTTGTACTTCCCTGGGATGTGCATTGTTTCCAGAAACTATTGCAATGAAATCACCCATTCCCAGACCATCAGTGCTTCCCAACAAAAGGATATGATCAGGTTCCTTCCAGTTTGTTCAGATACTAGATGACTGACATATTGTTTGTTTGTGCTGAGATCACACCCTTGGGAAGGAGGTCCTGAAAGGTCTATAGTTCAAAGAGGGCCACCCTCATCTTTAGGACATTGATGTGAAGATTGGCCTCAGTCATCAACAAGGTTTCCTGGAGTGTCTTCCCTTCAAAATGCTGTCCCCACCTGAGAAGGGAGGTGACCATCTTGACAGTATCCTCTCATGAGGAAGAAGAATATTCCTGCTTAGACTGTCTGCTAAAATGTTGTACTTCCCTGGGATGTGCATTGTTTCCAGAAACTATTGCAATGAAATCACCCATTCCCAGACCATCAGTGCTTCCCAACAAAAGGATATGATCAGGTTCCTTCCAGTTTGTTCAGATACTAGATGACTGACATATTGTTTGTTTGTGCTGAGATCACACCCTTGGGAAGGAGGTCCTGAAAGGTCTATAGTTCAAAGAGGGCCACTCTCATCTTTAGGACATTGATGTGAAGATTGGCCTCAGTCATCAACAAGGTTTCCTGGAGTGTCTTCCCTTCAAAATGCTGTCCCCACCTGAGAAGGGAGGTGACCATCTTGACAGTATCCTTTGGGGGAGGAAGAACAAATGGTTTCCTGGCCAATACCAAGGGAGATTCTAACCATCATTTGATTTGACTCCAGCAAATTTGGTTAAATAATATTGAAAAATCCATTGGATGAGTCAAGTAGAACAATTTCTTTGTTAGTTTCCACTTTAGAATCCTCATGTGGTACCTTGCCAAGGGAACTAGACTAATTGCCGTGGCCATTTGACCTAAAAGTTTGAGAACTGTGGAAGCTAGTGGTTTTCTGGAAGACAGCAAAGAGGTGGCCTGAAGGTGGAGAGAGAGACTCCCCCCACCAAAAGCCTACAGAAACACCAACTCCTCCAGAATTGGGGGATACCCTGAGAGCTGGAAGGTTGGCAGTCTGAGACATAGTGTTCAACTGACAGCCTGTGAACTCGAATATCTGAACTGGTTGCTGATTAGACTTCTACTGGATTATGGGGATTCCCAAGGAAAGACACAATTGGAGTTAGGGGTCCCTGGCCATGACTAGTGATGCCGTCAAAGAAGTTGTGAGAAGCCAGTTGTCCAGGTATGGGAAAAACTGGAACCCCTGCAGCCACAGCCAGGCTACCACAAATGCCACACACTTGGTAAACACCCCGGAAGTGGTGGTGAGACCAGAGGACAGCACTTGGAATTGGTTCATAAGTTCATAGAAGGTTACTAGGCTAATGTCCCTAGAGCCCTTACAAGCCTAGCCATATTTATCCCAAGTTGTCCCAATTGTTGGTGGTTAGGTGAGTGAAGTTTGCAAAGGTAATGGTCTATGGTTCATAGGTTCATAGGTTGGTACTAGGCTATCAGCCCTAGGGCCTATACAAGCCTAGCCATAACAATTCCCTGGCTATTTCTTCCCACATTATTTACTTTCCTGGACCCCTGTCTAGCAGGGCGACTGACATGATCCCTGGGGTGAATTTCCTTTCTCCCATCCAATCGTCAAGGTTCCTCTTGAAGAGGTCCAAAGAGGCACTCTGCTTGACCTGTATGGGCAATCTATTCCAGAGTCTGGGGAGTCTCTGGGTCAGGAACCTATCCCTCCAGCATGTTTTGTTTATTGTGATGACAAGGTTTAGATCCCTGGAGCATGTAGCTCTGAGGGATTGGGATTTCTTTAAGTGTAGCATGTCCAACAGCTCTGGGTTTGACATGGCCTTGTATGTTAAGCAGAGATCGCCTCTGAGTAGACGATATGCGACAGAGTATAGCTGGAGTTTGTTAAGGCGGTCAGCGTAGGGCATCTGCTTTAGGCCTGTGATTCTTTTAGTGAGGTATTTCTGAGGCCTTTCCAGTTGTTGCAGATGTCTTGAGAGTTACATACCAAATGGGGCATTGTATTCTATAATGGGTCTAATGAGGGATGAGTACAGTGGGACAATGACTTCCTTTTTTCTGGATGAAAAGCCCTTCATGATGAGGTGTGCCACATAGAAGGATTTCCTGACTGTTGTGGCGATGTGGTTATCGAAGGTGAGACCACTGTCCACCTGTGTCCCTAAGTCTCTTATCACACTTTCTGTGTTTAGTGTACTGCCACCTATATGGTAATTCATGGATACTAACTTCCTTTGTCCAGGAGGGACAGGGGCACCACCCCAGGAGTGAATTTGATGTCACCCATCTATTGAGCTAGGTTGCATTTATTTATTATTTATTTATTTACATTTGTTAACTGGGTAGTGTCTGACTGGGTTGAAAAAAAAACATTTTCACCAGAGACCCAGGGAGAAAAGCTCCACAGCAAAAAGAACATTATTAAGGCACAAGAAGGTTAGGAAGGTGATCTGTTTCACATGAATTAGAAGCTTGTTCCAGAGAAGTGGCAGTCACCGGGAGATGTATCTATCTCTTCAGCATGTCCTGTTCATGTCAGAGGCTAGGTTAAGATCCTTGGAGCGAGTGACCCTCCTGCTGTTTGATTTACAAATGCGTAGCATTTCCATCAGGGCCGGGTCAGAGACTGCCCTGTAAGCCAGGTAGAGATCACAGCTTATCAACCTGTAGGAGACAGAATACAGTGACAGGGCTTTCAGTCTTTCTGAGTAAGATTTTTTTGTGTACCCTGTAATTTCTTGCTGAGAAACCTCTGTGATCTCTTCAGTTGTTGCAGCTGTCTGGTGGGGTACATGCAAAAGGGAGCATTGTATTCAATTACTGGTCTGATGAGGGCCAAGTATAATGGAATTATAACATCCTTAGATCTAGATGTAATGCCTTTACTTATAAGATGTGCCACATAAAAGGATTTTCTTACTACTATGGATACATGGTGGTCAAAGTTCAGGTTACTATCAACCTGAGTACCCAGATCATATACCACTAGATCTACACTTACGGGGGGGGGGTGCTGTCTATAATGTAATTAGCAGTGATGCCAGCTTTCCCAAAGGGAATAATACTTTTTGCATCTAGCTTTAATCCATAGCTTTGGCACTGTCTGCAGTATGTTAACATCATTGGGGGACTCAGTGATTGATCCCAATTTGCAATTGTCAGCAAATGTAGTCAGCCACCGGTTGTCCAAGTTTGCCTGAACCTCTCAGAAATAAATTCTGAACAATAAGGGGCCCAACACAGAAAGCTGTGTTATGCCACTGGTGACTGGTCTTTGGGTAGAGCTGAAGTCAATCACTTTGACAGTATGTGTCCTGTTGGTGAGCCAGTTGGCTACTCATCTGGTAATGCAGGGGTTAATTCCCAAATGGGAAAGTTTCTTTATAATACCTGAGTGGAGGATTCTGTCAAATGCCTTGACTAGGTCAAGATAGGCACTGTGCACTGTCTGTCCTTCATTCAGGGCCTTGGTGACTTTTTTGAGGAAGTCAGCCATGTTTAACAGTCATGATCTACCTTTAACAAATCCAAACTGGGTTCCACAGTTTGGAGAGTACCTATGTCCTTATTAATAAGGTCTCTCCCCTTTTAATTTCTCCAAGTCGTTTGGGTTTCTAATACCATGACAGGAATGGACCCCATTTCTAAGTCAAAGTGCAATTAAAGTTCATGAAATTAGTATTGTTTCAATCTTTGATGTTAGCCAGAAGTGCTCTTTGTAGCACCCACAATGTGCACAGTAACGACTCCTGCAACTTGTATGGAGTTACATGTATTCGTAACATATCTAAGTATGACTGTAAATTCTTTTTTATAAGAACCATTGCTCCTACTACTATTGGAACTGTTTGGGTATCCTTCTTCCACATTTCCCTCGTTTCTGCCTGTAAATCTTGGTGTTTTATGACTTTGTGTCTCTCTGCATGTAAGACACTGTAGTCACTTGGTGTAGCAATTGCAGTGATCAATGCTACTTTTTTCTTCTTTTTATGGACTACTATGTCTGGTTCTCTCACCTATTTTTTGAACTGTTGGTAATGGGTGATCCCATGTGATGTAAACTCCATAATTTTCTATAATGCTTTGTGGCTCATCTTTCCAGTGTTTTTCAGCTACTTCAATACTATAATGTTTGCACAATCCATAATGCAACAGTCTTGCCACATTATTATGCCTTTCAGTTTACAGTCCCTCTCTCAGTAGTATATCACAACCAGCAACAAGATGTGGGACTGTTTCCAATTCTGTTTTACAAAACCTACATTTGTCTGTTTCTCCCACATGTTCAATGGACTTTGTAAACCAGCATGTACGTAGTCTACTGTCGTATGCCGCCAGTATTAACCTTTTGTCTTTTGGTTTAAATTCACCTCTCCTTAACTGTTCCTGTGTTTGATCCTAATCTACCTGAAGTATTCCAAGAGTTTTCTATACTTGCAAATATATTTATGCATTTTTTACTTTTCTTGCCTTTTCATCTGATCCTTCACCTTATATTGTTTCGTTTCTTTTTTGGCACATTCATTTGCTGCCCAATTTTTATCTACTTCTGGTTTGATCTCCATTCCCACTTGAGACTGATATGCTTCTGCTAAACTAAGCAGGGAAGTAATCTTAGACTTATTCTCCTCATGTTTCAACACTTTCACTATGTTTGAGTCTTGCGAGATTAGCAGATATGTATGCAGTACCACGATTGCAGATCAGAGACATGTAATCAATTTCAAGGAGGGCCATGCCTCCTTCAGAACAGGGAATATATAATCTTGGTATGCACTGATTTTTATAAATCCTTCATGTTTTCCTACCCAAACTATTCAGCACCTTTTGGGGCCAGTCAGTCACACCATAACTGTAAGTTTGGACATGAAGAGCAACTTGGTTTATAGCTTGGACTTTGTTCCTAGATGTCATTAGTGTTTTCAGTATTAATTTAAGTCTTCTAAAATATTTCTTATTGAGTTTTATTCATATTTGTTCATGTTTTATTGTTGATCCTTCATCAGTTCCCAAATATTTATACACTCCCTCTTGCTCAAGTTCTTTTATATCACATTCCCGTCCCAAACAGATGTTTTCTTGGTGCTGCAGCTTTCCTGCTTTAAAGGTTGATCTTGCACATTTATCAAGACCAAATGACATTCTTAAGTCATCTGAAAAAGTTTTGACCACTTGCAATTGTGTTTTCAATTTCTCATTTGATGAACTATACAGTGTTAAATCATCTACAAAAAGATGAGAAGTCTTTACATTTTGTTGTTTAACGGAAGCCAAATTCTAGCCATGATGTAGTCTGTTAAGTAGACAGGTTAATGGGTTAAGGGCAAGACAAAAGAGCAGCAGTAACAAAAGAGTCACCCTGGAATATTCCCCTTTGAATTTGTGTCCTTGGAATAATAATTTGTCTGTTATCATGGCTTAAATACAAAGTAGTTTGCCACTGTTTCATGGTTGCTATAATGTAATCGATCAGTGTAGGGTGTACCTTAAACATTTTTAAGCACTCTTTATCCATGAATGTGAGATACTGTCAAATGCTTTTTTTGTAGTCTGTCCATGCCATACTTGGATTCGTCCCCTTTTACAGTTCTCCTTTATGATTTTATTTAACAACAACCAATCCTTTGTTCTATATGACTTTCTTTTATTACCCTTTTGTTCTATTGCCATGATTGAATTTTCTTCTAAATGACTATAAACTCTGTCTGCATCAGTTACAGTAAACAAGGTATATGTCGTCAGAATGCAAGTTATTGGTCTATAGTTTTTCAAGTAGCTTGCAGGTTCACTCTTAAGTATTGTTTTTCCTGTTGTTAACCAGGTTGGTGTCTGTTTGGGGTGCACATACAAATAGTTCTTCCTCAATGCTAAATCTTCATGTAAAGATGTTAATATTTTTATCCAGTAGTTAGGTACTACATCTGGGCCTGAGGTTTTCCAATTAGAGGCTTTTCTTAGCTTTGTTTCACTTTCTCTGACTGTTACTTCATCTCTTTTCATATCCTCTACATTTGAACATCTTATTCTTTCTTTTACTTCTTCTATTTACCATCTTTGTTATGTTCCGCAGGATCTTCATAGACATTTAGGTCCTTAATGATTCTTTCCATGGCCTTGCAGATGAGGCTAGTCAAGTTTATTGGCCTATAATTCCCAGGGTCAGTTGATGGTCCCCCTTTATGCAGAGGGATTACTGTTGCTGATAACAGATGGTAATGAGTAGCTGCCATCTGGAAATGTAGAAACATCTTGGACTGTCTCCTCATCTTTATATGATGGTAGGCATCGAACATATTCAGTCACCCTTCCTCAAAGGCAGGATAGACTGCATTGTGACCATCTGAACTTGGTCTTTTTCACAGAACAGTTTAACTTGCTAAAAAACGCTTGATAAAATCCAGGATTGGCTTGAGGTCCTTGTTTTTCTTGGGAACCAAAAAAAAAAGAGAGAGAATCTAGAATAGACCCTTGATCTGCAATAATCCTGTGGGACCTTCTGGATGACTTAACTTTCTGCTTTTTGATTTCAACAGCTGTGTACTTTTTCTGATGGGTTCTGATGGGTTGGCACATAATTTTGCATTATGTTTTGTAGAAATAAAAATGAAATTATGTAACCTCTGAATGCAACTCTTAACACCCAAGCATCTGAGGTGATGGCCTCCCTAGCTTCTGAGTGCAGAGTGAAACAATACCTGACTTCCTCCAGAATCAGACCATTGGGCGCCCCTTCAGGGGCACTGGAGGGGCCTCCCAAAGAAAGCTACACTGAAACACAGATTCGGAGGACTATCTCTGCAATGCAGGCGACACCCATTCTGGGTTCCCCCATGCCACAGGGGGAACCTTTCACAGAAGCATCTTTAAAAGGCTGCTGTGCTTTCTAAATAAGTGGCATCCCCCCACCTTCTGATTTCTGTAGAAGGTCCACTGAGGAGAAACAAAACACACTCTGACAGCAGACAGCATCTTTCCATCCTGCTCACTCCTGGTCAAGGTGCCTAAGTTTAGGCCTGAAGAGTGAGGAATCATCATATGGGACATGAACAAAAGATGCCTTGAAACAGTCTGCAAAGTTACACAGTCTCATCCAAGCATGATGATGCCAGAGGCCACAGCCCGGGCTGTGCCACTGGCTGCATTAGAAAGCACACACATGGACACATTAACAATCGATTGCAACATGGACAACTGAGTCTCCACAGTCTTCTGAAACTCTAGAGACTATTTTGTCTTAACCACTCTTCACACCTCAGATACAATGTCTCATTGAAGTCTCAATAAGTGAGAAAGGTAATTTAACACCCTCAGAGCAAATGTGTCTGATGCATAGGATCAATTCCCCAACAGGTGCAGCACCCTAAATTCCCTACAGGGGGGAAGGACCAAAGAACTACCTTCCAAGATATCCTTTTTGGTGGTTGCTACCATCAGAATAACATCAATGGCGGGATCCTTATTCCAATGTTGACAATCCTTGGGATGGACCAAGATTTTATCAGGCTTCTTGGGAATTGGTTCCACTGTATGGGCTCTCTCCAGGCCCTCTGAGATTCCACATGAATGTGTGCATCCAGAGGGGGACCACCAAGGATGAGAATGGGCCCACCCTGAATAGGGTTACCACCTGTCCCACTTTGTGAGGGACAGTCCCTCTTTGGGCAGTTGTGTCCTGCAAAAGAATTGAAAAAATGGCAAATGTCTTGAGATTTTAGAACAAACATGTTCCTATATTTTCTTTAATAGTTGCATAAAACAGTTATTTTGTATATGAAACAGCTAAATGTTATAAGAAATAGAATAAGCAACTAAAATGCTACAAGAATAAGCTTTTATTTAGGCAAAAAGTGAAGTTCTGTCCTTTGTACTGACCGTGGGTATGTTTTGCCCTGCAAAATCTGCAGTTTCTACAAAAAATGTCCCACTTTGGGCATTTGAAAAGGTGGCAATCCTAACCCTGGAAGCCTACAGACATACCAACTCCTCCAGAAATGGGGGCCTTAGCTGTCCAACCCTGTGTGCTGGAGGAGCTCCATTAGTTCACCAAAAGAAGTATCCTCAAGTGGGGGGGGGGTATTTTGGGAACCCGTCTTCTTTCGTGATGTCAGTATTCTCAGTGAGGGTTTTCTTCTGGGGAATCCACGTGCTTCCTTTTGCATTCCTCTTGCCAAACTCTTCCCGACCAGTGAAACCCAGGGGGAAGCGGAAGAGGCCAGGGGCCCTAAATGCAGGGTAGACTGTAGGCTAGCCGGTGAGGGCTGTTGTGGAGCAGGCTGATGCGAGTCCACAGACACAGATGACAAGGAGAGAGGGATGTCAGTTGGTGCAGATACTGGAGTTGCCCAGAGCCAGCACCCCTGGGATCGGACACCTCCAAGGACATGCTAGATTCCAGAGTCACTCCCACTTGCCCTCTCAGTGAGACTGTAGCTGAGCTGTCGAGAGCCAGCGTACTGAGAGAGAGAGATGTTTTGGGGAATGGAAGCATCAAACCTAACCTGGCATCCCTGGCTGCCAAGAGTCAGCTCTGAGGTCTATCTGGCTCAGAGACAGCCAGAGTCAAAAAGGCCAAGGCAGGGGTGGGAGCCAAAATTGACCAAGCTGTCAGATCCAACCCCACTGGTGGTAAGGCAATTGGCTCTGAAAATTCACAAGCCAATGGACCCAAGGGACAAAATATATTTGATGGAGTGAAGACCTTGGGTTTGGGAGCCAAGGCCAAATGGATTAAAATTAACTGCATATGAGCTTGCAGAAAGGACCACATTAGCAGTTCCAACTCAGGAAGTCTCAAACTCCCATCTGATTGGACCAACCATGTTAAAGAAGCTATCAAGGAAGGCATTGAAGCCCATCAACTCGTACAAAGCTCCGAAGATCTGCCTTGAACCAGAGAAGCTCAACTATGGGTCAAAGACAGAGAGGACTTCAGAGAGAACTCTCAGGGAGTAGAGAGGGAGAAAGGTGATTGAAACCTGCCTGTGGGAGCTCCTCTCAACAAGAAAGGGCTAGGGACACTAAGTGGCAGAGATGGAGCCTTTCCCACAATAGGAGCAATAGGAGAATGGATCCAAGGAGTCAGATCTGACCGCAGTGCCAAGACAGTTGGAGGGGCCAAGGATCTTGGGATCTTTAGATCCAACTGACTGGAGGAAGGGGGATGCTCGTCTATGGTCCTTCTTATAGGAGTTGGGGTCCTATTTCTCTTCTTCTGACCCCAATCATCCTTGTCATGTTTGCCGGCAGGTAAAGAAGAAGAGTAAGCCACTCCATCTGGCAGGAACCCTTTTAGTACCAGTTTGGCTCTTCTCTCATTGTTGACTCTGGAACTAAAGCTGTTGCAGATGGCACATTGAGTATCTAAGCATGTGGGACCATGGCAGTAGGCACACTGGTCATACAAGTCTTGCAATGAAAGTTTATGGCATGCATGTTAAACTTCTTAAAGCCTTTCTCCATATGTAAACAAACAGAATAAAAATATACACCCAGCTAAAGAAACAAATGGCACTACTAACACACCCTACCTAGGGGACAAAAAAACTCACCACAGAGAGAAACACTACAAGGTGGAAAAAGCCCGCTAATGCTAGATCACACAACCTATCTATCACTACTCTACCTATACTAAACAAAAATAATGTCACAAAAATCACACTAAAGATTAACCATACTAATAAAGATAAGGGATAGAGGAGAAGCTGGCACAAATACAAGATAAATAACCAGTCAAAGCTTCAACCCTAATGGACCTTGAGATCAAGTTGGTATCCTGGAAGGCAGTAAACAAGATCAGAGGTTAATCAATTAGAAGTAGGCATCATGAGTAGTGGAGGCAGAGTTTGGGGATCTGTAGTATTTTGGATATGGGCAGTCTTGTATCTGAGCTGGATCCAATAAATGTAGGCAGATCAGAGCTAGCCAGTATGACAGGTGCAAGGCAAACAAACATGTATACAACAAAAAAGAAGCCAGCACCTAGGACGAATGAAGAGAAATTTATTGGAATTAGACCAGTTTCAGCACATAGCCTTCATCAGTAGTAAAATCACAGGCAGCAGGAAAAGACCTTGCAATAAATACCTGTTCCAATCTTAAATTTGACATAATTTCCTGTTTTGGAATGAAAACAAAATATTGTTATGAATATACAATGCTTGAATAATTATTATTATAATAACATGATAAAATAAACATGTAAATTGATAATTATTATACCCACAAATATATCAGGCACAAAAACAAAATAGAGGAAATATTACAATTTGTCATTAAGTCCAGGAGAAAAAAGACCAGCTAGTTTCACTATCCATTTTATTTCCTTGCTGTTAAGTATATCATTACATCCAGTTTTGAAGGATCTATTACCTGTAATATTATCTATAATTGTAAATGAAAATTTGGCAGTAGGGTGATTCAATGTGTGTCTGTATAAGGCATTGGTAGCTCGGGCATTACTGATGTCACCCATATGTTCAGACATTCTAACCCTAAATTGTCTGGATGTCTGGCCTACATAGAAGGCTTGGCAAGTACACGTGGCGAGATAGACAACCCAATCCGTACTGCAATTACCAAAACAGTGTATATTGTAAAGTTGTCCCGTATTCCTGCTAGTGAAGGTTTTACTTTTAAATACATACTTACAAAAAGTGCAGTGTCCACAAGGGTATGATCCAACCAGGTTATCCCCCATGAGAGTTTGCTGTTGATAAATATCATCCCGAAATGTGTTTTTTTTTTATAGTGAGAAAAGTAAGACCCTAAGGTCTTACCTTTTCTATATGAGAATGAACACCTGTCCCCCAGGTGGTCCTCCAACCGTGAATGAGTTTTAAGGATGTTCCAATGCTTGTCCACAATGTCCAAAAGGTACACTTTCACTCCATATGTAGTCACAAGCCTCAGAGTGTCATGATTATTCTGCTTGGGACGTGGTTGATATTGTAATAATGTATCCCTGGATCAGTTTTTGGACCATTGTATGGCAGAACTAATATTATGTTTAGCATATCCCCTTGCTAAAAATCTATTAGCTAAATCATCATGGTGTTGTTTCAGGTCCTGTTGAGAAGAGCAAATCCTTTTAAGGCGCAAAAACTGAGATTTGGGAATATTATTGATTGTATGCTTAGGATGGAGACTGTTGGCATGTAACAAGGTGTTGTATTTAGGAAATTTACGATATACAGTAGTTCTTAATGTATTATAAGGCTGGCGCTGTAAAAGCACGTCAAGAAAATGAATTTCATTTTGATGGTAATCAACAGTAAACTCAGCGCCCCATATATTTCCATTTAGATGTTCTACAAACTCATCCAAATATTGACTACCTCCTTTCCAAACCAGCCAGCAGTCATCCAGGTATCTTCTCCAAATGTCAATTTCAGGCATATATAAATTATGAAGTTCATCATAAATAATATGCTCCTCTACATATCCCATATAGAGGTCAGCATAAATTGGAGCAAAAGAAGCCCCCATTGCTGTGCCCTGTATCTGCCAATAGCAATCCTGTTGGAAATAGAAAACGTTTTTAGTGAGGATGTGTTCAGCCATGCAAATAAGTAAGGTGTTAAAACCAGGGCGATAGATATTAGCTTTGTTCAACCAGAATTCGATTGCAGCTAATCCTTCCCAATGCGGAATGCTAGTGTATAATGATTTAACATCAAGGGTACACATTAGCCAATGTGGTTCTAATTGGGAATCTGAAACAATTTGCAAAAATTCAGTGGTATCCTTGAGTCTAGCTCTAATAAATGGCAGAAGTGGTTTGAGTTTATCCATGAGGAATGCTGACAAAGGTTCTGTGTGGGACCCAATCCCTAAAGCTATAGGTTTACCGGGTGGTTGATGAGAAGATTTATGAATCTTTGGTAATAAATATAAATATTGTTTG